>NC_088980.1:118070095-118378012 GCF_963932015.1 Anas acuta | reverse complement strand
ATTTTCTTGAAATGTTTGATGAGACAAACAAATGGTTAGAAGGACATTAACGGAACATGATATTCAGATTCCTCTAGTAGTTATGCTGTGGCCATATTCAGTTTATGTCATTAGACAGATCTATGAGAGATGCAGGTTCTCGTAATTATTGTGGTCACCTTACCTGTTGTGGTTTGTTTGGCATCTGCAATTGCAGTGGAACAGTAACACAGTCGAACAGTAATTACTTAGCTTTTACAGAAGCAAAGCAAAAGTTTTTTAACAGAAGTCTATTGAAAAGCAAGAAATAAAGGAGTGCTTAGGTTACAGCTCTCCATCTTTTTATTTTAAATCAGAATGAATTTTAATTGCTCTTATCTTTATACATTGAAAGGTTGGGTAGGTGTTTGTTTGGGGGAAGAGGATTGTAGGATTTGGGGTAACAGGGGGCTGAATCTTTTCTGTTTCTTTTTTTGGTATAAACCATGACAAATAACCTTATGTGACATTTTGCCAGAGTGGAGAAATTCCCACAGAACAGATAACCGGTTTGTTGCAACACTGGGGAGTCACATCAGTTATTGGTAGCAGCTTTAATTCCTACATAAAGCATCTTTTAGCTCCCACTTGGAGACAAAAGACAGAAGGACTAGAAAGATAACAGACAACTTTTGTAATGCTTGTACCACGGTTTTGATCGTCCCATTGTTTCATACGTCTTCACAGTGCCAGAACGAATACCGCCAGTGCCTGCTGTCTTCAAACAGCTCTGAATCCTGGCTGAACAATAATTAATTGGAGCAGTACCTGTTTGGTCTTGCCAATTGTCAGACCCTGTCAGCCTTATACTTCTGTTTCTGCTGATTGTAGTCTCTGGTTTAACTTTTTATATTCCTTTTTTTTTTTTTTTTTGTATGGTAGTACATGCCGTTAAGTCATACCCAGTCATGTAGTCCTAGATAATGGACTGAACCATTAATTTTTAAAGCAGCCACTGTTCATTTTGCACTTTTGAAAGTGCTGCTGATGTAGCTGAAGTCAGAGGAGACCACATCCTGTGACTGTGAACACACTGGTAACACCTTAAAAAATTAATTTAAAGATGTGTAGCTTTAATTCTTCTTTACTGTAAAGTGCATTTCTCTTTGAACTAGGCTAGATTTCATAGGTGCAGCCATCTCTGACTGTGCCTATTAGGAAGTTTTATTACAGTTCTCTTCTCCAGGGCAGCTCTGAAAATAATAACTTGATGTTTCTCTGTTCCTTATTAATTTTTCCTTTCAAGTTCGTATACTTTCTGGCATTGTATAAGAGCTGGAGTCACAGACCATTATAAAAAATACTATGCATGCATTGAGTGCTTCTAGTCTAAAGAGCGGGTAGGATTCTTTACTTGGTATAACAAATGGGAGAATTTTGTGGAGATTTATTAAACTTTAAAACAGGCCAAAAATAATGTCAAAGAAAGACAAATCAAAGGACGTGGCCATAGGCAAGAGATTATAGAAGCAATTAATTTTTCACCTCAGCAGCTACCACTGACCACAAAACAAGATCATACTGGTTGAAATAACTGCAGGGTAACAAAACTAATCTAGCAGATCTAGCATCCCAAGAAACAGGGTAGCAAATTAGGGACATGCCCTTGCCTATCTGCAGTAAAGCCATATAATGTTAATGCTTCAATGATAAAAGTAATATCTTCCACACAGTCACTGTATTTGCTCTTGCTGAGGTCCTGACATGCACATGCAAGTATGACCTTGGGTGCAACATAGGACCCAAAGTTTGGGCAAGATTTAGCCATAGGCTGGCCATTTGCTAGAGCTTCTTCTTACGTTAGAACTTTAAATGACCAGTAGCTTTATTATCTTCTTTCTATTAAGTTCATAACAACTATATGTGAATGTCTTTTTTACTACATTTTTGTTATATGGTTTTAAATTTATCTGCTGTGTTTCATGATTAGTATTTTCTGTAAAATTCTTAGGTATACATTGTTTCTCTGTAACCAGACACCAAACCATCTCACTTCCCAATTCATATCTGAAATCCTAATGCTTAAACTTTTTTTTTTTTCCAGAATGGGAAACTTTTATTTCTTTCTGCTTCTTTTGCACTCTCCTAGCCTGACAAGTATTTTTAATTTCCTTATTTTTTCATAGTCTTCTATTTTAACTGAAGACAGTTTAATCATTTGGGAAGTAGCTCCAAAATTCAACAGTTTGGTTGCAAATAGCACTGAAGTACTTAAGGAGAGGCTACCTATTGAAATACAATTTACAAATAAGAAATTTCCTTTCTCTATTACAAATTTATATTAAGTGGTGACCACACATAGAGAGGACTGACACATAAATGCACCCAACCCGCAAATTTCTTTGAAGTGAAGAGCAATATAATTAGTGGATTAGGAAGATGTAATTTCTAACTACATTTATCCTATGAAATGAAATATTCAATCATCAGACTTAAAGAGCTATTGTAAATTGAGTGTGATTCAGGGGTACTTAAGCTAATTGCTTACTATTTTTGTAATAGTAAGGTCTTTTTTAAGAGGCCAAGTTACTTCTTAAACATATGAGAGTGTGGCAGAGAAGACTTACTTGACTCACAGGCTTTAACTCAAATCGGAATTAAATTGGTTTACTGATTTATTAAACAGGTAATTATCCAGCAATTGGTGAACTTTACGTGGCAGATCAATATCAGCAGTCCAGCAGAGAAAGCAGACTACAAGGCACTCAGAAAATGCTGACAAGCACCTACAGGTTACCGAAACCCTTTCATACCTATCCCCCAAAGCTCCAATCCCCCACGCATGTTTTTGTGTATGGGCACCCCTCTCTCACCTCTTTAGGCTATGCAGGTTCTCCATTTGATGATGGGGGTGCTCCTGCTTTGTGCAACCCGCTGACCGATGTGTGGCTGAGAGGCCATGCCATGAGTCCCTGCATGCACCCCAAGACATGGGTTCTTCTGCTGCTGCACCCCAACCCATCATCCCACCAGCCTGCCTTCTGCATGGGATGGGGAGGACACCCCACCAGAGCTAGATGAGGATAAATATGAGGTGGTCCAGCACTTGGTGCTCATTACTGTGGAGCCATCGTTGTTGACTGCTTGTGTTTCTTTGCTAGGTTACCCAGCCAGAGGTGCAGTAGCTGGTCACTGTATATTTACAATACAAGGAAAATATTCTTATTGTATGAGAGAATCCTAAGTATGAAATATTTTAAATGAAGATATTTTAATGAAGCTCACAGTACTACCAATTAGAAAATAGTAATGTAAAGAGCCAAAGCAAAGGGCCAGTTATCCCAGTCATCCCTCTTCAGCCATGTCCAACCATAGCTAATCACGGCTAAGAAAAATAATAAGAACAAGCCAAGTATGCTGTGGTAGTTCCCAAATAAACTTCCCAGCCTTGAATGATACTTAATGGGTGTAATGCTATTTTCTCTTTTGCTTTCTATTTATTTTCTTCTATTTGCTAGCATTCACTTTACTTTTGACTGTAACTGAGCACTGAATTCAGTAATAGCATTTTTATAGAAATATCTATTAAAACTTTAGGATCTCTTCCCAAGTGGCCCTTGCAACCTATCCCAGACTGAGCTTATTTATTGCTACAGAAACAGTGCAACTTCTTATGTCTTAGGTAATCCATGGTGTCCTATAGCACACAATTGCTAACAGAGAATAGCTTGCCAAAAACTTATCATATAGCATTAACATAAAACATAGCAGTGCCCTTTCAGCACTGCTGAGAGCCTCGTTTATTAACATTCCATTTTATCTAGTGGATATGCAATAAATTTCCATTCTGCCCTTTCTTCACACAGCTTGATTTTTTAGTTCTTTTAAAATATCAGTTCCATGATCCAGTTCTGAGCACGGTTTCTCTTGATGACTCCTCAAAGTGATGAGGCATGTGACAGGGACATGGGACCAAGGGATAGGGACTTACTAAATCTGGTTTGCCACTGGAGAAAATATGATGTTGGATGACATCCCAGGAATGATGTAGGTTAAGCAATGTATCATTAAATGATTTTTATTCATGACTCTCCAGGCTCTAAAATAAAGCTATACTCGCTGTGGGCAGGTGATGATTTAGCAAACAGGCAAAGCCATTAAAGATGTTGCGGTACTCACCTCCCCTGCTGGAAACTACCATGGCCACAGCTCTGCAGAATATTATTATTATTATTATTATTTTCTGATAGCTCAACAGTTCAGAGATGTTCAGAGATGACCTCTTTAGGTTTTCTTTCCTTTCCCCCCTGTACTTCATTTACTGCACTTAAGTATTTCCTAATTATTTACCCCATATTTCCTTTGCTGCTTTTATGATTGTCCTGGTTTTAGTTGGGATAGAGTTAATTTTCTTCCTAGTAGCTGGTTAAACCACAACAATGATCCAGGGAAGATTTCACCTACACAGCTGTCACTGAGAATTGACTGGATCAGAATGGACCCATCCTACTTGAGCACTGTGTGGGCAAACCTCATGGAGGAATTAAGCTGTTGTCAAATATAATGAAATGTGTCAGCAGCTAGAAATGAAATTATTTTACAAAGTCTGTTTTACAAGATTTTGGGGCGGGGTTCCATCTTCCAAACTTTTCCAATATAACTGTATTTCTGTTGATTAGAAAATCCTACAGCCTTCGGATGATGCATTTTCCCTGTTTATGACACGAAATAAAGAATGAAGTCCCTGAACTACCAGAAGTGTTTGTTTTTCTTTTTTAAATTTCTTAACAGGAAAAAGTTGCACTCCAGACTCTAAGAGACAGGCAAAAACAAAACAAAACAAAACAAAACAAAAAAAAAAAAACAACAACCAACCAACAACCAAAAAAAAAAAAAAAAAACAACAAAAAACGCAATGAAACTTGCTGAAAGCATTATTAGAGTAAGTTCTTGAACATGAGAAAGTGGACATTTTAATACATTGAAATATTTTATCCTGAGAAGTCTTCAAAACTTAATAAATTGCTAGAGCTTGTGATATTTGAAGGGAGACATTTTAATTCTTTAAGATATTTATTTAAAGGTATCTGTTTTTAAAGTAAAAGTCAATGTCCATAGTTGATGTTCGTGCTATAGGACATCAGACATGCATTCACTGACCTAGATAAGCTCATGCCTTGTTATCACAGAGGTCAAGTAGCAGGTGCAAGCATTTGGCCTAGGTCATATGAAATTATGATTGTCATTTTTTTTTCCTCTTGGCCTCAATCTTAGGATGATTCTAGATAGGCCAAGAGATGAGATGACCTTGTCATCAGGTTGGTAATGTTATGGTAAGGTTACAAGGAGTGACATGAAGTTTTCATTGAACTGTTTTTCTGTTTAATAGTACACAAGTTTTTTTGTGTAGACAGTTTTCATCTATTTTAGCTAAACATCAAAAGGAATTCTATCTTTTTTCAAAACAAGTGATATGAGAATCAGACAATATGTGTCACAAAATGGTTTATAACTCTGAACTGTTTAATCTCTATTTCAGAAAAAATACGTAGTTTTAGAGAGTTTGCAGCAGCATTTGGTAGGTGATTACTCTCATCCCTGTATTTTCCTATTAGTGTTATTTTAATGTTTGCTAATACAACACTGTTGTTTTTGTTGTCAGCATTTTTATCTTGTATGACTTTATATTTCATGATGTACTTGTTTTTAGCAGTGATTTTAAGAAAAGGCACCTATGTGATAAAGTTACAGTGAGGGAAATTACCCTTTATGTTACTACTATGTGGGGATTAGAAAAAATAAAATCTTTCCCCATTGGCCTCATTTCCAGTTCACTAAAACTGTAATTGAAGCCGAACTTCTGAACTTAAACTAATTTTAATGTGTAGTCCTTGCAAAAGTGATTATCTTTAAACAACTCAGGGCTGCATTCCTTTAGACACCATGACTGAGAAACTAGTGCTGAGGAGGGCAAGATCTAAAGACAGAATAGGAAATACAAAATAAAGATTGTGTTTCTACCCAGCCTCTGTCTTACATGTATTAAATCATTTACTGTCCCTAGCATTTTGTGCAGCTAGAACATGCTTTTAATTAAAAACAGTTCCTAAAGATAAAGCTGATTGATTTTTTTCCCTACTAGTTTCTTATGTGCTTTTTTAATGAGACAAAGTCAATGGATGTTTTGTTTAATGGAGTTTAGATTTTTGCTTTTTTTTTTTTTTTTTTTTTTTTTTTTTAATCCTTAGTAGCATAATAAATTCCAGTTTTAAAGGAGATTTGATCTATTGGGCCCTTGTGAATTGAAAGGTTGGGTTGTTCTTTTGATAATGCTTTACACAAGTCCAAACAAAACCCATCCGTTTGCTGTGTCATGTTTTTAATTAGTATGACTGTGGCAGAATCAGGCAGTAGTGAAGTCAGGATATCCCATCCGTCAGGGTCCGTGGTGAGACCACATTGGGCCTGGATCAGGCATTCATTTCTTCTGAATTAGAAAGAGGTAAAAGAGGAAGGAAAGGGAGGGGAGAGTAAAAAAAACATACTTCTTTTTCCTAGGTCATTTGTCTAAATGTTTTAAGACTTGTAGGACTTAGGCACATGAAAGCAATTCAATACCCAGGACAAGGCTCTCTTGCTGGTGTCACATCAGGTCTCACATCCTGGACATCCTGTGTGACAAAACCAGGGGCTGCCCCACTGCCCTCTGATGTAAGCACGCCAGAAATAAGTATGCAGAGAAAAAGCTTTAAAAGTGCACAGCAGAGGTCTTAGACCTGAGGAAGGTCTAAGTTCTCAGTCTCTGATTAGGATCAGCTCCGTGCCTGTCCTGTTTGTGCTAGAACAGGTACACTGAAGCTGTAAAAAGAGGGACCAGATTTCATATTAAAACATGGTGGAATGCATGATTGTTATTTTTTTTTTCTTCCCTAGGCTTGTGTGCAGAATGTCCACAGAAGAGATCAAAAGGAAGAGACTGTCTGTTCTGGCAGCTACCATCTGTGTTGCTGGGGTTGGTGTCAGTGCTGGCCTTGCTGCTGCTCTATTGATTTTCTTTGGGTGTTATGGATGTACAAAGCTGGGGTCTCAAACACTCTGCAAAACCACATGGAAAAAAGGAAAAGTCTTCACCACTGAGGTGTGTTTTTCAGATTGCACACAGCTCAGTGGCTGTGCTCTGTTACTGCAAGCAGTAAAATCACTGGCATATCTGGCCAGGTGACGATCAGATCAGGGGTCAGGACATGATTTATAAATCATGTAAAAAATAAAATCAAATGTAAATCAAATTTTTAAATCAGGCAAGGAGGTCTGCATAAAGTCTGAAGGTCTCCCCTACAACCATCCGCTGTCTCAGAGTATTTGTCCTCCTTTACTGTGATCAGAAGCAGCACAGCTCACAGATTTGTGCTGCACTTATCCATTAGCACACGCCTGTGTAACCACTGTGCATTAGCCAACAACCCAGCGAGCTCCAGAGTG
Source organism: Anas acuta (assembly GCF_963932015.1). Lineage (NCBI taxonomy): Eukaryota > Metazoa > Chordata > Aves > Anseriformes > Anatidae > Anas > Anas acuta. Next base: position 118,370,572 of record NC_088980.1, on the reverse strand, counting down.
CCTGCTGAGAGCCTCTTGCTCTCTTGCGGGGGATCAGCATAGGCAGGGTGACACAGGCAGAGTTTCACAAGCGTGCGTTGTGGCTCTTACTGCCACACATTGAATCATTACATGCGGACTTGTGAAAAGGCTGGGGTACAGGGGCCAGTAATTCCACAAAGATGGGCTGAAAGACGGTAGCTGAGATATGGTTGTGGGTGATTGGAAAAGAGGCAGCATGGTTGGGAGCATTAGTAAATGGAGTACAGACTAATGCCCGTCTTGTTTTCAGTTTGATCCTTGGCTGATTTGAAAGGTATTGCCATCTTCATCTGGCTGTTTGCCACATCTTCATTTGGCTGTTTGTTGTACAGCAAGTTTGGGATTAGCTTGGTTAGCCATAAGCACAACAGAACATCAGCATCACCAGTGGCATTTATCCTTACTGACAGCTTCAGGCACAGAGAAAGCAAACAGGATGGGGAAGGGCCAGGTGCTGGCGTGAAGTCATCACTTCTGCTTAATTACTAGCATGTTCCCTGCAACATTTTTGGCCCAAGACACTCAGCAGCCTCCCAGATGGTTCCTGGGGGACAGCATTTGCCAGCCACTGTTCCCAGCAGGCAGTGTGGATGAGTGCCAGTCTGTATCCTAGTATCACACATTATGAAGAACCTGTAGGAGCCTCATTGAAATCAATACAACAATTCCATATGTGTATGTGTTTTACATAATTGTACATATACACATTTGTGAAGTTCATAGGTATTGGCTGTGTCATTACTAAAGTCTATGAAAAAACTCTAATTGGTTTTCAAAAGGACACAGTACAAACTATGAGTATGAATTACTTTTTCCCTGGTGATGACCTTGTTTGTTATAGCAGTTAATTTTGTCATTAGAGTACCTAAGAAAGAGGAATAAGACCAATAAATAATAACTAGAAATAGCACAGTTAGCACAGAAAAAAAGAATTTGAAGTCAAACAATAATATCGTTCCTGATAATAAAATATAAATATAGAAAAATAAAGTGATTGAAATTGTTGAATTGTTTGCTTGAATTGAATTGTTTACTTTAAGGTAAACAATTGTACTAGACAATGCCTGGAGATGACAGCGCCAGATCAGAGAAGACATATCTGAAACTTCTGCCTTGCTTCACGGTTGAGCATAAATATCAGATGAAAGCTCTGGAAGAAAACTTATTAAAGAAGAAAGTAGAACATAAATCAATTTAGTGTTGGTTTATAATGACAATGTAAACAAATCAGTTTTGTACCTCTGATGTGCTAAACATACAGACAGTAGCATAACTGTGAATAATACAAATTCAACCCGCCACTGTTGTCATGCTGATAGCTCTGTGGGTAGCAAGTGTGGATAATACCAGCTACCCAATAAACAAGATGTAAACCTACCTACCTAAGATATTTTATCTTGTCTGTATTAAATCTCATTTACAGCTTGAAGTCCAGGGCTCTGGGATGATGCGCATTGCTTTGATAGGAAATCCTGGAAATCCCGTCCTGCATGGTGCATGGTGGGCCCTGGGCAGCTCCACACTTTGGTCCTCTCCTTTGGAAGAACCTGGTGCCACCACCACCATGGGACTCCCTGCTGGCCGGGTGGGTGCTTGGTGGCAGGTGTGAAATATGGAGTAAATTCTTCAGGATGTTTAGAAAACAGAGTATGTAAGGAATTAATTTAAAGCAGAAAAACTCCAAAGCCCACAAGAAAGCAAAATACAAAAAATAAAAATTAAAAAAAAAAAAAAAAAATTAAAAAAAAATAAAAATAAAAATAAATAAAAATAAAAATAAAAATAAAAATAAAAATAAAAATAAAAATAAAAAAGGACAAACCTGAGAGATCAGAACACATCTACAAGAGACAGAGAAAATACAAACTAGAGAGATACACCAGCCAGAAGGAATAAGACAACACTAGATATAAAAAAACCTCTTTCAAATATGGAGAGAGAGACAGATATAGAAAAGGGAGAAACAAACATTACGCTTCTTACCAGACTAGAGACTAGAGAAAAGGGAAGTACCAGAAATAGTAGCATGAGGATATTTTAGGAAAGAGAAGAAGGGGTACTTTATTTAAGCTGTGGTAATTTGATTGTTTTCAGACCTTGAGAGCACAACAAGGAGAGGGAAATTATGTTCACATAATATACGTACTTACTCCTTTAGAGATATATGATGTAAAAACAGTTCTTTAAGGAACTAAGAAAGCATGACAGTCATTTTCAGAGTCATTTCAAGTCGCTGGGGGGATTGGGCGAGTTTATGAGTAGGAGATACAAAATACAGAGTTATGAAGCCAAGCAAGAAATTACAGCCCTCTGACTTTTAGATCAATTTGTCAATGACATATTAAAGAAATCAGTTTTAAAATACACATCCCTTTCTTTTAGGCTAGATGATTCTGGAAAACAAAAGGATCAGTGGGAGTTCTATTTTTAGATAATCAGAAGTATTCCCCATGAGGGCACTGGAAATGCAAGGAAATCCACTGGCTGTGCTGTCGTTACAGTGTGCAGCTGTGAAGGAAACAAAATAGTGAAGAGTTGAATTATGAAGCTGAGACAGTATTTGTCCTAACTTGATAGGTCCTTTAGCTGAATGAAGTAATGGTGTTTTACATACTCTGTTCATTGAGTAGCCAATATACTAAGGCAGTACTGACTGCTGGGGCACGCTGCCTTATATAGCTTGGAGCACCAGAGTTAATGGACATAGAAAATGTGTTTCCCTGAGCAGACTCAGTATGCTCTGTGAAATTAAAAGTTAGTAGTTTCACAATACATTTTTCATTTGTCAAATGTTAAGTGCAGCATAAAACTAGTAATAAAACTGTGTAACTGCATGAAACATCAGAAATGAGTCCTCTCATGCTCGGTTCAGCCTAAGGCCTTCTTGGAAGATGGGTCTTGCAGGAGCTTTGGCATGCTTGGTGCCAGTCATTTTAGTCCAGCCTGCTGTTCTACCTCACCCTTCCTGACTCCCCACAGTCTCTGAGGGCAAGCAGTCTGAGTTTTCCACCCGCCTGACATTTCCTCTAGAAACAGTGAGCAGTAAGATAGCAGCTACTGCAGTGTGAAGTGTTAGGAGGCCTCAGAGCAGACATCCAGTTCGGGAAGGAAGGCCGGCTCCCCCCATGCATGTGTTCAGTTCATGCTTTGAACAGGAATCTCAGTAACGTGAGTGCTGAGGGCTTTTGATAGCTCCTTAGGTTCTGCAGAAGGACTGTGCAGGAATAATTGCTGCCCTGAGGAGGGCAGGGAGGCCCCAGCAGGCTCCCTGGTGCTGCATAGCATGAAGCTTTGGGGCAGAGGATGGAAGAAGCAGGAGCAGATCCATGGAGAAATTCCATAAACGTGGGGTGATGCCAGCCTTGAAGGGCGAGCAGCTGCTGCTGCCAGTGAGCTGGGTTCTCCAGCAGGACCCGCTGCTGCAGTGAACATCAGGCCGATGGTGTCTGTGCCCTTGGGACACCATCTCCTCCAGCTTTTTGCAGGAACGTGCGCAGAGAAGGTGCCCAGGCTTCTTGGAGGTTGGTGCTGGATCTCCAGCAGAGGAACCTCATTCCACCAGCCGCAGCTGCCAAGCCTGGGAGCTGCTAGCAGGCCTTTTGGCCTCTCCCTCCCTCCTGGAGCACTGTTTTCAGGGGATGAGAGGGCTCTAACATGGGAATGAGCATGGGGCAGTTTTCTGTTGGTTGAACAGTGAGGGGGCAGTATGTGGAAAAAAGAGGGGCCATGGCACTTGGCCACACAACAGACTTTCAAAGGCCTAAATAAGGGATAGTACAGGAAAGGGAAGATCTGAGGTGAAAGCAGGACCTTTTATCCAGTGAGCAAGTATTGTGGGATGCTCTGGGCAAGGTATCGTTTGAATCTATGGTATCAGATAAAAAGAGTGACATCTTTATGAATCTGGGAAATGTCAGCTCTAGCATTGGCTAATATAAAAGCCTAAAGTGACATCCTGCTAATCCTCAGGAGTTCCTATGCTAGTGGTGAGAGATTAGACTAGCAAACTGACTTTTAAACTGAAAATAAATCAGACACGAGAAGATTATTCTGCTATACCCTCCTTATGGCATTTCAACAAACTGCAAGAAATCCTGTAGTGTTCAGGCCAGAATAAGAGAAGCTATAATGCCAGACATTTGATGCACAATACAGCATTTCACAGATTTATTTTCCCTTTTAAAGCAGCCCTGTGCATACAAGTGCCTCCTTGCCATCACTTTAAAAAAGAAAAAAAAATGAAAAGTCCCAGTACATTTTTTTTTCCTGCTGCGGACCCAAATCGCTAGCTGCTGTCAGTGGGGTTGCAGCCTGCAGTGCCTCCTGGGCCAGCTTCTGGAACATCATGGGTGGCTTCTGAACCTCTCCAAGCAGGGGGTGTCCTGCCCAAAAATCTTTGCTGACAGCTATGTAAACTTTTTTTTACTACAGTGTTTGCCAGAAAATTATTTTAGTTTCTACTGCTTATCTGTTCCGAGTAGGATTTATCTATCTCAGCTTCTTTTACACGTCAAAGCCTTAGCCTTGCTCTTTTATTACCTCTTGCTTTTTTTTTTTTTTTTTTTTTTTTGTTCCTAAAATGTCTTCATCCCCACTCCTTAGCACAGTAAATCCTACGATTTACCAATGACATGCCTAGTTGTCATCTCTATTGGCAGTCCTGGGCTCCTTCCCAGGCTCCTTTCACTCTCGCCAATTTTGTAGAAGCATTTAAAGAACTGCACAGCTTTGAACCTGCTGTTAGTAAGTTAGAAACACAAAGAGTTTAGGTTGCACTGTGCTGTTAGCTAACCAGCTGTCGTGAAAAACTGCCCCAGAGCATCTCCTTATTTTTGTTAGTACAGAGCTTTCAAGGTAATTTTGACTTGAAATTACCAAATGAATATTTTTTGCAGGTTTATCATGACATATGTATTTTGCTACTTATTTTAAACCAAAGCTGGTAGCAAATAGGCTTTCATTTCAATGTTTTATTTTACTTTGTTTTATTTTACTTTGTTTTGTTTTGTTTTGTTTTGTTTTGTTTTGTTTTGTTTTGTTTTATTTTATTTTATTTTATTTTATTTTATTTTATTTTATTTTAATTCTATTTTATCTTCTCTTCTAATTTGAGGACAATTATTTAAAAAGTACAGTCTTTTGCTGAAGGAGGAGTTCGTGTTGTATCTTTTCAAAAAATCAAACAGACCAAAATGTATCCAAAGTCAAATATGTTTCCCAAATATCAGTGCCTCCAATTAATTAAAAATTTGTCTAACAGTGTGTTAAAAAAATACAAAAGTTCTTTGGCAACTTAGAGACGTGGAGATTTCTTCTGAAATCCTCTTAAATTTCTAAGAGAGTACTCTTGTAGAATGTGCTTTTGCTGAAGAATAACATCAGAAATTTTTAATCACCTCTATTTAAAATGTGAAGCAATATGAAATAAGTACACACAGCTTTTTTTGAAACATCTTTATTTAAAATGAGAAATATTCTCAGATCTTTACATTTTTACTAGGAGTTAAATACAAAAAGATATTCTCTGGCAGCAGAACTTTTTGTACTTTTTGTCCAGTATTATCTAGTTATCATATGTTCTTCCAAGAGATATATACACACGGTGGTCCTCTAGCAAATATATTTCTCTGAGCTTGTAGAAGATTTTGCATCTGCTGAATGTTCCTAAAATGCCACCAAATCCAAGAAAATATAAAGCCTCTAACTTTTCAGATTTTTTCTTTGTACATTTCAGAGGATGCTGTGGGCAGTGTGTTAGACTTCTTATTTTTTAAGCTGAAAATAGAAAATGCAATCATACACAGTCTTCCAGTTTTTTGCCTGGAGGAAATGAAAGTCCCAGTGCTACCTAGAAAGCAAACAAAAGGAATGTCCATGGATAGACTGCCTTTCTTTACCATTTCTTTACCAGTTTTACATTTTGGAGCAGAACTTTGAAATTGTGTGTGCAAGTTATTTTGTGTTTAGAATTACTTTTTTTTTTTTTTTAAATTAGGAGTTTCTGTTTACTTCCATGTTTCTGAATTAAGTGACAATTTCTTCTTTGGTCACCTTCCTCTTTGGACATGCATGTTACTGTTACTTGTAACTTTTTAATCATGGTGGCCAGACAAATAAAACCTGAATTTTAGTATCTACTATGAAGTTACTACCTAACCTTCTTTGATGCTCCCTCCCATACACTTACAATGATGTGAGTGATCTGAGGAACTCAGCATAGAGACTCCTTGCACACAATTCCTTGTTCCAGTGGGCACACGGTCACTCCCATGTTTTGTGTGTACGTTTCTTAATATATTCTAATTGCACAGAGGAAGGATTGTTATATGTCAAATTGTTATGTGCAACGTAATTTTTTTGAAGTTACTGTACAGTGTTTCCAGGGTGGATAGCATAGCTCTGATTTTCAGTGTTATGTTAAATCACAGTTTCTTCTTCTTCTCAAGAACAACCTAGTGGAAGCGAGATGAGTACCTAAGGGACTGTGCAGATGGCTTTAACACTTGGAAAACTTTCAGCTAATCAAAGATCTAAAAGGTTATGCTGTGGCTCCAACCACTGTAGTTCCAGCAGGGACTCCTCAGGGGTGATGTGACTAGCAGCGGGGCCTGCAGTGTTCATTAGAACACTATGGAGAAGAGACGCTGTGTGTTTCCTGTCTCTCAGTCAGCCTAGTACAAGGGTTTTGACTATAGGTACTCAAAACTGAAAGATAACACCTTTACAACTCATTTAAAAACTTGTTGTAACATACTCAGCTATTTTGCAGGAGTAAGTAATGATATATTACTAAGACTACATGATGGTTTATTTAATATTAACAAAACAAAAACAAAAACATTAAATTAATATTAAAACACCATAAAATGCATTCGGTATTTTCAAATTTAATAGTTTTACGATATTTTCTATTTTAATCAAGTATTTCCAGTTACATCAGATTGAAAGCAGTGAGGGCTGTTTCAGAGTGCAAGGGAACTTTTAACATCCTTTATGAGAGGACTCTCTTCTCCTAACAGCAGCCACAAAACACCTATTAAAGCTGGCTGTTAACACCAGGACAGTGAACTGATGGCCAATGCCAAACAGCAAATAAAATCTCAGATGAAGATTTGTTAAGGAGCTTCTTTGTAAAGTCTAACGAAAAGGGATCACAAAAAAGGATGATTTTTTAATTTATTTATATATTTTTAGGGCAATAACCCATGTTTAATGATGTGACGATTTCATGATCATCTTGTCAATTTTCTACCTTCAGAATTATTCTAACTTCCTTTGTGTACTCATTTATTTTGGAGTTGTTTTTAAGCATAAATTTGCATTCCAAACAATAAGATGGTACATATATTCATGTATTCATAAATTATACAAACTAGGGCTAAAAAAAAAGGTGTTTTGAACTGGTTTCTACTAACTACAGAAGTGTCATCTACTAACTACAGAAGCAGTATCATCAACCAGTTTTAGACCTCTGTAACAAGATGAATGATACTCAAGCAAAGCATGCCATATGCTATGCTCTTGGTTTGTCTTCCCAGCATTTTGGCCATATTGACATTTTGAAATGTTTGATTGCCAAGGCTCAATGACAATTGCTGACATATTTAATTCTTGGCTGCCCACTGAATATTGCCTTGTGTACTTTCATTTATTAAATCTTCTCAGTGTGTTATGAGGTGGTAAATTGTAGGATGACTTGCATGAAGCTAAGATTGGACATATTACATTCTGAGCATCAGCCTGTTTATGAACGGTGTGATACAGAAAACACATTGGAAGGACCTATGCTTATTGCTTATTTCTGCAATGCTGTTCTTATAGATTACATTTGATTCCTGCAATAACACAGGCTGGCTCTGCCACTCAGCAACTAATCGCTTTATCAAGAGGTTACCAGGTAAATTCTTCTATGGTAAATAAGATATTTAGAATGTAAATTTGTAATCTAAATGCAGACACGAGCCTCCATACCACGATATACAGAATGGATTTTCCGTTCTTCTCTTCAGTATTTCATTTATGCTTGCTTCAGTCACAGCTACTGTCAGCTGGGAGAATTAATTACTTAATTATTTTTGCTATCATTGATGTCAGAGTTGCAAGCAAAGGTATGAACCATTTGACATAGCTTGTTACATCAGCATAGCAAATGGATTTTATGCAGAAATTAAATCATGCCACACTGTTGTGTAGCCAAGCAGAAAAGGCAAATAGAGGCTTTTAGAACCGTGTGAAAGAAAAAGGGGACAGCGTAGATTTGTCAGAAGCAAGAAGACTCCAGAGCTGTTTGCTCAGGGAATGATCTGGACAGGAGATGTTACTCAGTCCAAGGATTTAGATTCAGCTCTCTGTGGCCTGTCTTCCAGCTTGGTGTGGCAAATGGTAGGTTAGAGCTTTGAGAAGATTGGTTTTGCGTTGGGAGGCAGCACCTGAGCTATAGTCATGTAAGGTAAGAAAGTAAAAACACAGGCAAAGTGTAGTCATTGAGGTGGCAGTTGTTAGCAACTGAAGGAGGGACAATAGCAAGAACAAACAGAGAATCAGAAGGAAATGGTGAGCAGGTTGATGCTTAACTTGGTAGCACATTAGTCCCATCTATCTATTCTTTGTACTAGTCAATAAATAATTGCTGAGTACTCTTGAGCTGTGTATATGCTGCTCATGAAATCTCTCACTGAATGATAAAATACAATCAAAACAGTAGAAGAAGAGTTACTGAGGGTCTCTATTTGATTTGTTATATATATATAAGAGAGTCTGGAGGCCATTCAGATGGCTGGACCAGTTAGCAAGCTGACTGGGTTCTGGCTTCTGCTTTGTGTCTTGCCCTAGAAAGTAAAATAGCATAGCTCCTTTATTTCTATCAGTGTGCTTATCACATATGTGACTGTATTGCTCTTTCAGGATGAGGTGTAGATAGTCTAGTAATAACTAATTTTGCACGCATCTCTGTCTCACGTTATTAGAGCTGACACATCCACCATTTCTACAGTTCTGCCATCGGACCAATTCTTCTTCCAGTCCTCATCCCTTCTTTTTCAATTTTTCTGTGAATATATCTCAAGTAATTTAATAAATTATGTTTATAGAATATAGGCAGTAAGTATAGTTATTATATTTTACAGATTCACTTTGTTTTAGTCCATACTGGTAAAACACAGGCCAATCAGGTTAGATTACCTTAAACATGAAGATGTTCTTTAATGACAGGAAAGGGAATTGTATTTAGTAGTACAATAAGTTTTTTTGTAGCTCAATGGGCCCATGAATATAGTTGCTTCAGCAATATGAAGAAAATCTGTCTGCCCCACTATAGGCCTGCATCTCAGCTGTGCAAAAACTGTCCCAACAGGTCCACCCCCTAAGGAACTGTATCTGTCTTCCTATATCTTCCTCCTCACATTTGCAAGAATTAAGTGATAGATACTCCAACCAGGACTAGAGGGGCCCTGCCCCTGGCCAGGCAGAGGAGAAGGACAACTGAATTTACCAGACTGTGTGGATCCAATGGCCTGGCACATCAGAACAGCAGGAGTACAAGGCTCCAGTGGACACCAGCACAGAGTGTAACCTAATGCCACCAGGCTACCAGGGACAGAATCCATCAGTATCTCTGGAGTGAATGGAAATTGAATGGAGAGTAGAGGCTAATGGTGGACTATCGTGGGCTGAATGAAGTCACGTCACTGCTGAGTGCTGTGGTGCAGGACATGCTAGAACTAGAATAGGGTTCCAAGCAAAGGTCTCGTTGCACCTCCAGGCGGGAGTATCAGGATGTGTGTGCTCAGCTCCAGACAGCAGTGCCTCAGAGATAAGCCTTTGCTTCATAATCTTACTACTGAGATGAAAGTGTGCTAAAGTAAAAGAAGTAGGTATAGCTGAGGGCTCATAGCCTGCCTCAGCAATCAGATCTAACTTAAATTTATTTTCATTACTCTGTGGTTACTTAAACCGGTGTGATGTTACACCCTGTATTCAGTTCTAGCAGCTAGAGTTGAGAAGTCCACAACTTCCACAGTTCTTGTTTACCACCATTTCTTTTGATTTTCTTCCTTTAGCATTGCCTTTTGACCTGACTTAGAAACTTTATTTATAATATGTCATTTGGCCTACTAAAATATCTATCACTGTTATTACTTCCCCTGTTGTTTTCTCTGAGAATACTTTCCATTTGCTCTCTGGAGCAGGTGAAGACCTTTTTGTGTTTACCTAGTACTTCGCACAAATGGATTCTCAGTCTTGTGGTTTTAGATACTATCCAGGTTTTTACACAGGAGGTAGAACAGACTCTGAAGAAAGAGAGCGACAAGTAGGATAGAGCACACCACTAGCTAATAGGATTGTACATGTGCTGGAGAAGTTGCTTAGAAGGGATCAAATGAGACTTCATTTTGCTTTAAAGAAAATGGTTCTAATGAAATACAGACCGAGCTGTTCCAATATCTGCCCTAAGATATCTGGATGGGCTGTTAACAAAAATCCAGTAACAACATACAGGATAAAGGGAATGTTGCAACTGGTTGTAGTACATTGGCTATTACCAGAGAGGCTGGGATCAAAATGGAAGAAAGGGTGAGGAACTGAATTTCATCTGCTTATGTCCTTTTTGACCTAGGTGGTAGACTAAATAAGTGGGGAAAGAGAAGAGAAGAGAAGAGAAGAGAAGAGAAGAGAAGAGAAGAGAAGAGAAGAGAAGAGAAGAGAAGAGAAGAGAAGAGAAGAGAAGAGAAGAGAAGAGAAGAGAAGAGAAGAGAAGAGAAGAGAAGAGAAGAGAAGAGAAGAGAAGAGAAGAGAAGAGAAGAGAAGAGAAGAGAAGAGAAGAGAAGAGAAGAGAAGAGAAGAGAAGAGAAGACCACAACCACCGCCAAAAACAAACAAACAAAAAACACAGATAGGGTTAAATATGAAAGAGAACTGTTGAAGGACAATATTGACACAAGCTCAAATGGTTATCTTGGTAATAAATAAATACAAACTAGACAGCATACCTGAAGACCAAGGTCTGGAGTAAAGTCTTGAATAGAGTCCTAGAGTCCTGAGTGTGAAAAACATACAGGGTTTTAAAACTGAGTCTGAAACATTTTTGAAAAGATCTCTTCTTAGAGAGAAAATTAAGTTCTTGCGTATTGCATGTGTTATTACCTCCAGAGGGGCAAGCAAGCAAATCTGGATCACTTCATTTACATTTGTGCAATATAATCCAAACATTACATTGATCCCACGTGCTAGTGCTTCTGCTGCTTATCTTTGGAGAGGGGTAGGAGGCTTTTTTTCCCTTCCTTCCTAATCCTGGGCTTGCAGGACAAAATATCTTTGTTTCTATTGGCATTAACATTGCCAAGGTGTGTTTATGGTGTACACTGTTTATGTGCTCAGAGCTAATATTTTTCCTGGATTCATAATCAGCAGAGAACTTTTCCCTAAGTTGGTTTTGCAGGTACAAGTTTTTTTCCCTCCTCTTAGCACTGGACAGATTTATTTTACAGTATCATGTGGGACTTATCTTTAACAGATTCTTTGTGTTGCAAACATCTCCGTCATTAATAACTCCCTTAATCTGTCCTGTTCTCCACTTGTGACACTTAATTGCTATGGCTCTTGATCTCTTATTAAAATTCTTAAGGTTGGTGATGTGGAAGTATTGTGTGTCATTGCAAGTGGAATAGATATTCTGTGGGCTTCTCCAGTCTAGGTATACCTGAGACTTCTGGAGACTGGGTTTGCCCCCATTTATTCCTTTATTCAGTAGCTTGCTCATATCATTTTTTTTTCCTCACTGAAATCTTGCTTATTTTTCCTAGAAAGTACAAATTTCAGCTCTGCAAGAATGAATCAGCAAGAATGAAACAGGAAGACAAAATATTTATCTGTTTTCAAGTTTATTTTGTTTGATGCAGTTCTTCTTCTTGATATAACAGCCTGAGGAAGCTTAGCCATTGGGAAGCCTTGTGAAAAAGATGTTACGCCAGATCAAATTTAATTTGGACATGCAGACTATGTTTTCGACATCCTGCTTATCTTAAGAAGGATGTCACCTAGTGAAGCAGCTGGGGTTGGTTAGTGACTTATCTCGTGCTTGAATTAGCTTCCAGAATCCACAAGGATGTGAACTACTATTCTGAGTCCTTCAAAAGGCCTGGACAATCAAAAGGGAGATTTCTGAAAACAGAATTGGGAGTAGCATACTTAATTCAATGGGTAACTAGAAACAGATATATTTTAAAAGAAGGTTGAATAAAATGTAGTATTTGGGAGAGAAAGAGGAGTGATGAAGTTAAAGAGTTACTGTTGTACATATTTGACCAGAGTAGCTTTTAAAATCTTAAAATAAAATTCTGGTAAAACTCAGTGTTTGAATAGCGAATGTTACAGTACTAAGGTTGTGGGCTGTTGAAGAAATATCCAACCTGGACTAGCTACAAAATCTTTCTCTCTTCTGAATAAACCCCTGGATGAGATACAAGCATTCCATCAGAGAGATTTCTCCTGTTGCCTGGGTAAAATAAGCCACTACCAGTACTTCAGGTTTTTTGTTCTCCCAGGTGAGGGTGACCGTAGGTCCCCCAGGGACTGGAGACATGACACTTCGAAGCAGTTCTGAAGAATCAGGGAAGGAGCAACAGGCAGCCTCTCATCTCTTGTAGTTATCCCTATAGGCCAAGGTAAAATACTAAAGAAAACCATTGACGAACCACAACTCAGCTTACATGTAGTCCCTAAGCAGAAAATATAAACAAACAGATAAGACTTTTTGCAAAATGTTAAAAATAACATCTTAAAATGAAAAGTATTGCTTGTTGCTTTTTTCTGTTTGGGCTTATTTGTTCAAAACTCTGGTGTCTGTTCATATGACAAATGAAGTGTCTCTTATCTGTACTCCTGAATAAGTTGTCTGTGCTTCCTTTTACTGAGCAATTAATATTTCATGTCATTTACTGTGAAGAAAAAAGACAATAAGAAATGCTTACCATGGAATTCATTATCAAGGAAGAGAATTTACAAATCGAAAGTGTTCTTCAAGCAAGAAAGCAAGAAAAAAGTAAGTGGAGTTATGTATGAAAACATCACATTACACCAATATTGTTTAGAAGTTATGATAACAGAACTTAAAAGATATTTTGAAGTTAGTATTATTCCTGATCATAACTGCCAAAGAAAAATAGTTGTGTGGGAAGTGAGGGTGTAAATTTGCAGAAGATTAAAAAAAGAAAAGGTTCTGGAATTATATTTCATCCAAAACCGTGAACAATGCAATCCAGATTTAGTATGTGAAAACTGAGGGAACTGTGTTTTTATACTTCCAGCAACAAATTATGCGTCGGAGAAGAAATGTCCATGTACAATGTGCCTACAAGTCTCAGCAGTGAGGGCTTTTGAATGTCTCAGATTGTTCTTGTGATACTTGGATATATTTTTTTTCTAAATTGTAAGGACCTTTTTCACCAGATGGCATACAATGACAGGGATGAAAAAGACATTTTATACATTTTATACCTAAGATTTCTTTCCATAACCAATTGGGAATAGTGGGAGTTTATGTATCATCCTATGTATATTTTTTAGAAATGCCTGAGGCACTTCTTTAAACCTTACCCAGTAACAATATCACGTCAATAAAACAGTAGTGTTCAACCTACCACATGTTCAATAGGTTTATTCTAATGATTTTTTTATTTTTATTTTTTCAGAAAGTGGTTATAACCTCCCTTGGACTTTCCATCTAAGCTGGGAGTAACCGTCTTCCTTCCAGCAGCTTTAAACATAAGGCAGGTTACCATTTCTGTGTGTGGTGCCAGGCTTTTAACTCGAGGTAATTATTGTTATTCCCAAATGACTGGGAATAATTTTGTGTAAGATGAGGAAAACTAATCAGACGAGTGAAAGATGAAATGGTAACCATTTATTAAAATAAATCTATTTTTCTGGAATTTCAACAGATTATTTCAACAGATGATGCAATTACCACTATTATATGAAGGGAAATACATCTGTAATGCAACTCTCCAGCTGATAGATGATAATAATTATGGGATCTAAGGATGTTACGCACACATACTTACTTACATGCTCTAAAAATCCCCCTAATAAGACATACGAGATGCTGTCCTGTTATACATGTTTTTCAAAAGCCTATTTTATATATTATGCACATAGGACCTTAGTTTTTTGTTTGTCTGTTTGTTTGTTTTCAGCATTTAGAAGTAATTTATACAAAGAAGCACTAAACAGAAATGACATTAAGATTTGCTAATGTAGTCTCAAATTGCCAATCTTAGGCTCACTATTGCAACATTAGCTGCTCTCTTTTATAGACAAATGTGATGTAATTTTCCTCCCATTGGACACATGTGTTAGTGCAGATGTGTTATTTAAGGCACATGCTCAATATTTATCTTGTTATTCATGGTGTTTTTACTCTGCAGAATCCACCGCTATAAATGTTTCCCTCCTTTCTGACCTATTCTGAGCTTTGATACACTGATGCAAAGGAGTTAATTGAGTTCCTGAATGGGAAAATACGCTGAATTAATTTTGAAGTGAGAGATTGTATTTTGGATAAGAATTTACGATGAACTAACATTCAAACATGAATTGCCAATAGTATGTTAAGGTGTCTACAGTTTAAAAACTCAAAAATGTATCATAGTATATATGTATATCAAAGTTTACTTTCATATCTTCACTAAACAAGTAAAATCAATAAAATCAATAAAAATACATAGTCTAGATTCTGTATCCCTATTAAATTTGTTTCTTTGTTCAAACCAAAGAAAAGCTAGAACTACAAAAGTGCTTCTGTTTTTAACATAGACTTTGCTGTTCTAAAACTTTGTTATTAAGTACTATGCTTTATGGGTCTCTTTTATCTCTTTTTAGAAAAGGTTCAAAACCCAAAAGCTCAGTCTGTATCTAGACATATATAAAATTCATTCAAAAAAAATAAAACTAGTGATGGAGAAAGACTCTCTATAATGATATCTGTTATGCAATATTATTTACAGGCACTGCTGTAACCCAGATGATTAATAAGATTATTTCCACACCTGGGTGGTGTTGATAGAAGAGTTAATTATTTGCTACAACTTTGATTAAACTGTTTACAAACTATGACTTTAATATCAGCTCTACAACGTACAGTGTCTAGGTAAATGGTGCTCCTGTTAGTTTCAAACATGGTCCTGACCCATAGATGTGAAATCAATTAATGGTTTGTTCTCTCACTTTTACTTTAACGATCCAGGTAACTTCTGACCAGGATGCAAAAGGAGCTTGAATCTCGAAGTCTGACTTTAAACAGCTTTTCATACAGAGAGAGGCCACATTTCTGATGGTCAGCAGATGCTTTTTTGCTGACGCATTATCACATTGAGACACATAACTAGGGCAAGAAAACTAAGAAAATAAAAATCTACTCAAATTTATTTTTTCCTTATCAGCTACTCTCAGCTGCAGATGCAGCAGAATGGTTTTGTTGAATGAAAGATTCCAAAAAAGATACTGTTCTGATGACCCTACAGGCTGTAGCACATGAACTTTTTTCGACCTGTCTTTGGGCTACAATACTGTGAAGAACTTCCGAAAATCCTATTAACTAAGCAGTCTATTGATCTATCAATCCATCTGTCTACATCTCATGATGTTGTAGTGAATTGTAATGATAGCTGGTTTTAAATGGAGACACTTCTCAGCAAATACCTTCTATTTTTAAGAGTACTTTCTTCACTGTATTTTAGGAATACAAAGAAAATGTGTAAGAACATAAGCAAATGTATTCTTAATGTATTTATCTTGAGTCAGGATATTAAAAAGGAGATCATTTTTCATGCATTCTTTGATTTGTTTGTTCATTTGTTCAATTGCGTGTTCTCAAATATAAATGGTGAAAATGTTGGTTGCTTCCTACTTGAGGATGACAGGAGCAGGAAAGCATACAAGGAACAATGGTATTTTGTTCGCAATTTCAATTGTTAGGTTTGGAGTTATGTGGATAACCAGTACCCTTGACGGCTGGAAATAGCAATGATCTCAGCTGTGGGACTGAGTCACAGGACAGACAGGCAGTCACAGGGCCTAGGGCTGCAACTGAAAGAGGACATCAATTCAAGATGAAGTCTGTAACACCATGACCAAATCACCAGGGAGTGCACTACTTAGGATTCATCCTTTACCTGACAATTACAGGTAATAATAGAGCATTTAAGAACATATATATTTATAATCTACCAGAATTATTTTACTCCTTAGGGATCAACAAACTTTTCCCTGTCTGTTGAAGAACAGATAACTAGGACCACACATGAGACTGTCCTGAGCCCATATACATGTATGAGCTGCTACTGCATTAAGAACTGGCTAGGTTATGCCATCTCTAGGTATTTTCAACAGCAAAGTAACTGGAGTTCATTAATGTTCTTTTAAATACATTTAATATATGAATATTTGCACTGTAATGTGCCCAGTCTTTAGAGCTTGAAGCATTTTCAGCCTTACAGTAAAGACGTAGGTTATGATCCCTTTCACTTCCTTCACACGCATGAGTACACAGGACAAAAAACTGTCTGGCATCAGTCTGACTCTCTCCTGATGTCAGAATCCAAGAGTTCATGTTTGTAGTAGATTCTGGAGGAGAAAGAAAGAGTATCAGGAAGCAAGTATCCATAAAGACAGATCTATTTCAGAGAACTCCAGCTGGGAGAAGTAATTTTCTTTTTTACCTTCAGGTTGTTTGTAAGCGTGTTAACTTCATGGGTTAAGCTAAGGAGCTGTTCACAGTTGTTGAGTGATGGGTTTCATAATCCATTATATAAGTAAGAAATTTAGAAGCCTTTACAACTAGTGGAGTTCCCCCCAGGCTCCTCAGTAGTGACACTGTGGTTAGAAGCAGTATGGATGAAGTTACAGATGGGATGTGGGCAATGAAAGAATAGCATCTTTTTCTTACTGAAGACACAAATAGAGCTTGAACTGGCATGAACTGTGATGACAAAGGACAGTTCCATCCACTCTAGTGTCATAACAAGCCTTGGCACAATCTGTCCTGTACACTTCCTTGATGTGGAGATGGCTGTAGCCCTGGATTTCTTGGCTGCTAATGTAACCAGGTTACCAGACCATCTGAAACAAATAGTGCCGTGGAAGAGATGGCCCTCTTGATATATACACCTCAGCATACACCTCAGCCTCAGATTAATGAGGTTTAGGAAACAGCACAGGTAATTTAATTTTTGGATTAAACTTCAGTATTGCTTCTGGGGTTAAAAAAAAAAAAGTTTTAGAGGTACCCAACCAAAAGTGAATATTACATTTGAAGAAGCAGACACATTGGCCTTGATTTCTTCCTACTTCATCACACCTGTTATCACTGGGGAAAAAAAAAAAAAACAAACAAAAACACCTTGCTGAATACATGTAAGAATGAATAAATTTCCAGGGCCCCAAAAAGTAGATCCAGGAAGGCTGTGAATACCAAAATCAGGCCTTACTAGCTGACGGGCTTCTAAAGACAGGAACAAATTGGCCTGTGCCTTAAAAAAGTTGTGTACAATTGGATGTGGAAATATTAAAATATTTATATATATATTTGTGGAAATATTGAAAAATTGAAATGACACGCTGTGGCCCCAGTTAGCTACCAGATTATTTAGTTCTTGATTGAACTAAAGAAATGATAAACTCCTTCAATTCTAACAGAGTTCAGGATGGTTTTAACAAAGTTGAGCAGATGGAAAGGTCCAACAGCACATTATAATCTGGTGCACTTTGACAAATGAGCTTTGTGGTTTAATTCTTACAGCCAGTGAGTACCTTTTTCATAAGGAAAGAACAAACAGGTTCTCTGAATGCAGATCAGCAAACACCTGAGCCATAAAGTTAGGTAGCTCTGGGCTCTGTGTTAGTAAATTGGAAAAAGGTCAACTTCTGTGATTTCTCACTGAAGAGAAAGTGGAACTCCGTATGAAAACCACTTCCTTAATGTTTCATCCTGTTTAATCCAAAATAAAATCTCCAAGACTATGCATGCTAAATTATCAAGCATGATTTTAATCACAACGTGCAAGAACGTATTGGATTGACCAAGGTCTCATAACTTTCTCAAAGGCAAGGCTAGCAATCAGTGATGAGAATACCCCTGGCCATTGCTTGTTACCTCCTATCTATCTACCTACGACCAGTGACAAAAAACAAAACAAAACAAAACAAAACAAAATGACATCAAAGTTCTTTGTCTTTGATTGGAGCACCTTTGACTGGAAGCTCACGTTTTCTGGTTGATGACTTGAATAGACAGCTCTAGTTAATAACTCTAGTTATCTGATAGGAAGAGAAATTTGGTCCAATCCTCAAACAGGTGGAAGCAGTGCTTATTACAAAATACTCATAAAAAAAATAAAAAAATATGAGGAGGACTATTTTTCTGATTCAAGTTATTTGATCCTCAGTGGCTGAGCACAGGCACATTCACATGGTGGGCGTAGGAAGGAATGATGTATGTGAAAAAACAAAATGGATTTTAAAAACTAAAGTAGCTACATTATATATACACATGTATGTGTGTGTGTGTGTACATACTCTCTCTTTTTATAGAATCCCTCTTATAAACAGGGGGAAATAACACTGTGAAGAAGCCCAGCAGATAGATAAATAGTAAGCATCTTTTCAGGTGCATTCACACTGCTAGAGGAGTATAAATTGAGCCCAAATGTGAATGAGAATCAAGGACCCTGCTCTGCTGAATCTTCTTTGCTATTAGAAAGATCTTTGGCACAGTGAATGAAAGAAAATGAATTCAGTTTACTTTAACACATTGCAGCATATCTACTAAATTCAAGCTCTATTCTGAAGCATAGCCATGAAAAAAACAAACAAACAAAAACAAACAAAAAAAAACTTCTTTCATGGCTGGGTCTTGTTATTTTAGAAACATTGATTTTTAAGCTTTTCTTAGTAGCTACTTATTGTAGATATTAATGTAACCTGAGCTATGAGTAAATCTAAGGAAGAATAAAGTCACTGTATTGCAAATCAGCAACTTAATTCCTTATTAGTCATTGAGTTCTTGAAAATCCTAGCTTTGATCAGGCACGAAGTGTGGCTTATCACTGAAAATCTAGAAATCGACAAAAAAGGACTAAGTTCAAGAAACACTTTGGTACTTTTTCTTAAAGGAAGCAGGGATTGAAAGACAAGCTGGACAAAAATGTGGTTTAAAAGCAGAAAAGCAGTCTGGTTAAGAAAGTATGATGGTTTAGGTTTGCTTTTGTATTATTAAAATATAAACGTTTTCCCTGTTTTTCAGATTCTTTTCAAGTGATAGCTTTGCTCCTGAGAAATCACTTGAAAGCATGATTTAATCTTTTTTTTTTTTTTTTTTTTTTTTTTTTCCCCAGAAGGTTACTCCATTTTACATATTCCTGAAGATCTTCCATTATTTTTTTTTCATGTGCCAGGCATTGAACATCTAAAATTGCAAAGAGGAAAATGCATGTGCATCCGTGGTTATTACTAATTTTAATACAATACTAAAATGCCTTAATCCATCACATTTCAAATCACTTGCAAAGGACCTCCCAAATTCTCTGCCTTCTGAAACACATTTGTTTTACAGAAAAGTCCTAACAAAACAATAATAACAGTCTTGAAGCGTAGAGGGGTAGTCTCTATCTCCAGATTATTTTTAGACTGAGATAGACAAACATCTATGAAGACACAGAGGCGCTGCCTCAGGCAAGAGGATGAACCTGATCACCTCTTAAGATCCCTTCCAGTCCTCTCCTCGTGATTCTTTGGCAACCATGTCTCTGCTCTTGCCATAGAGGGTTATCTATCCATTTCCTTGAATAAAAGGAATTGACAGCCTTTTTTTTTTTTTCTGTGGAGTGATAGCAGAGATCATTGCCATTGCCCTTTAAGTCTCTCAAGTGTGCTTGAATTCAGTTCTTTGTGTTACCAGGACTGGAGACAGAAAACTCTGGCCTACTAGTGGTAGAAAACCCTGTCCTGAAATATATGAAAATATAAAGTAGTTAAAATGTTTTGAAATTAACTGCACGAAAGGGTGGCTTATTGAACAACTGTTAAGATGTATTAGTGGTCCGATTCTGGTCCAAGCATGTTATGCAAGCATTAACCTGTTGCACTTTGTATCATACGAAAACTGCTTGAGTAAGAAAATCGACTACAGCTTCTGACTTCCCATCATCCTGCATGCGAGGTTTGCCAAATTTATGGTTTCTCTTTTTCTTAACGAATGAAACACTCCTGTAACCTGAAATAAAGTTACAATATTTTCTCATTTCTCTTTGAATATATTCTTCTATGAAAAGAAACATTTTCTTTGCTGTTCAGTTTCTCAACAAACTCAAACAGGCTTTAGCCTTTTATTTGTGCTGTCATTTAGTTAAGATGAGAATTCAGATAGCAAATGAAGAGAAAAATATTTTTCATTTCAAAAAAAAAAAACAGAAAAACATGTTAATCTGTTTTATAAATGTCCAAATGAAATAACTTGATAGTGCATCAGAAGATGAAAAAGAAGAGGAAAAAAACAAAAGAAAACAAAACAACCAAACAAAAAAAGCAACAAAGCAACACACCCAAATTACGTCTTGTTAAGCACTTTCCTCTTAAATTGCTGAAACATCCTAAATTGATCCATTCGGTAAAACCCATGATCCTGTGAAATTTAATAACTCGATGGCCTCGTTCAGTGTGTACATCCTGTGTGGGCAAACTGCTAGGGTGTATAAGGAGCCATGTCACCCACACTTGATATTACAGCTCATCTACTTCATTTTCATTTGTGCACAGTCTACCCACTTAGGCAATTGCTACATATACTCCCACTCAACAGCTTGCAATAGAAAGAATGCTATTACAGTATTTAACTGAAGTAATAACTACTGCAAGGCTGCCTAACCTCCTGACAATCAGGACCTGAATTATATTACAGTGTTTGTATTGGGATTGTGAATAAGGTTTATAATGCTTGTGGTGGTGCAAAATCATTCAAGAGCAATAGAGCCCTTCAGGGGACTCTCAGTTAGACTGCTCTGAAGGGGAGACCTCAGTCCTGACTACAGTCAAGCCATGGTATGAGCTGTACAATGTTATGTATGGGCAAGAAGTCTGATCTGATAGACCCATTTTTTCCTGTGTCTCTATATGCATGAGTTTAGAAAATTACCATGTATTCAGGTACACATAATAGTTAATAGCCATGTAATCTGCATAAATGTCCATCAGCAACATCACCCAGGGCAAGTGCATTAGATACACTTCAGTCCTGTTAAAAGATGCATACTTATGGTTATCACTAGTTTTTTGACTGCTCACACCAGCACTGGGCTTGGTTCTCTCTGCCTTGAATGGTGATGAGTTGTCAGAGAAACTACGTATGTATGTTTTTGCTCATGCACAAGTGTTGTAATCCAGAAAACAGTATGTAGCTTCCGAAAACATTCCTTAATCTCATGTTTGGGATGAGTATTTGGGGTGCATGTTTGGGATGATTTTTTTCATGTCTCTTCTCTGAAAATTTTTGACAGCACGTTGGGATGTAATCATCACAATCTAGAGGCAAAGAATGAAGTATTTCTATTTTATAATCTATACTCAGCTCTTGGTTGGCTTTAGCAAATGCGTACTGAGCTTTTAGGCATTGACACGAAGGCTAAATTCTTGTTCCATCGTGAAGCTGGAGTGAATGCATGGAAATTGCCAGATACATTTCTGTCCTGTGTCTAGGCTGACCTACTCTGAAACTTAAATTGATGTACTTATGTTAAAAAGAAGGTCAGTTTTTAATATCTAAATACTTACAAAGATGCTGTCCTCTCTATATACTGTAATTTGTCACAATATATAGCACTGATCAGACTACATCTAAACAGAACAACTTATCCTAGTTCTGCTGCCTCTAGGCACAAGAATAGCTCAAGACTATCAGTGTAGGCAACTAAATTTTATGGGAGCAACTGAATTCCAGGAGACTGGAGGTAAGGATGAGTACAAGGAACTAGGGGAGGTTGTGGGAAGGAATGCTGGGGGATTGGGAAACATCAGTGGGGCTTAAAAGATATGAAGATGGACGAGGAGGATGGAGAGCAGTCTTTTTTTTTTTTTTTTTTAATAAAAAAAAATAGTGAATAAAAGAGCTAGGAATGGACAGTGGAATTTCCAGGTAATAAAGGTGGGGAGATCCAACAGCTTTGGGGGTTCATGAAGGGGTCCTGGGAAGGATGCACTAAATCGGAGAGGGAAGCTCTCATTGGTGACATTGTGATAAACAGCAAAGAAACCAGGAACCTAGGTGATGGTGACAAGGCAGGGGTTGTTCAGCTGAGATGGGTTAATGTTGAGAACATGTCAGAAATGTGGAAAGGAGAGACAGAATCTCAGTGTAAGAACTAGCACTGGGAAACAGCGACTGAGAATAATGCAGACAGAGATTAGATATAAAGGACAGGGAGGGAAGGAAACTGATCTGAGCATTAGTAGATAGGAGATACATTGGAAAAGAACACAGAGGAGATTTGCAAAATATTAATGTATGAAGAAAAAAAAATAGGACATACCTGACAAGGAACAATGTTTCTTTAGAAATTGGAAGAGACTCAAAAATTCCTTGTCACTTGTCTCATCTCTGCTATCAGAAAATGATTTGCTGAAAACCTTTAACAAAGTATGCATGACAAGGCAGGATGAAAACCTATTACATAGTGATGGGTTACACTTCCTTACAGTGCCAAACTCCAGCTGCACTGTTTAAAATGTTTCTAGCCTTAGCTGAGGACAAGTGTATCTGCTCGCACTGAATCTGGAAACAGTTGGCCTCGATTAACAGCTTTGAAAAAGAACAATAATGAGGTTGAGGATGTGAAAAATAAATGCAGAAACTGAATAGCAAAGCACCCTGGCTCTCATGGTCCTGTATAGGTAAGAGAGCTGGCACTCAGCAAAGCAAACCAGCTCAGAGAGCAACTCACCTGCAGTGTCCCGTAAGTAACATGAGACCAGGACCTCCAGCTTTCCATAACCTATTTATTAGATTCGACTTACAATTAGCAATAGAAACTCTTACTTCTGAAAACAGCTTCAAAGCCTCTTTTTCTTCTTCTTGCTAGAAATCTTACCGGAATATAAAACTTGCTGAACTTACAGACTGACCATTAAAATTCACTTATTCTGCGCTTCAACTGACCTTTAACTCAGTTACTTTTCTCCCAATTTAACCCCCAAATTATATAAAGGCAACAGTGATGCCCTGTTTGAAATTTCATTTTGTTAGGTGCAGATAAAACAAGTTTCTGTCTTATTCCTAAGACAAGCTTTTGCATCCTTGTCATCTTTTGGACTTTTTAATGTATTTGTTTCAATCTAAGTTAATCTTTACAAACAGGAAGGAAATGCATTTAAATACAGTATTTTAAAGAATGTTTCAGTACTGCCTTCCATGGTTACAGCCTCTACACTGGATGCAACTCTTCACTAATCTTACAGGAAATTCTTGTCAGATAAACCCTAAGGTTATTAATAAAATCCCTTCCACGGTTTCAACAAGTTGGCAGCTCTGCCACTGATGTGATTTGGTTTGTATAGTCCAGTCTTCTCTTCATCGGCTTCCACTGATATGCTTCCTACCAATGGTATACACATACACCATTGCATCCTAAACCATGGTGTTTTAGCAGTTATTCCTGAAATAACTTTTTCCCCATTGTTTCATGATCAAGATTGTTCATCTTCCCATAGAATATTACAGTTCTTCTTTGTACTGATGTTTACAAAACTGCTCACAAGTAAATTTCATTAGTCCATTCTCTTTATGCTGCTGAAATGGCTTAATCATTTCGTTTATGATTTATTCATGAGGCAGACCATGAGGCATCCTCTTTCAATACAGTGTGTTGTCACCCTTTTGGCCAGGTTCGATGAACATCAAAAACATTCAGTTTTCTATCAGATAACATATCAAAAACTTTCATGAAGCTTAGATAGATGAAACCATGTTTCTTTTTTTCTTTTTTTTTTCTTTTCATTTTTCATTTTTATTTTTAGCCTAGTTTCTTTGGCAAAGACAGATTGGGTTAGCTTGTTAGGATTTATAATTAGAAAACTAGACATGAATTTACTATCTCTCCACAACCAGAATTACTGTTTTCTTAAAATGCATAATACAGGTAAATCCTAATTGTTCTCTTCTTACTTTCTCAAATATTGGTGCTAACTTTGCTATTCTTCAGTTATCTGGTATTCTTAATTTCATGAAACTGCTGAAAAATCTCTATTACTTGGCCTGCAATTGTATCTGTTAGACATTTTTTTCTGGTATAGATAAAGAAAACTAACTCATCCTTACAGTTGCTGAACATTACTTTTTCCTTCCACCTTTGCACTCTCCAGTCTTTCATCTTTACTATCAATCTGCCTATGCTCCATCTTATTGCCCTTGTTCAAAATTAAAGTACTTTTTCAGCTCTATTAACTTTTAATTTCTCTCTTTTTCATTGGTTGCTACTTTTCTTTTGAAGGTACAAAATCACAGATAGTTTTTTCCTTATTTAACATATGCTCCTGATTCACAAGAAACAGCTTCTTATAGTGGTAATATCCTTTTTCTCATTTCTCATAGAATCTCCGTATTCATGATAATATGCATTGTACACTAGCTATTTGTTCAATTATTTTGAAAATGTCTTTCTAAAATTTTTGGCCATCATTTCATCTAAACTTTCAGACTTGAAATTTTGCATGTCTTTAACACCTTCTCTCATTCCATGAGATTTGAATTCTTAAATTTTATTTTCATGTTATAACAAGGGTAGTTTATCTGCCATCAGAAACCTCCCTTTGTATCTAAATATGCTGCTGCAGGCCTCGATCCCTAAAACTGAAAAAACTTCCAACCATTCTTCAAGATTATTCTGAAAGAGAGAGAGAGAGAGGGATAGCAAAGACAGCAATGAAATTATTTTTTATAGAATCATAAAATATAGAATGTCTTGGGTTGGAAGGAACCTTAAAGATCCCCTAATTCCAACCCCCCTGCCATGGGCAGGGACACCTCCCACCAGGCCAGGTTGCTCGAAGCCCCATCCAACATGGCCTTGATTACCTCCAGGGATGGGGTATCTACAGCTTTTCTGAGCAGCCTGTTCCAGTGCTATTCAATACTCTTTATTCCAATTTATCTTTCAATATCCATGTTATCATGGTTGTTATTTCATTATACTTCTGTTTTTCAATAGTAGTTTTAGTTCCTTCATTTCTATGCAGATTCTTTGCGGGACAGTACAGTCATGCAAATATAGGAAAACAAATCACATGTAAACAGAACAAATTGCTTCATTTCAGCTAGATTTTGCATTGGCTGGTAAACATTACATACAACCCTTTTTCTATCTGCACTGACCACGTAAATATACTTTTATAATTTTTAGCACTTTATTTCTGCATTTTGTTAACCTGTCTTGACCCATAAAAGCCAGAAGCCAGCTGAAAAGCATCACTGGTGAATTTCTGCATTTCTGCATTCACCAAGTTTGCGACTACCTTCCTTGAACCGAAGCTATAGCCTAACGTATGGGCAGGAAGGAATGTACTGCAGCCATAATTTTTTATCTCATGGGACTCGTGCAGTGACAGCAGTTTCTTTCTCGGCGCTGTGATGAATGTGGGTGTGTGAGGAGATGCTCAGGTGGGAGCACTGCTTGCTGTCCTCTGCATCTTCTGAAGTGCAGGTGGCAAGCCGATCTGCTCACATCAGCTGAATCCAAACTCTTCAAAAGTTTGGAGGGAGGGAGTCTCTGTTGAAGAATCCTCCTTGGGAATAAATCCTGCTGGACAAGCATTCAAAATCCTTGTCATGGTGCTACTGAATATGCTTACTTAGTTCCCTGAACATTTTCAAGTCTGTGTGGATCTTTCTGAAAGGGTGACGGCAGTGTCACACTGTGAAGGGCAGTTGACAGACAATTTTGCCTGCCTTCAAGACCCATGCCAGTTTTGAATCAGTATGCTTTACCCTGGGAAAGATAAACTCTGAAATCTCCCTTAGAAGCCTCTTCAATCTTGAGAAGTTTACTCTAATCATATATATATGTCTGTATATATATATATATGTCTGTGTGTGTGTGTGTGTGTATGTGTTACTGGTGTTGACTAAGGAAACTACATTGTAGGTTTCTCTCATCTTCATTTTACAAGTCGTTGTTATCGCTCAATTTCTTGCCCAGTTTCAACTGAAATTGATGGACGTGTCCTAAAGAGGTCACGCTAATCCTTTCCCGAACCAAAAAATTGGTATCTATTGATCTTATCTGCCTAAATATGACCTCTGTCATAACAGCCACACAATGAGTAGTAGTGAAACAGAAAGGTATTCTGCTTAATTTAGCCATGACTGCAAGGTTTCGGTGCCTTTTATTTAGTTGCCTGTCTGGCATCCTTTTCATCTAAGCCCTTAAAAGACCCTTTCCTTTGCCCAGAGAGGATGTAGATGCCCTATCCCTGGAGGTATTCAGGGCACCCTAAGGGCGGGCGGGCGAAGGTCCTACGTCCCCCCCCGCCGCCATTTCCTTCCTATGGGGGCAGCGGCTCCCCCATAGCACCGGCATCAGGCTCCGTACCCCGGACGGTTTAAAGATGGAAGTTTGGGCACGGAGCCCGCCGGGGCTGGCAGGCCCAGCCCCAGCCCCAGCCCCGCCTCTCCCCAGCGCGGGGGTGGCCGTGCCTCTTATGCCGGGCCAGGGGCGGCGCGGCGGGGTGCCTGCTGCTGCCGCGGGCAGGTGAGAGGGGCGGCGGGGGGCGCTTCTCGGCCGGGGCCGTGGGGGGGGAAATTAGGAGGCATTTCTGCTCAGAAAGAGCAGTCAGGCACTGGGACGGGTTGCCCTGGGAGGTGGTGGTGTCATCGTCCCTGGGGGTGTTCAAGGAAAGGGTGGATGTGGTGCTTGGGGATATGGTTTGTGGGTGGCATTGGTAGTAGGGGGGTGGTTGGACCAGGTGGTCTTGGAGGTCTGTTCCAACCCTAATGATTCTCTGATTCTACGTGTTTGGGTGCTAAGAGAGTAGATGGGAAGAAATCCACTGGGTTAAGTACCCTGGGTGTATTCAAAATCTGGAATATCCACCAAAAGTAGAAGGGCTGGGCTCTGTAATTGCTTACAGGGTGGTGGTTTCCTACTTTGGAGGGATGGTGCCTTCAGTTTTGGGGTGGGTGTGCTGATAATCCATTAAGTTAGGGGAAAGCTGTAGAAACATAGCAACACATGAGGTACGTGGGTTTATGTGGCAAGAAAAGTAGGTGATGTCTGTGTGAGAACAACACAAGGGTTACTTTCTGTGGAACTGCTATAAAAATTCTGGAAAACACAGAACTTGAATTTTATTTGCATTGAAAGGCAAGATGTGGAACTGTAACTGATCTGTTGCTTCCCTTGTGAACGGAGCGGTTGAGTTTGGCAGAGCAGGGAGTAAGAGGCTGCCACAGAAGAGCAGGTTGAAAAAAATTCAATGCAGAAGAGTCTCCAGCTACTTAACACTGCTCATCCCACTAGGATCTGCTGAGCTTACTGCCAGGAACACGCTGCTGAGCACTGAGACCAAGATCATCAGATCTTTAGTTGCAGTTGAAAGGCAACTGCAAGGTTTTGTTTTTTTTTCTGCCACATGTTTCTTGTGACAGTTTTGTTGTTGGTTTTCTGTTCCCTGGAATTATCATGTTAGCTGGTAAAATTATCCTTATCGTCAAATGCTACTTCAGCGAGGGCTGGGGATCTGAATGATGTGTATGCACTACAGGAGTCTTCTGCTGGAAGGGAAGCTCCCCTTTAAGTAGGGAGACATTAGTCCTGTCTCTGTGTGACATCACCTGTAATTCTACATTGTCGATATGGCTATTACTTTGGAATTTGATATGCTTTATAGGTGGAGCCAAAACAAACATCTTGCATGTCAACATAGATGTTGTTCTCTAAAAGAACAACGAGATCACTCACAACAGTAGCGCTTCATCTCCCTTGCCAGATGAGATAAGGAAATATCAATTCAACAGAAAAATGTTTTCCACAAAACGCTGTGCCCATTTGCTAGCTTTTTACAGGTTGTTCAGTTGTAAAGAACATGGGAGCTACTCTTGGCTCAGATTTGATAAAAGTAGAAGAGAAACTTTCCCTAAAACTCTGAGGCTTGGGGGCAAAACAGCAGTTATGTGTAAATGTGCTGTTAACTCTTGTATTGTCCTGCAGTGCATAACCAAGCAGGTCTTTAGTAAAAGTGTTGTACCATGCACTCCAACAGGTATGTAATAAGTTCTCTGTGTAGTGTTGGACAGAAAGGATGCTGCAAAATTGTGTTTGTGGTCTCAGTTGCGGGACTGGTGAGAGCTAGCCAGTAGGACATGGCAACAATCCAAGTCCTGTCCTGTTGTAGGCCTTTGTTATACAGGTAGGATGGAGAGATGTGTTTGGCATGGTGGACTCAAACTCACTTCATATGATTGAAACCCCGCTGACGGTTTGTTCTTTCATCATAAAATGTTGGAGGAAGTGTACAGCTGAAGTATGGGAGCTGGAACTGAAATCTGGTTGAGCATCCTAACTACCAGAAAAAGCCGTGCTCCTTCTTGTTTCCTCGCTTAGTCAATTTTTCAGTCACTTTTTCCACTCTGGCTTGGATTCAACTGGAATGATGTAGAACTTGCTTGTATCCCAGCCACCCTCTCACCCAGGTGTAAAGTGAACTCACACCACGTGTGCCAAATACTTTCACGTGTCCTTAGTCAAATCTGTGCTGCTGCTACCTGTTTTGTAGGTTTTTAAAATTACTTTTGAATACTTAAGTCTTTGAATTTCTTTTTTTTTTTTTTCTGCAGCCTTTTTCAGTGCATGTATTAAACTTTAAATCAGAAATGAATAAATAATCAATGTTCATTTGTACTTTAGTCTGAGAGCAAACAAGATTAAATATAGTAGTCTTCCATCCAGGAAATCATTTTCTGTTACATTAAAATTGAGATGGAGAAGGAATCAGTGGGATGTTACATGGTTTGCATTGATCAGTGTAACATCCCATAAATATTACAAGAAAATTCTGAAAATCCTAAATAACACGGGATACAGAATCAGTTCTCATTTTGTGGGCATCTGCTGATGCACTGATGGGAACTTTCTTCTCATGTCACTTAACATATGAAACGAATGATGATGTCAAAGTGAGCTTTATTTTCTTAAACAAAATGCCAACTGGCATTAGTAATGTACTTTCATAATCACTGTAGACCAGGTTAAGTTTGGGCTGCTCCCAGTAGTGGCTTTGCTTTGTGCCAGCATTTATTTATTAGCAGGGAGCCAGCTGGTACTGCTGCAGACAGGGCCAGATGCGGAGAGTGGTGGTGGAAAGGTGGGTGCTGCCTCTGAGCAGCTGCTCACATTAAGCCTACACCAGATATAAACCTCTCACCCCCTCAAAGAACTGAGGTGCGTTTGTTTGCAAAGTCATTTCCCACAAAATTATCATGAGTGGCATCAGTTACATTTGTCCCGTACCGGCTTTTCAGTAATCTTGCTGGTGATTTCTTTGGCTGCTGAAACTGTAGTTACTTTTCTTGGGGGACTTTGGAGTGATATTAAATCTCTTCCATTCCTCTGGGTTTTCCCTAGTGTTTCGAGAATTACTGAAAATGAGGTCAGAGGGATTTTTTATTTTTTTTTTTATTTTTTTTATTTTTTTTTATGTACTAGAAGATACCTGGACATATTAATCTTAGACTGGAACTTGGCAATTGACATGTTCAATGTATTCAAGTTAATCTTCAGATCATACAATGGTTAGAAATGTTTGCTTTATTATCAGCGTATTTACTATCTGTATGGAAGCTTTATCTCCAAATTCAAGGAGATCTAAGTTATGCTGCTGGCTGTTGTAGTCTCTGTTCCCAGTCTGAAGCCTCCCTAACAACACCAAATCCCTTCCTTCAGCCTATGCTACAGGTTGAATGAGTTATTCCCAGCAGCGTTTAATACTTCTGATTTGGTAGCCTGGGGCAAGCTCTTAACACTGCCTTCTCCTAGGCCCTTTCAGCAGAGCACACTTCACAAGCACTGAGGATTTGTAGTCCTTATTCTTATCACCAACTTCAAACAAGCAGTTACATCCTTTCTGTAGGGTAGAACCACACCATCAGCCTTAACCTTCCTAAACACCTTCAGCGTAGAGATTTTAATATCTAAATCATGCGGACTACTGCTTTTATGTCTTCAGTGAGAACTTCTAGATCTTGGTACATCTTAGCCAGGTATTTGTCATCAGTATGTAAACAACTCTGCTAATTTAGTGATGTTATTTATCATGTAGGTTTCATTTGTTTGTGACATGCTGAGCATGATTTAAAGCAGTGCTTGCTTCCTTCGTGCTCCTAGTTTGCTAGGAGCAAACTAGTTCCGAGTTTGCTCTTCTTACTGTTACTGTTTGTTTCCTTTGGCTTGGAAGCCATCCCGTGTCCTGGGGAGCTGAGCTCTGTGGTACCGGAGCTGTTTTACACCACTTCACCAAAGTATTTTATCCAGTGCTTTAGAGAAATAAAAAGATGGGGGGTTGGAGTCGGTGCTGTAGAACAGGTTTGCTCCTGTAAGTAGTCAGCTGAAGTCAGAAGAGTCTGGGCTTGCTGTGCTTTATGGTCTTGGCACTGACCGTGGCAGCTGTGATTTGTTTCTTGTTTGTACTTGTTCCGGTGTTGGACCGGAAAGTTGCTTGTTCAACAAGCAGTAACCTGATTAGGGTAAATAAAAGCTGCGTTCAGTTATGAATATGATCGTAATATCTGGCTAATTCTAAGACTTAAAGCAAGCAAGGGATGCTGTCATGCGGTTGCACTCTAGGGAGACCGTTACCTGCTGTAAGACAGGGCACAAATACCACTAGACCCATGGAAAATCTGAAAGAAGGGTGTGTTGGTGTGGTTGTATGGATGGGGAACAGCAGGGAAGAGCTGCTTTTTACAGTTCTGCTAGCAGTAGCAAATGCTGTCCCAGTCACCTCTTGCCCTCCAGAAGGAGCCACAGTTGTCCAGGTTTTTCCTGCTGGCTCTTCCTCTAGCTCAGTAACTCACTCTTTTGTTGGTTTCCCTCACCTAGCTACTGAATTGAGAACAACCAGAATCAAAGGCTGGGTTCTGAGGAGGATTGAAAGAGCCCAGACGTCTGGTGGCAGTCTTCTTGACCAACTGCTGAAAGCACTTAATAACGTTTTGAGTTTCTAAAAATTAAGTCACTTAACCACAGAAATCTTACACAGATAAATGGTTTTGACAATGGATGTGTTCCATGGGTCCTCGCACTTCCTTCAGGATCCTCCAAGAGCTTAATATAAAAATGCCTTTCTGTTGTGGCTGGTAACTTTCCAGAGGTTGATAGTTCGAGCATTAAATTGTCTTGAAGGTCTGCTGGGAATAAAGGTGTTCCTAAGGTGTGTAGCTTGCTTTTCTGATCCCCTGGCTGTACTCCAGGCTCCAACCATTGTACCATGAGTCCCTGTTGTCTAGCAGTATTGAAAGATCCATAAGTATATACGATAATCTCATCACTCTTTACAGGCAGTAGTGTAAAGCAGTTATCATAACATGACAGGGAGAGAAAAAACGTGTAACTCTGTGCTATAGCAAAATAGGCATCAATTACCTCCACAGTAAATCGTTTTTCTAAATGAGAAGCTTGCATAATCAGAGAAATTAAACTTTTTCCTTTCTCTCATGCAGGAAATGATAGGTAGAAAAGAATCCTGTGCCTCAGGACAGCTACCTATGACCTACCTAAGCTGCCTTGCTTACATACTGGAAGAATGGACTGCTGTGGAGTACCTGAAGAAATATTTTTTCCACGTGGTCATCATCTCGGTGACAATTAGTGCAATGTTAATTTTTTTTATTGTTCCTTTAACAATCCTCTGTTTCATTTACCTTACTAATGTTTTGCTTTTAATATATCAGAGGAGTGATGAGGTAAAAGCCACAAAAGATCCCTTGAGTGAAGTTTGGGATAGTGCAAGGAAAACTGTGGCAAGCTTTTGGGATATATATGCAAGAATATGGCATGGTAAGTGTGACATGACTTGCCTGAAGCTTTGAATT
Organism: Anas acuta; assembly: GCF_963932015.1. NCBI lineage: Eukaryota > Metazoa > Chordata > Aves > Anseriformes > Anatidae > Anas > Anas acuta. Next base: position 118,338,429 of record NC_088980.1, on the reverse strand, counting down.
ACAATTCTGAGTGAGGTATGGTGTAAATGTTAGTTCTGCTAACTTCTCTGTAAGTAAATGTGGTTTTTGTTATTGTTTTTTTTTTTTTTTTTAATTTAGTACCTGTTTGTAACCTGCTTATATGATCAAAACAAAACAACTATTTGGAACTGTAATTACTGTCTTTTTAGTTGGAGAAAACTATTCTGTTATGAAAATTTTAAATGATTCCAAGAGCTGTATGGAAAAATAAATGTGGTATTGAATTATTTCTGTTTGTACTGCAGCAGAATTTACAAGTACTCTGATTTTTCAGTTATGTTATATTTAACCTTTAGACGCTTTCACCACACCCTAATCCCTAGGAAAATTCTCAGCCACAAGCTAGGCACCTGTTCTTACCACAGGTATAGTTTAAGACTATTAGCAGGACTTAATTTGCTGCCCTAAGGGTAAAGAACAACAGGCTCTCTATGTTGCTACCCTTCCTCACAACTTTTTTGTGTAATTGTGAAGTATACTGCAGTCTAAAACTTTCTCCACCTCTTGCTAGGACCCTGCCTGTACCATCCCTGTCCTTCTCTTCAAATGGCTTTTGAAAGGAGCTGTAGCAGGGATAGAGATAAAGGCAGACCGGGTGGAATAGATTTTTTTTTTTTTTTTTTTTTAGTTAGTGGAAGCCGTGGCTTTCTCAAGCCTTTGTATGCATTAGCTTCCTACTCTCGTTCCACCTGAAACATACATCAAATGTAGGAAGAGCCAGGAGAAGTATTTATAGAAGTCCGTGCCCGTGAGGAATTTCCCTTACCTTGTTAAGTGAATGCATTTAAGTCTTGTGCAGAGAATTTCTGTTTGGGATTCTTGTGGATTCTGTCTTGGACTTGAGCCTGCAAACCAGGTCAACTTTTTACTATGTCAAATCAGAATGAAAGGGTCCCCAGCCCAACTCTTCATAACTTGAATGTTTACCTAAAAGGTCATCCATTCCCAAACTTTGAAATCCTTGTCTGTCTGAAGCAGTTTCATCAGGAGAATGAGAGTCACAGCAGTATGATAATGTTTTCTTGTTTGTTTTTTATTGCACTTAGAGGTGGAAAAAGTTCCTAACGGGCAACAGTTCTGGTTCAATGTCAGGTTAGAGTCTGATCTGATGATTAAATTGATCAACAAGTTAGTCCATTGAGTAGGATAATCTGTGGTGGCGGGGCTTTCTCTTTGCTGTTAATTGAACATTCCATCCAGAACATAATTCTTTTAAAGCTACTGCAGAGGCTTTTACAACTCTACAGAAGTCCTTTAATAAAGGACAGTAAAAAAAATGTTTTGAATTGCCATATAATTTACAGCTATCACTGTTGGTGTGTTGCTTTACATCCCAAACAGGTTATGAACTTCATGGTGTGGAAAACCTACCAGAAGGACCAGGCATTCTTGTTTACTACCACGGAGCTATTCCCATAGACTACCTTTACTTTTTATCTAGGCTGTTTCTCTGGAAGAAAAGACTTTGTCTGTCAGTAGCCGATCATTTTGTCTTTCGTTTACCGGGTAAGAACACATTCTTTTGTATTTAGGCATCATGAATTCAATCAAACTGTTGCTAGTTTTTGTGGAATTAATATTTATTACGCTTTGAAGGCAGCTTTTAAACTAAAAGCCGGGGGAGTAAGCTGGTAGATGCAGAAAGCAAAACAGAGTAGAATGCCCTGCTTGGTAAATAAAAGGTCATAAAAATACTGATAAGACACTCTAAAGCCAACAAATAGACGTATTTGGATGAAATTTCATGCTTCATTAGAAAGTGTAGGTTAGGACTATGTTATTAATCTAATGCTGCTTCATCAGAAATGAGCTATGAGTGCAGAAGAGTCTGGTGAATAGTAGGATATTAATTACCAACCTGCCCTCTGCATGGGGTAGACTTTGCAGTGGGCTATGATGTCAAATCTGTATTTTTGAACAACACCTGGAATAGGGTGCAACTTGTTTGAAAAAATTACTGTGAAAGAGTGGCTCTGTAATATTGACTAATACTACTTGTCCTCCTTGCCTGGGAGAAGAGCCCACCCTTGTCCTCCTTGCCTGGGAGAAGAGCCCACCTTGCTACAACCTCCTTTGAGGTAGTTGTAGAGAGTGCTAAGGTATTCCCTAGCCTCCTTTTCTCTAGGCTAAATAACCCCAGTTCCCTCAACAGTTCCTAATAAGACCTGTACTCCAGGCCCCTCACCAGCTTTGTTTCCCTTCTTTGGACATGCTCCAGCACCTCGATGTCCTTCCTGTAGCGAAAGGTCCAAAACCCAACACGGTATTCGAAGTGCAGCCTCACCAGAGCTGAGTAAAGAGGGATGATCTTTACCCTCGTCCTGCTGGCCACACTGTTTCTGATAGGATGCTGTTGGCCTTGGCTACCTGGGCGCCCTGCTGGCTCATATTCAGCCGGCTATTGGCCAATACCCCCAGGTCCCTTTCTCCCAGGCAGCTTTCCAGCCACTCTTCCCCCATCCTGTAGCGTTGCATGGGGTTGTTGTGCCCCAAGTGCAGGACCTGACACTTAACCTTGTTGAACCTCATGCGGTTGGCCTTGGCCCATTGATCCAGCCTATCCATATCCTGCTGTAGAGCCTTCCTGCTATCGAGCAGATCAACAGTTCCACCCAACTTGGTGTCATAAACTGTGTGAACCGTTCACTGGTTTGTGCAATGCTGAAACTGTCCTCTTAACTTGGACCATTCATGCATCTAAAGAGTCATACAGCAGCCCAATTTAACCCAAGTAGTTTGCAATTTAACCACAGAACACTCAATTTTACAGTTTAAGAACCTTAATGTTTATAATGTTAAAAATTACATTTTAAAAGAACACTTAAATGATGTGTTTGTTAGGTGTTTATTTTTGCAATAACCTGTATTGTACTGAAAAAGATAATTCTTCTACATTAAAACCTATTTAAAAAGCAGGAGGAAGAATTAGATGTTTGTTTTCAGATATCTAGATATGAGGCACAAGTCTCAGTTGCATAGCTGCTGGCTTGATAATTATGGAAAGGAGCATATGTAGGCATTGGCTTATGGTGGTGCTCTTGATAAACTGTTTTATCTTTATAACATTTGGGCAAAAACACTGTCACTTAGCCAATATTTACTCTGTACGTGTTTTATTTACTTAGTACAAATTTGCCTTAGTCTAAACACAGCTATTAGATTTTTTTTTTTTTGTTTAGCTGTAAACTTGTTCTTACATGCTGCTTATTTATTACAGGACTCAAGTTACTGTTAGAAGTGACTGGTGTTATGCCAGGTACGAGGGAGGAGTGTCTCAGTGCACTGAAGAATGGTCACCTGGTGTCTATATCACCAGGTGGAGTTAGAGAAGCACTATTCAGCGATGAAAGTTATCAGCTCATGTGGGGAAATCGAAAAGGCTTTGCTCAGGTTGCTCTAGATGCAAAAGTGGTGAGTATTATGTTACCAATCCCAGTTTATGCTTATTGCATGCAAGTTTCATTATAAAATGTAGTTCAGAAGCATTGGAGTCTCTTCTTCTATATGGAATATACTTGGGAGTAGAGATTTCTTTTCCTTTGCCCACTACGTTCTTCAAACTCAGTAACCATAGGGAGCATGAGTTTCATGGAACTGTATAGCCTTTTTTCCTGGATGCCTTGCAACAGCTTCATTTCATCAGTTCTGTTTCTACAGTTCCGTCTTGTGGGCATCTAACATGTCTTGACTGTATTTCAGGAATCTACACTGTGGTCATTCACAATGTTATGTTTTTTTTCCATCCTACTATATTTATTTTCTGACTTCATTTTTCTTTTACTTCTACGTACCCAGTCATTCTCATTTGGTTTGTTAACATCATATCGTTACATTCCTTTCTTATATTCTGAAAGGCTCCAGGATTTGTTCTTGCCATTACTTTTCTTAATGTTTGTGAAAGATTGCATCAGCTTAACACAAGGCGTTTCTACGTTAGCATTTGCATTTGAATCATATGTGCACTTCTGAAACAGTTTTTCTATCTCCCTCACTTACCATGCTTTCATTTGCGTCATGGAATAGTGTTTGAGTACCAGAGCTGCATGCATTTTGTCTGATACTAAACCAGAAGTGGAACCTAATACGCTCCAGCTGCAAATGTGTGTTCAGTCAATGGTACAAGACAAGAATTAGTTCTAAGTAGATGCGGAGCACTGAAATGTATTTGGTGGTGTCTGATCCTCAGCATCATCTCTTTTCCTCTAGAGGAGTGTCTGTGTTGATTCGCACTGTGAAAATATACATGTACACATGGACACAGTTCATTTAGATTTTCCATATGGATGATCTACAAATACAAGCTTCCACCCCTGGCTCTGAGTTTTCCCATCTGTGAGACTCCCACATGTGCAACTCTTTCTCTGATACAGACTCTAGGAGACAACTTTATTTGGGATGGCATAGAGCTTGAAGAGCAGCAACACTGTCTCTTTCCTAACTGCCACTTCCTGTCATCAAAAGTAGAGACCGGTTTTCTTTCTTAATTTAGACTTCGCATACCTTGCACTGTGGGTGTTTGTGACAGTACTAGTATACATCCAGGCTTCATCTATTCTGCCATGAGCTTTCTCATGGAATTGCAAAATCCTAAGTTTCTTCTGTATCTTCTGTACATTCTTATGAATGCCCCATCTTCTCCTGTGCTTTTCTTTGGCCTTCCAGATAAATGTAATCCTTTTCCATCTATATAAGAGAATTTTACAGGGAATTTTTACAGGAAGTGGAGAAGTGGAGTTCTTCCCATAACACTTGAATTCCTTGCCATTCTTTTTACTTTTTTTTTTGTGTCTATCCGTATCTATTTCTGTCCCCCATTCAAGATGTTGATTCTCAAACTTTTGGTTATTTGTGCCAAAACTCCTACTAAAAAGAACCTAGGGTTGCAAAATGAACGCTTCAATTTAATATTTCTTCATAACTATATCTGTCTTTGAAATCTTATGGGAGGTTACAAAACTCTAGAAAAAAAAATTAGAGGAATTGGATTATCCAATGGGTAAAGTACTTTTAGACCTGGAGTCCTATTTCTACCTCTTTGTTGTGTGGCCTTTTAAGAGCGTCACATTTCACAGAATCACAGAATTTCTAGGTTGGAAGAGACCTCAAGATCATCGAGTCCAACCTCTGACTTAACACTAACAGTCCCCAATTTCTGTGCTTTTGTTCCCCCTCTCTACCCTTCTCTCAAAAAGCATGGACTTATATGAAGTATTTTGACTAACATTTATATTATATGCTACCACTACTAGAAAATACCAGTCTGAATAGGATAAACCCAATCAAATTCATACGTGCATTTTGAATTCCCTTATAGTCTTTCCTCTTTTGTATTAATAAAATACTTGAGCAGTCTGAAAGCAATGTCACTTCAACAAGTGATTTTGCTTCATTTTATTTTCATATGTCTTTCAAGCTACCTCAGACATTTGAATAATATTTTGCCAGATGTTTTTACTTCACTTGCGACCTTATAATGTAACTCTTAAATGAAATGTCTTTTTTTTTGATACAAATTGAGTTAAACAATTGAGTGACCTTAATAGAGTGCCACTGGGATTTCAGTATGGTGAGCATCCCTGTAATTAACTTGCAGACTCCACTGAATCTTGGGCATCTTTGATATTCCTCTGGAAATCTTTGACCAGAAATACCTTAGATAACAGAACACTTACCAAAAAAAAAAAAAAAGGTGCTGTGCATTTAACACTAGCCTGGGCAACATTAACCATATGTACAATTTCTTACATAAGGTTATGCTACAGTATTAACTGGAGTCCATCTTTTGACAAAGTTGGAGTTTGATTGCTCCTGCTTACCCTTGCTGCATCCTTTCCATTACTGGTCAAACCAGTCTCATAGGTTGACTCAAGACTGGGGATGGACTCGTCTAAACTAACAGAACTTGCTCTGTAATGTAGCAATCCATGTGCTTTCCTAATACTTGGATCATGGCTGAAGGCAGAAGAAGACAAGCATCACCTTGTTTTGAGTTTATTAAACATATGGTGTAGCCATCAACTGAAGAACCAAACACGCTTTACAATCCTCGTAATAACTACGTGGAAGTTCCAAACCTGCCATAGGTTACTTGAACAGGAGGGTTTCAAGACAGAAATAACTTTACATATCTGAATACAGATTCCTATTCTTTATTTAATGTTATGGAAGTTTAATAGTTCTTCCTCTGGAAAAGTTGATGAAAAGCAAGCCAGGAATGTAGTTTCAGCCTTAATTCTTGCCTGCAGATTTCCCCATTCAGTTTCCTCTTCATCTTGTGTAACTACCCTGCTTATACAAGGTCAGAGAAGGAAAATACTACTATTTAATGTAAATCCATGATCTTCCTGGACACATATTTGTATCAATTGAGGTTAAGTATGTCAGTGACCCAATCTTCAGTAATACCCTCTGTCTGTGCCTCAGTTTTGGTGGGCTAATGGGGAGGAGCCTTCATCCCTGCATTTTATCTATGCCAAAAAACAGTTTGAATCTAGTTAGGTAAAAGATAAGCAGGAACTACTGTTTGTAAATTTCCTACAAAATAGTGCTTCAAACACTTTGGTTTTCTTTCTTTTCTATAATTTAATATACACACATGGAAGTTAAAAGAATGCTGGAATTATGGAGGTAGCCCCTTTAGTTGGAGGCTGTCACGATATAACTAGGCCCTGCTTTCCTGTAACTGGTGATGGTAAACTAGGGATTAATCCCTAGGGATTAAGGGGAAGGGAGGGAGTATTCCTCAATCAGGCGAGGAAGTCATGGACAGGCTCATTTAGCAAAGGGTCGAAGGTGATATAAACGGTAGGGACGTGGTAATCAACAAAACTGCTGAAGTGAGCTCATCCTGAGCATAGGCAGGCAAATAAGGAAGTACCTGTAGGACAGTGTTGGGGGAAAGCTCTCATACTACTGCTGCGAAATTGATGTGCTTTGGATGCTTCTCTGAAGTGCTTGTATGCTGATGCACACAGGATGAAGAAAGAAAAAGAAGGAATTAATTACAAGTCTGGTCTGTGGGACGAACCCATGAGTGCCAAGGGAGCTGGCTGGTGTTATTGCAAGGCAACTGTCAGTTGTCTGTGGAAACTCCTGGTGATCAGGAAAGGTTCCTGTTGACTGGAAAAAAGTAAATATCAAACCTGTCTTCAGGATGGGTGAGAAGAAGAGTGTGGGGAACTACAGGCAAGCCAGTGTTACCTCAGTTCCTAGGGAAAACAATGGAGCCACTAATACTGGAAACCCCTTTCAGACACAAAGTGCGAGGGGGATGATCTCCAGAGGTCACTTCCAACCTCAACTATTCTGTGATTTTTGAGTTGGCTGGGTGTGATCCAGCTCAGTTCCAGCATTGCAAATTAAACCTATAGATTACTGCTTCTCAGCTAATCGGCCCTGTGGATTGGCTTGTGCCTCTGTTACAGGCACAAACTCATGTATAGTGTGTACCACTTTTTATTAGCCTAAGAACTGAATGCTGCGAGTTCCTCTGTTTTCATCAGCTGATCATTGTATGCAAAAACTTTTTTAGTTGCTTGCCAGATTGCTTAAAGCAAAAAAAAAATGTTTTCTTGCATTGTTCCTAATATTTAAGTGTTTTGTCTTGATGGCTTTCCACCATTTTAAATGACATAGACAATTAATAGCAGAAACTTAATGTTCTATTTTTAAAAGTGTCCAGTAGTTGTATGACTTTAGAAGATGTTACTGGTTATTTTTAAGAGTTAATTTATGATATTTTCCCATAACTCCTTATTCTGAAGGATTTTTTACCACAGCTTTACATACCTCTGATATTTTTGATATATGTATTTTTTTTTCTCATTAAATGGTCTCCATTGCTTTGAGTTCTTTACTTGGATTTACTTATTTTTTTTTCTTGCTTATTCATTTTTATTATTATACCAGACCTTACTTTGAGAAACTGATGAGGTGGGCTGAATGTGAGCATCTACTTGCATTCTGCAATGCTTCTTGAGCTGGCCATTTTCTTATTCATAACACATGATTTTAACTTTAGGCAGAGAAATGGCAAAACTTGTTGTTTCAGTCAGTGACACTGCAATAAATGCATAACCTGTTATTTTTTTAGACTCCCACTTACATTTTATATGTACATCCAAAGGGAAAGATATAAACCTTTTAATACAGTATCACTTTCCTCACAAATGGCAACTTAAAAACAGCAATGTTTGTGGGAGCTGAGGAACGTAAATTGGTTTCTGTTACGGAGTTTATTTGATACACCAACTTGCTGCCTTTCAGCAGGATGTTAAGGTAGTTCACTTTTAAGCTTTTACTGTAATATCAGTTAACACAGATTACTCAAGGTATGCGCTTCTAAGGCACAGGCAGAAAAGCCAGACTTAATCAGGATGTAAGTCTGCATCCAGAAAAGCCAATAAGATGGACTAAAAATAACTGAGAAAAAAGAACCAGAAGCTGAGAGGTTACCAAATAATCACTAGGCTTTCTCTGTCTGCCTGCCCGAGATAGATGCCTTGCTGTAAACAGCTATTGAAGCTCTGTGTCTTTCTAACAGCTAATACATTCAGAAAAAAAAAAAAGTATTTTTGAAGTTGCTCTTCTAATTTTGTTTTGCTATGAGAGGGTTGATTCAGTTGCACTTTAAAACATCAGAAATGAAAAATATGATTCTGATATTGTATTGCTGGAATAATCCTTGAGTCAAGCCCAAGGATTTAATCATCTGCCTGCTCACAGCTAAGTACTGCACTGCATCACAGTATAGTGAAACCAGGGCTAACTCTTACACCAACAGCAGTTCATTTCCATGGGCTACTGTGCTCCATTCTCCATGCGGACTTCCATGATACAGCTGTACAGTGCTCTGAGTAGCTGTACTTGTACTGTAAGTCTCTGGAAGAAAACTAGAAGAGCAATTCTGAGAGCAGAAACTGAAACCTAGTACTTGCTCCTCCCAGCTAAGTGTCCCAAAAGAACAGTGCATCTTATGTTGCATGTGTATGCTCACTTGTTTTTTTTTTTCCTTTGCTGTAGCAGGCAGGATGCGCTTCAAGGACATTTATAGCTGTAGGTTTGAACATTCAGAAGGTGGGGAGGGAGTTAAAGGTATGAAGTCATGTTCTTGTGTCATAATATCATCTCAAGAGAGCAGGTATTAGTTAATTGCTTGAAAGGAGTGTGGACTTCCCTGTCTGTTGGAATATTATGGCACAATATTTAATCTTTTTAGCTAAAACATTCAGTTACGAATAGGAAAAAAAAGAAAAAAACTTTCGTGCAGACTAGCGTGATGGTCTCTAAAAATGCCTTCGCTTGGGATGTTAATTGTTCAATTTTAATCACTTCTAAGTTCAACTAGAAACTAGCTTTCTAAAAACAGTGTAATGGAGGATAGTATTTGTAACACGTGTGAAAACTAAAATTCTTCCCAGTATTTCAATGAGTACATCCTTGGGTTATCTCCATAAATATATCTACTAAACAATGTGCCTCTTTATTAAGGGTAACTTCCACATTGCAAAATAAATAATTTTGATAATTTGGTTAGCTCTGCTCAATATCTTCTCCCACATAAACAAAGAAATACATATTTCATAGCTATGAATGAAAAGCAGACTAGCTGATGAAAATGTCATATTAGTATATTTATTTCTGTGCCCTAAATAGGAGCTGTCATTAAAAGTAATATCAATTGTGTACATTTTACAGGCTTATATAGATTTTCTCTATCAGTGACCTGTGTGAAGCTGACAGTTTCAGGCCATACTTGATTATCAACAAATCCACAAAATTTGTATTGCTCACTTATAATTTTTTCCCTGATCATTGCAGAGAGGATATGTTCATCATGGCCAAAAAATAGTTCTTTGTTATGATTCAGTATGTTTTACTCTTATTTTTTTTTTTTTTAATTTCATTTGGGAAAATAAAAATGCATCTACCAGAATTTTCTGAAAACACATCAGTTTCATTGGTACAGCCTGCAGGTAAGATTCCTGAGGGCCAGGATGGGCTTCCACAATGGGTTCAGAGACATAAAACTTGGAACCAATGTCCTGATAAAGGCGCTTAATGGCAGTGTGAAGAAGCTTGTTGATTTATTGTCTTCTTTAGGCAGAACAGAAGTTTGAGCCTCTGTTGTAATCACTTATGGTGTGGAAAACATTCAGCGATCTGTTGGCTACTGGGAGGTGATGCACTGTCTGACTGTCCATGCTTTTCTAAGAAAAATGTTTAGCGTGCATCTGTGTCCCAAACTGAGATGTGAATGTTAATAAATGTTCAGAAGTTCCAGTGCAGGAGCGTCAGATAAGTTCCAAATACAAGGAACTGCCACTGCTTTACTCAGCTCTCAGTGTATCAGTGGTAACAAAATTCCATGTTTGCTGCCTGACCAACTGATGATTATCTTCTGTATTCATTTTCTTAGCTGCATTAACAGAAACTAAAAAATAAATTCAACCTTTGTATAACATTTTTACCTATGTTTTTCATGATTCCATAGCCCATCATTCCAATGTACACTCAAAATGTACGGGAAGGATACAGGATGTTTAAAGAACGAAGTAAGGACTTTAAATATATATTTAAGTATTTAGCATGTTTCCTCCACTCTTCTCTTAGACTTGTCTCACTTTTCTTCTAGACTTTGTTTTTCAGACTCTGTAATTTAGCTTCTCCAACGTGCCTGCTAGGGGTAAGAGGTGTCTCAAATATTGAACTAGCTTGTGTGTAACTGGCTGGGGCTGTGTGATTTGATTCTTTAATGAAGTCTTATTTTAGTGATCTATTAATTATATTAAGCTTTGTTTTAGTGAACAACTACCTAAATCCTGTAATTTCATCTTGATTGTCAGATAAAGCATGCATTTTTAAGGAGTCTTCCAAATCCATCAGATTTCAAGTTTGTATTATGTTTTCTATAATTATAATCTCACTTTTTCCTCCTTCAACTGTTACAGGATTTTTCAGAAGATTGTATGAAAGTACTCGATTGCCATTTACTCCTCCATATGGAGGACTTCCAGTTAAATTTCGCACGTATATAGGGGAACCAATCCCTTATGATCCAAATATAACTACAGATGAGTTAGTTGAAAAGGTAAGTTGGCTCTACTTGCAGTATTGAACTACACATCTTGTGCTCTATTATATATGCACTTGAAACCATTTTTTGTACACTTGAAAAAAGACAAGTACCCTTTTACTAGCTTCTTGAAGTAATAGGTAGTTAAGCTTCAGAATTACAAAATGGATGGATACTTATCAGTACTGACGTAGTAATAGGTTATTTGGATGCCCTTACCCCTTCAACGCAGGTGAGCTCTGTCTTCCTGGGAATGCTAACTTAGTTTCTTGCATGCTGTTGATAACCTCGATAACTGAAATGATATAAGCTAGGTTTTCAGTTCAGTTTTCAGTAACTAGGAAAATAATTTTCATATAGAACAAGTGTCTTGAGAAACTTGTCTAAATAACAGCTTCAGCCTTGTTTTCAAATGAAAAACATCAGCGACAAAAATTTTCATCCAAAATACAGAAATATTTTGAGTACCTACAGCTTGGTGAAATCAATGGAGCCTAGGAACATAAAAATTTCTATAGATTCAGGATTTAGGCATTTTTCAAAATACTAATTTACAGAAAATGCGTGTTCTTGTACTTTTCATAGAAGATGAAAAGAGGGATTTATTAAAAAGAAACTGGTATGGTCTAGGAATACACAGATCAAAACATTGGTTAGAAATTAGTGATCTAAAAGCCACCTTGATTTTTATTTATTTATTTATTTATTTATTTAAGTATCCACAGCAGATTTTTCTGGGCTTTCTCACAGTGAAACCAGAACGACAAAGTTTCTTGTAAGGTTCTTTCTTAAAGGTTATTATAACAGATGGTTACAAGAGAACCGTCCCAGCAAGCTGTAGAGTTTGTTCTTAGCAGGCTTGGGAGGCTGCATACAAAATTCCTACTAAGACTTTTTTCTCATATTCCTGGATTTTGGGGAAACAGTATTTTGTGGACCTGCAAAAGAGAAATTTAAAGGTCACATGGAATTGATTTGCTTTACTTGGTCAGCTGTTTGACCACCTACTTCAGTGGGAAGAACATTAGGTGTTCTGTGTCTCCTATTAGTTAAAGACTTAAATTGTGTTTGAGATGAGAGCAGTGGTCTGGCTGACAGCCATCTGATCCTGCCTTGGAAAGGAGCGAGGAATTGAATGTGTCAGGAAAAGTTTAGCTACTCTGTTCTTATATTCCCAGTGATACTCTACCATTGCTCTGGAGTAGATCACTAGTACTTGGCTCCCCTTAGTTCAATTTTAAATACATCAGGAAAAACTGAGATACTATTTCCTTATCACTAGCAGAAATACCTAACATTTTATGCACCCTTGTCATAAACTTGCATTCGAATCTGCAATATTGGAGTAAAAGTAAACAGAATTTAGATATGTGTCTTATGTGCATGCTGAATATGATAAACTCAGAGAAGAATTCTTGTTGGGGAGGATATATGGAGGTCCGAATTCCTGATCACAGCATGGGATCAGACTAGGTCAGTGAGGTTGTAGCCAGTGCTCTTGAAAGCCTTCAGGGATGGAAGTTGCATAAGCTTAATGCCTGCATATGTTAAAGGCTACTTTGACGTAGTAAATCTCAAGTTTGGTAAGTACCAATAATTTAAGCCTATCCAAACTGCAATTCAATGTTTTTATTCCCTTCCTTTTCAAGGAGAGCATTGTTAGGATAACTAGCTAATGTAATAGACAACTTTTTTTTCTTAAAGTAGACCTGTATGTGAATTGCCTGGATACCTTTTAAAACTGTGAGAAGTCAGTGATTGTACTGTTCTTTATTGCATATGTAGGTATGTAAAAGTCAACTTTCTCCTCTCTTTTCAGACAAAGAGTGCAGTTCAGGCTTTGATAAAGAAGCACCAAACGATCCCAGGCAGCATATGGAAGGCTTTAATGGACCGATTTGATAGACATCGTAAAAGTGATTAGAATGCTTATGTTTATTTCATTGTTTTTACAATATATAGTAAAAAACAATGTCCTGTGGCAGTGATGACTAATTGGTGTTTAACCGGTTTAATGTACAAGTTTCTACAGATTCAACAGAAGAAAACAGTAACGCTTTGAAGGTTCCCCCCTGTAAGCTCTTTCAGTCAATGGCTTTTGGAGGATATTCTCGAAGTCAGAAGGAGTGAGCCCTTGAACAAGAAAACTTGTGTATAATAGCAATGCAAGTGCTAAATTTACCAAGAAGAAATCACGTAGCCAATATTTGACAGGTTCCTAAGAAAAAGGTATTTACATATATCTGAAAGTTTGAGAAGTTTTACCTAGTTCTGTGTTGTTGTTTTTTTCTGAGCTGTTCACTGTCCAGTCTCAGAAAAGTATCTCAGAGTAGGTGTTGTCCCACTGAACTGCAGTCTAGCAGGCACTCCGTCAGTACCTTCCAAGCTAGACCTCACACAAGTGTGAGAAGAGAAAATGCCTTTAGCTAATGATATGTTGCTTGGATCATTTTTCTACAAATGTATGCAAAGAGAAATAATCCCATTAAAACAGGTATTAGACTCATACAAATATATCAGTGTAATGGTTCACTATCCTAGAAAGTAAGAATTCTGCATTCAGGACTTCCCTCTTATGGGGGAGAAAAAGTCTCCAATCCCATTTTATGTCCTCCTGCCCTTTTATGAAAGAATGAAACAAATCTGGCTAACTCTAGGGAAGAAGTAACACAGTAACAGAAATACGTGGTTCAGATTCCAACTACACTTTGAGGCAAAATTTAGTTTTGCACTCTCAAAGAGAGTGGAAAAAAAGCTTCAGTTAATTGTAGCACTTTGCAAATACATGTAGAAAGTACTTTCAAGTCTGTGCTGGTACATTCATGCATTATTGCACCATGCAATACTGATTTAGCAGATGAGGCTGCCTGTAGTCGGAGTGACTGCGTCACAGTCTATTTGCAGTACAGATGTGCTACACTCACCCAGGCTTCCCAGGGAGTGGGGTGAGGAGAGCTTATCTAACACAGGCCTGAGGCTTGTAACCACTGGTGGTTCACCTAAAAATGAGGTACTGCAACACATCCATTCCCATATGGATTGAGCTGAAGTGCCTGCTTGGAAGGGAGGATATAGGCAGTGTTGTCTTCCTAATACAATCTTCAGAATACAGAAACCTGCTAAAAACAGAACGTGTTTTTACAAGCTGTGGGTTGTTGTTATTGGTGGGAGTGGGAGAACTTCATGTAATCTTTTCAATGTGCCATTAAAAGCAACCAAGTCTCTTAACTTCAAACATGAAGGAAAGTAATTTTCGTGCCTCATTTTGTCTTCTTGTACTTCTAATATCTTGCCCCTGCACATACTAAAAAATTATGTGGCATGTATAATATTAGCTTGTTGTCACTAGAAAACTAAATCTATCTATTGGATTAAAATAAACCTCTCTTCTCATGCTGCTTTTCTCTAAATATTTCTTGCATATCTGAAAAAGGGAACAGAATGGACAGGTGAGCATCCCTTGAAGAATGTTATTTCCCCGGAGCAAAAAGACAAGAATCGTGTCCTGAAAAAAACTCAGATCTGTCATAGGACATAAGAATGTTTACTTGAACCCCTTAACTATAATTGCAGTATGCAGGCAGAAAGATTTTTCTCTCAGCAGAGATGCAACACGCATAGGAGTTGATAAACTAAAGCAAACCAAGATGCTGACTAGTATGCCTTGACATGAATAGGAATTCAAACCATGAAGCCGTGTATAATGCACTCCAACAATACAAGCTAAAATTCAAAAATGGAGCTTAACTCGAGTGAGAAAATGAACTAAAAGAAAGGATTATCAAGTACTAAAATAAACACAGATGATGAACCAACAGGAATTAGGAGTAATGAATCTAAAAGCATTCCTTGTATCACAGAACTATGTGGAAGGACTAGACAGCACCATTCTCTATCCTATTCTATTTTTCAAGCACATTAACATCATCAGTTAATATACTTGTCATCTGTATTCTGAGAGCAACACAACCTTCAAACTCCATGTACTCTGGTACCTGATAGTAGGGGCTGTGCTGCAACTTCGAATAAAGCGCTAGCCTTGGACAGAAGATATGTAATCAGAACAACAGCTATCTTTCAAAGTGGGGATTTGAGCCTAGAGCTCCTGTATCTCAGACAGCTTGGAACAGTTTGTTAATAACAACTCAAGGTTTTCTGGGCTATTTCATCTTAACACCTGCATCCCTACGTTATCTACAGCTTATCTGAAGTGAGATGGAGTGAAACTTAATTTCTGTTGGTTTTCTTCTATCATAGTTGTCTTAGAGTATTTACTGGGTTCTCAGGATGATGGACAAAAATATTATTTAGAGAGCCAAGTGGTTTTGAATGAAGAATAAGACTGATTTTTCTACTAAAAATAGTTAACCCCCCCCGCATGTTAGAATACTAACATGTATTCTCTAATACAGAATTCTAATCTAGAACTGCTCTAATACAGCAACTAGAACTAGAAACTGGTCTTACAGAAACTAGCAGAAAGTAGAGCTTCTTTTCATAAAAATAAAATTGTAATTGTCTATGAGATGATTCCCCTACAATGCAAATTTTCCAGCTTCTCTGTTATATATATAAAAAGAAAGGTAAACCCAGCAAATGAAGATGACCTTTCCCTGTCTCATAATCCAAACCACATTTATGACTTTTTAAGATGCTGCACTAGGGGAAAAAGTTCTGCTGGTAGCTTTGGAAAAATAAATTGTAAATAATGTAAATAATGTAAATAAAATTATAAAAATGCACAATGGAACAACCCCAGCTCAGAAGTCCAGTAGATTATATAAAAGTAAAAGATAGTCAAAAAAGCATGACAAAGATACACAGAGTTTGTACCCAATTGATGCTAAATTTATCTTACCTAAAGTTGATGTCAGAACAGTGCTGTTGCTTTGAAAACTGTTGAATTTCAGTCCAGCTGGTACAGTAGCTAAATAAACCTGTATGTCTGGAACCAAGCCTGGTGTAACTGCAATATCCTCTTATTTATTGCATTTATTTATATAACATATCAGGTAGATCCAGAAATCATATCCAAGGCTGCGGGACAGTCAAATCTACGTCAACATTGCTTAAAAAGTGTCCAAACTGCAAAGATTCAGGAATATTAATTTCAGTCAGATACTGCACAGAACAGCACACATGACTTCAGGAGAAGAGTATGAGAACTAAAGCAGCATGACTCAAGCTATGCTGAAGGGCTAAACTACTCTGGACTGTGTGGTTTGGACTCCTGTTCATGTCCAGGCATATTAGCAGACATACACTGAATATAGTCTGCATGTGAATGAGGTCCCCACCCCAATTTTATCAAATACATAACATCAGCACAACCCTAACATTATTTCCAATGAATCCCAGCTGTGTTTTTTTTTTGTTTGTTTGTTTGTTTTTTAACTTTCAGAAATGAAGTCTATTGTATTCATAGGGTTCTTCCAGAGTTGTTTCTATAATGGAATGTATTACTATTTCTCCCTTTCCTATACCAAAACCCTCCCCACAAAAAAAAAAAAATAATAAAAAAAAAAACTGTCCCCAGTAAAATCCTTAAAAAATTCATCAATATAGCAACTTCACTTTACTCTGTGGTAAGAATACCAACATTTCCTAAATGTTCCTGATCTCTGGCTAAAACGATTTAAGGCAAAGAAGTTTTGGTTTATGGAAATAATTAGAGAACAAGTATTTGAGTTGTATGCAAAACATGTCAAAGAGACCAAACACTGTAAAAACCAAACAAACAGATACCAGACATTGTTTAGATAATGTGATTTGCATATCATATTGCCTTCCTGTTGCCCTAATCAAGCTGAATAAAAATTAAATCTTTTTACTTCTGGTTGTCAAACCAGGGAATGAGGATGGTATAAATTTGTCAGTGTCCTCCATATTCAGTCCAAATTTAATCCAGGTTTGAAGTTCCTGACCATTTCAAACGTCACTGGAAAGAGACCTCTGTATTTTTAAAAGTCTAAGCACAAATATTTGCAGTTGTGTAGGCATCTGTAGTTTTAAATTTAAACATGTTATGGTTTTAAATGGAAAACAGGGGAATAGGGAAGGTGGGAGGCATGAATTTTGGTCAATGGAGAACTTTTTCAGAAGTTGCTGAGTGTGTGGTGTCGGGAAGGGTCCCAGCAAGCATCCAGGACACTACAAGCATCCTATACAGCCTGCAGAGGTTCCAGGCCAACTAACATGAAACAAAGGACGATGACACAAGGCTTCTGCAGGAGAATATGAACACAAGTCTTATGAGAGTCCTATGAGGAGCGGCTGAGGGAACTGGGGGTGTTTAGCCTGGAGAAGAGGAGGCTCAGGGGAGACCTCATTGCTCGATACAGCTACCTGAAAGGAAGGGGTGGGGAGCTGGGGGACAGCCTCGTCTCACAGGTAACTAGTGATAGGACTAGAGGGCATGGCCTCAAGTTGTGCCAGGGGAGGTTCAGGGTGGGAATGAGGAGACATTTCTGCTCAGAAGGCGCAGTCAGGCACTGGGACGGGTTGCCCAGGGAGGTGGTGGAGGCACCGTCCCTGGGGGTGTTCAGGGAAGGGCTGGACGTGGTGCTTGGGGACATGGTTTGTGGGTGGCACTGGTGGTAGGGGGTGGCTGGCCCAGGTGATCTTGGAGGGCTGTTCCAACCGTAACGATTCTCTGTCCCTACAAAAGATCTTCCCCACGAGCCCTCCCACACACAAGCCCCGGTCCGGCCATGTAAGGAGCCGGGCGGGCGGCGCCACCAATGGCGGCGGCTCCCCCTGGCGGCCGCCTCCAGCACGGAAGCGGCGGGCGGCACGGCGCGGTGCGGGGCCGGCAGCGGTCCGGGCGGCTCCCGCGGCCCCGGCGGCGCCGGGTTCCGAGCGGCACCCTCCATCCCTTCCCCTCCTCTTCCTCCTTCATCTCCTCCTCCTCCTCCTCCTCCTCCTCCTCCTCCTCCTCCTCCTGCCCTCACGCCGCCGCCCCCGCTCCCCCCCGCCCCGCGGGGAGCCGCCCGAGCCCCGCCGCCCCGCGGGCACCCGGCCTCCGCGGGGGCGGTGGGCGAAGGAATAAAAGCGGGACCCGGGAGGGGCGCGGGGCTGCAGCCGGAGCCCCGGCCGCCAGGGGAAGGTGAGCGGGGACCGGCACCGGCACCGAGCTCGGCACCGCGGGTTTGTAATGGGGGAGCTGGGCTGGGCTCCGCGGGGCGCTGCTCGCTGCCCCACAGCACCGGGGCAGCCTCCCAGAGCCTCCCAGCTGCGGGGTCCTGCCCCTCGGGGGGCTTTTAGCGGCGTTACCGGGCTCTGAAGCCCCCTTGTGCTCGTTTGCTGTGGTGGTGGCTTTGCTCATTTTGCTCTAAATGCCTCCTGTGGCTGCCCGGCGCAGTAGGAGGCGGCGTGTTTCTGCTGGCCGGGGCGTGTTGTGGCTGTCGTTTTGCAGAAATTCCCTAGTTTTGGGGCACTGGGATGCTTTGTGGAGGTTCCTCTTGGACTTTTCAGCTGTGCAGTGAAACTGCAGCGTGCTGGTGCTCTGCTTCTCGCAGCACCATGAGCCCAGGTAGCCCAGTGGCAAGAGCACAGCTGTAGTTTAATTAAAGACTCGTCTGGGCCACGTACTAGAAACTCATGAAGTTTCATGAAACTCAAGTTTCTTGTCCTTTGCTTGAAGGAGGTCCTGATCAGAGTGGTGTCACTGGTGTTTTGAGAAGGCAGGGTACTTAATTTTGTAGTCGTAAGGGTGCTGGGCAGTCATCAGTTAAACAGCTCTAAAGTGGGACAGCCCAAAACATCTGTCTATTAGTAGTGCACATGAGCTGTGTTGGGCCTTTATTCAATTCAGGGCATGTGTGTGCTGTTTTGAGGATGGAGAGAGTCTGTCATCTCCACTGCCATTACCTTTGGTAGGGCGTTAGGTGCAGCTATAACATAAATCACATTTAGGCTTGGAAACAGAGTGTTCCTGTGGACCATCAAGGCAGGTGCTGGATTTCTTAAAAGGAGAGCAAATTTACAGGCTGGAGGTAAGTTGAACATGGGTCAGGATGGCTGTCTGCATGCTGGGCTGCGTGGGCAAGGCCATAGCCATTAGATGAGGGAAGTGTGTATTTCCCTTTATTTCCCTCTTCATCACTCATGAAACCACATGTTTTGAGCCTCACGATACAAGAAAGGTGCGGACAGCCTGGAGGAGACTCCAAGAACACGGTTAGGTGACTGGAACACATTGCAGACGTGGGGAGGTGGAGGGAGCTGTGTTGTTTTTCTTAAAGATGAGGAGGATTAATGAGGATCTCACTGCTCTTCTTAGTGAGTGGTTGCAGGGAAAGTGGGATTAGGGTTCTCAGCCAAGGGACAGGAAGCAACAGGAACAAATTGTAGTAAGGGAAATTCTAACTAGGTCAAGGGAAAGCATTTTCACCATGAGGGTGGTCCAGCACTTGATTAGGGGCTGAAAGAAGCAGTGGGATCTCCATATATGAAGATACTACAAATGGGACTGGATGGTGCCTTGAGCACCCCAGTCTAACTCCTTGGCTCTGCTTTGTGCAAGAGGTTATATTAGTGCTGTCCAGTGATTCTTTCCCCTCTAAAATATTCCATGATTCCCTTCAAGAGTAGGAAACAGCATTATTCAGAGTAGAATTGATGGTCCCTAAGGGAAGGCAGTACTTCAGCTGTTACCTCTGTGGTTGGCAGCAAAGAATTTTTATTTATGTTACAGGTTACTGCACAGATACATAAGCAAACCCATAAAATTGCAGTGAGATGCAATACCTCAAATGCAATCACATTTCATGCACAAGGACAAGTAACATTTTGCAAGACTGGCATGTGTAGACAGGACTTAAAGTTTACTTGATGAGGACTTTGTGTTTGGAGAAAGTCGTAAACAATTAAAGATGTAGTAGGAGGGAAAGCATAACTTTCAGTAATCTTTGAAGTTCTGTACCCACCTCTGAGTTTTAAAAAGCTCTTGTGCCATAACTCATGCCTACGTACTGTTCTCTGCTTAGTAGGTGGAACCAATGGAGATATCCAGGCATGACAATCTGGTAAATATAATGTTGAATCCTACTCCTAAATCCTACTTGGTCTTGGAGTTGTGTTCTTATGACTTCCCATGGTTGTTTGCTGCCTCACAGGTTCTGGAGTTAGTCTCTCAACTGGAATGAGAAAGAACTTTCCCTTGCTCTCTTTCCCGTCCTTTTGTCCAAATTGATCCTCCCTGCCACCCCTTAAATGCACACACACGAAATCGGCAAAGTGCCTTTAACTTATGCCATGTGCTTATGCATTTATGAAGATTTATCAGCCGCTCTTCTCATTGTCCTCGAGAACATGCTGAAGAGCAGAAGTTTGTAAGCCTGGGTTGGTGGAAAAGGCATGGATCGTGGGAGCAAAGCTCTTGTCAGGACATCCTCTATCTCCTCTTGAGTAGGAGTTACCTGGAGCAGTGTGGGTATAGGCCAGTTTCAAAACAGAAGTGATATCCTTGCTATATCGAAATGGGGGAGGAACAATTGAGACTGGGAAATAAGTGAGCTGAGTTCTGTTCTGGTGCATGCTTCAGTGTCTCATAGCAAGTGGGGAGTGAAACTGATCTGCTTCTTAGTATTTGCTGCCATTGGGATTCTGATAGCATTAGCAAAATTATCTTCTGAATTTCAGTCTCTTGTTGCTTGTGAAACAGAGCAAGAGTAAAGGAGTGATGAGAGATATCTCTCTGCGTAGCAATTCTGCAGTAATATGTTGTAAGTCACATTTTAATAATAAAAAAACTCACATTATTTCAGAAATTATTGGTTTTAATTAAAATCCATCCATTTCCCTCTAAGTCTGCACTGTAACTGCAAAATGTTTTTTTTTCCCTGGACTTGATTAACAGTTACTCCAAGTCTTGACCAAAACTTTTCCACACGAGGATTTTTTTTTTTTTCCCAAGGTATTTATCTTGTTCTAGAACTCTAGCTAAGATACCCCAGCATACAGGTTGTCTCAGGCTTGTAAGATGAAGCGAATAGCAAATTTTCCCCTAAACTGTACATATCAGAAAAAAATGTTGCTCCAGAACGATAGAAAGTATGAAATCAGTCCAGAGAGAAGTAACACTGAAACTTCTTAGGAACTGGCATGGAAGAAGGTTCTTATGCCTAGACACAGTAAATGCTGAGCGATTGAAGCTCTTTGAGGACTTTGTGATCTTTTTCTCTTTGTGGAACCTCTCTGTGTTGTATTCTGGGACTTGCATTTCACGATCTTTAAGTTTCTAGATGCAATCAAAAGTCTCTACATGAGCAAGACTTGCTTATTTGAGGCCATCTTCTTACCAAGCCATTGTACGTTCATGGTTAGTGGAAGCGTTTGGTAGGGTTTTTATAGCACTGAATTTGAGATTGCACTATTTCCTGCTGGAGTAAATGCTTGGGACAAAGTTTTGAGTGTACTGCATATGATGTAGGATAATAAAAAATACTAATCAACTAATGAATGCGGCTTTCTGGGAACTGGAAATAAAATAGGTGTCCTGGATCTCTATAAGATGTGCAGTTTTTAATGAGAGAAAATAGCTTGAGGTGCAACAACCATTCTATCTTTCTGAAATTAGAGCTGTCAGCATATCTGCTACACAAAAATGACCGAAAAGAATAAAGTAATGGTTTTGCTGTGTGAACCATTCTGTTTCTAACGTGGCCTACTGTCTTGTGTAGCACATGGTGTACAAATAAAATGCATCACTATTTTGTATGATTATGCAGTATACGCAGGTTTATTGCTGTCTTTTTTAAGGCTTTATTCATCTGTATTTTCTTTTTTTTTTTTTTTTTTTAATTAAACAGAGGATGATAGGTGGAAATGAATCCTGTACTGCAGGACCAATATCGCTGTCCTACTTAACCTGTGTGGCTCACTTACTGGGAGAATGGACTGGTGTGGAGCATCTTGAAGATTATCTGGGTTATACAGTCTACCTTTTATGGTTGCTTCTTCCACTTGCAATAGCTTTTATATTTCCAGGAATTTTCTTCTTCGTCTTTATCTACAGTGCTGTTATCATTCTTTATATTCATAAAAGGAAATTAAATGGAGAAAAATCAGGTAACGTTTGGGATGGTGCAAGAAAACTGTTGACTACCTTATGGGATGGACACGCAAGGATATGGCATGGTAAGCAAGATCTGACTTCTTATTAGAAAGTGCTGAAGCTCTTATTCCTGGCTTTACCTCTGGGGATTATCAATGTACATCTGATTGTTGTTGCTGTTTGATGAAATTTGAAATTCAGGCCATTTTTTTTCCCCTAGCTTAACAACTGCCATTTGTGCTTCAACCATTGTAGAGCTGGGAGAAAAAACAATTGAGACTTTTGGATGTAATATTTTTAGTCTTGCACTTTTATTCCTTAGCTGCTACCTTGAGATCTTTCATCTAGCTGGATATATGCTATTTTTTAAAATTGTTTAATTGTTTTTCTTTTTTACTTTTTAATAACTACTGGATTTTCTTCATTCCAGGAGGACCTGAAATTATAGCTATGTTAAAAATCAAATTAATTTGCCATGTCCTGTGAACTTTTTAGCAAGCAATAAAAAAACCAAAAATCTTCTTTCTGTTCTTTCAGAGTGAATACATGAACACTGGAAGCTAAATGACAGTTATAACCTAATAGCTAATATTTCTGCACATATTTGTGCAATTTAATTACAAGTAACCAACATAATGCCAAACAGTGGCTAAAAGGAACCCTCAACATTGGTTCATTCACTAGTTGCTACTTTAATTTGATTTTAGAACCCCACTTTTTATATTTTCTTTCTCTCTATGTATTTTTGACAACTACTTTCTCTAGTAGAAGAATGTCAAAACTAAGGGCTCTGTTCCTTGTCCCTCTACTATTATATCTCTTATAAAGACAGACTTAATAAATGATTTGGCTTTTCTTTCTAAGGAAATCATAAGCCTCTTTCAGAACCATTCACTCTAAATAGAGCTAAAGGAGAAAGATGTTTAAGAGCAATTTACATAAAGAACAAATCCTTCTTGAAAATCATCTCTATTTGTTCTCCAGTCAAAGGGAAGAGGGTTTTCAAGGCATTGATAGCCAGATGGTGCAGCGGCTGTATCAGATGGGCTTTGTAAGACTAAGATGTAACTTTCAAATCTGTGAAAGTACACTAGATCAAAATCAACAGCGAAATCAAAGGGCTTAAAATGCTCACTTCATAATGAAAAGCTATTTACTTTTTTCATAAGAAAATGATTTTTTAAGGCCTTGGCTCTTTTCATCCGTAGTAACTTTTTCTTTTTTATAAGAAGCCCAACTTTTTATTTGCACAGAAAATATTCTTATCCAGTCCATCATCTACTGATGTGACTTTTTTTCTGCCCTGGCAGCTGCTTCCACGTTCTCTGAAATATTTTGTGATATTTGTTTTCCCCACTTGGTTAATTGGTAGTTCACAGGAAGGAATTTTCCTCCTGAAATCTCATAGCAATGGGGAAAAAAAAAAAAACAACAGCAACAACAAAAATAAATAACAGAACCCTAAAATGGTGTGTGATACCTCTAACCTGTGCAAATGTTAGACACAGGTATTGTTCTGGTTGTGCACAGCTGGCAGGGAGCTCAATTAGTGGTCACTTGTGATGGCACAGGTGATAGGTGGGTGTGTTTGCTATAGGTTGCAGATACACAGGTGTAGAAAGTAAAACAGTAAGAAGAGCCAAAAGTACAGACAGAAGTTTAAAAAAGAGGGGCGTGGAGAGATTGTTCCAATAACTTCAGAAGTGGCAGTTAAAAAGAAAACAAAAACAACACTAACAAAACTGCTCAGTATTAACTGAATGTGTTTTAAACTGGTCTATTTTGTTATTTTGTGCTAACTGAATATTTTCCTCACTGCTAACTAAATTAGAAATACACGTCCAATAAGAAACTTGTATGTTTCAATTCATGTAAATTGCAATTGAGCACATAAAGCCTCAGACAGCTTTTGGTGCTTAGTGATGGAAAAAATAGAGCAAGCATAACTCTGAGAAAAGTAACAAAAAAGAGCTTCACATGCTGGAATAAAAAGAGCCACATAAATGGATGTTGTCATGTCAAATCTTCTTAAACAGTTACTCATGGCAATGAACTTGACTTTGAAAGGTAGCTAATAACTTGAAATGGTAGTGTTTCAACACTTCTATCTAATCTGTATTTTGATTTATCTTGAATGATTGATTAAGAAGGCTACAGCCTTGAAGGCAGCGAAATGGAAAAAAAAAAAAGGTAAAATTATACAGTAGTTGAAGAGATCCAAGCTGTTGTTTTTGGTGTTGTTCTGTCTTTCTTTAAATGTAGATCTTCTGATTTAAATGAAGCACGTATTTCCTGTGAAAGCAATTTAGTCAATGCTGCAAGTCACCTCTTGACATTTTAGCTGCCACTTTGCTCTAACACTTCTCAATAGATACTGGTTTCAGCTTGCCAGTTTGATGCAAGTTAGTTTCTTTGGGATAGAATTGTATCTTATTTTGACATCCATTATGTCTTTGATTCCTAACAGGTTACGAGCTTCATGGTGTTGAAAAAATTCCAGAAGGACCTGCACTTTTTGTGTTTTATCATGGAGCTTGTCCTGCTGATATTATCTATTTCATATCTAGACTTCTTTTAGAAGAGAAGAGATTCTGCTGCCTAGTAGCTGATCATTTTGTCTCCAGAATACCAGGTAACATGCTTCATTATGAAGGATCAATTTGAAAACTCTATAGACACTTTTTTTTAATAATGTAAATAATGAAAATTGAAGTGCAAGAATACAGCTTTCAGAACAAACTCTCAGACAAATTTAGTTGATGTCTGTTGGAGAACAGATGTTCCCTGTAAAGAGCATACTCAAGAATGAGTTTATGCAACTGGCCTGTGCAGGGATGGGTTGTACTCCTGGCTGGGCAACTCCTCTCACAACTCCGAAGTGTTTAGAAACAAACAAAAAAGAAGAGGTCATGGGAGAAACTTTTGTCTTTGTATTAATTGGTGTCCAATACTTCAATGAGGTGTTTCCTTTTTATTAATATAGGCAGAACGAGTGGTGTATAACCTGATTAAGAAATAGTGCCCTTAAAATTGGTGACATTAGTATGGGAGAATAGAGGATGCCTTTGTGTATCCCACTCAATTGAGTATGGTGGGCAGTAGAGACTGGTATCTCCAAGAAGACTTTAAGTAGAATCCGGTCCAGAGGAAAGCCATGGAGGTATCCAAGTTTGTGTGAAACGTGTAGGAAATGAAAAGTATGTTTAGGGCAAACTTCTGGCTGGACAGCCTAGGGAAAAACCATGCTGAAATAAGTCAAGTTAGTTATGTGGGGATTTAGTTTTTTTCTTCTGGAGGGGTGGGAAAATGCAGTTGAATTTCCAAAATACATTAGCATCCAGTTCTCTTCCCAAATTCTACTAAAAACCTCATAATTTGACTTGTGAATTTATAGGAGTATTATGTAATGTACTAATATACAACATCAGCAATGCTTTTACTGAAAATAGTTCATATCAGAGAACTAATTTTGCCATGAAATCATTTCAGCCTTAATCCCTAAACACAAAACCTTTTCATGTGAGTAATGTTAGGTCTTCGTTTCTACAACTGCTTTTGCCAGTAGACTAGGATTTGGGTTAATTATCCAACTTCTTGTATACATCTGACTAATGCAATCTATTTTGTAGTTTATTGGGTATGATGTGGAGTCAAATCTTAATAATTATGCACACTTGTTAATTAAATGTTAGTTGTAGTTTATTCTCGGGAAGATCACTGGCAATGCCAAGCTGGAGGAGCAGTTGTCGCTCCAACAGATAGAGCTGGTATTCAGAGTAACTTCACAGAAAGACTGGCAGAAACATCACAGAGTTCAACAAAAGTGAATGTGAAGTTATGAATTTGGGATGAAATAATCCCATGTGACAGTACAGGTGGGACCCTGAGTAGAAATTGGCTTTGTCAGGAAGGATTTCAGTGTTCTAGTGGACAACAAGGTGAACACGAACCAGCAGTGTGCCCTTGCAGCAAAGAACCATAGAACGGTTTGGATTGGAAGGGACCTTAAAGATCATCTCATTCAAACCTGCCTGCCATGGGCAGGAAAGAAGATCAAGTGCATGGTGGCCTTTTTTAACATGTGTGTAGTTGAGGGAAGAAATTATTTCTCTTGGTTTGGCACTTGTGAGAGCACGTCTAGCAGTACTGTGTCCAGTTTTGGACTCTCTAGTATGAGAAAGACATTGGCATATTAGAGCCATATTCAGTGGATGACTGGAGGCTGGAGTGTATGATGAGGAGAGGCTGAGAGAAGTGGATTTATTTGGTCTGTAACAGATAAAGGTGGGTGGAGATATTGCTGTCTTTGATTACTTAACGGAGGGGTGCAGAGAAGCTGGAGACAGATTCTTCTCAAAGGTGTACAGCAGTAGGATGATAGGTGACAGACAAGCTGCAACACAGAAAATTCCAGTTAGACATGAGGAAAGGTGTTTTATGATAAAGATGATCACACACCGGAACAGATTCCCCAGCTATTCTGGGTGAACTCTATCCCTGGAGATTCTCAAAACTCAACTGGCTGAGGCCCTGAGTAGCCTGGCCCAGCTGGACCACTTTGGGTGAGAGGTTGGACTAGATGGCCCTCCCAAACTAGATAACTCTCTGATTATGTGAATGATTTAAGGCTGTTCAGGGAAGAGAAGTCCAAGGAGCCCAGATTGTTGTTCTGGATTGCGTCTCAAAGCCTGTAGAATAATCTATGAGTGGCAGCCCAGGCAGATGGAGCTTCTCTTGTGAATCAAATCAGAAAGATGGACATCCTTTTATCCTAATACTAAGGCTGCCTGATCTCGATTAAGGCTTCAGATTAATTTGGATGCCTTTTCAGAAGATGTTTTAATTAACCCAAAGTTACCAGACTCAATTTAGGAGAAGTGGAAGAAAGGCTTTTAGACACACTTGGATCAGGCGATTTACTGATCCTTCTGTTTTTATGATTTGTGAGTCTATTATGAATAGCTGTGAGGAATGGCTTGTCCCATGAATCTGAATGTTGGACCCATGCCAGGATGCAGCTGACAATATGCAGTCTTATTGCTTCCTCTGCACTAGGCGCTTCTGTACTGAATTAACTGTGATTAACTGGGTTGGATTTATAGAGTATTGCTGTGCCCCCTGAAGGATTCATGAGTCTACAAGGGGTCAAACAAGCTCCTCCTCCCTGCTTAAGTCTTGACAGATACAGCTTGGCAACCTGTGGAAGGGAATTTAAACTAATAGAAGAACTCCTTGAGATACCTGGAAATACCTGTTGAGCATTGCCTAATGCATCTCTCTTTCATGTAGATGCAAAAGGAAATTATTTGCTTGCCTCAATTTATACTAAATCAGTACTATGTATTCTTCTCTTGCCTGTGTTTTTAGGGCAGAAAGACAAGGAATGCAGTCCTTGGGCTAACTTTTTTCCTTTTTTTTTTTTTTTAATACTGGAAGTTGATCACAGGGTGGAATTGGGAGGGGAGAAACATTCTGGTACTCCACGGTCCTTTAAATTCTCATCTGTATAATACCCAGGATTATGTTGATTTCTCAAAGGTTGAATTAAAATGAAATCTTCTACTGAATAGTGGGGAATAGAAGAGTGTGCTAGGGCAAAGGGCAGAGTCCAGGTTGAACAGTTGAGTAAAATCAACTCTGGATTTTTTGGTGTTTGGAAAAATTAGCATACCTTGATGTTCTGGCTTTGTGTTTAGGATATTTTTTTATTGTTTAAAGTGGGGGGGAAAAGTAGATTCCTGGTGGTTGTCATGCTATAGCCAGGTACTACCCCAGTGCTTCTTATGATGACCCTTACCTTGGATATAGAGTACCCTGGCTGTCTCATCTGGGCCACTTGATTAATTCCTGTCTTTCTGTTGCTCTGACTTGCCAGATTCTTCCTTTCTGCTGTTGGAGTAGAGGTATTAATAGTAAAGTATGATTTGCTGACTAGTCTGTGAAATACAGCTCAGAATATAAGGTTTACAGTAAAAGCCAAGGGGGGAAAATACAGCTGAGGAACTTTGTGGAGACCTGAAACCTCACCACTGTTCCCTATTACAAAACATAGCCTATATTCTGTTCCCGTTTTTTTTTTCTTTCCAATCTATGAAATGGACAGACTCATACGGTGCTATGCTATCATCCCCGCTCCTCCTGCATGTCTGCTGTGGAAAGGAAAGCTGTTTTCACACCTTCTGTTTCCTTGCAGTCCATCTTCGTGCGTGATTCTACCTTTGCTGTGCTTGTTTTGTATCTCTCCTGATTTCATGGACAGAAAAGAGCTGCGAGATGAGCAGCTTCCCATCCCCAGGTGCATTCCAAAGAGCTTTAATGAGTTTGGGAATGTAAAACTTGTAAAAATAAAAAATAAGCTATTTAAAATTTGAGAACCAAAACACCTGAGAAAAATTAAATATGAAAAACTAATTCAGGAGTCACCTGTGCAAATGGTACTAGATGAAGCCTGCTAGTGTTACATGTGGTACAAAGCAGATACAACAAGCTGTGAGACAGCTACAGCAGAGCTTGTGTTCTGGTGTTGTGCTCATGGATAGATTCAGACTGCGTGTAGGTATAAATCAGGAGTAATTATACTCATGTCACCTACAAAGATTCATTGGAGTTTAGCTAAGAATAAACTGATGATATGCTGCCTCACGGTCTCCTTCCAGAGTCCTTAGTCTATGCAGTGTGTACAAAAGGACAGAGCTTTATCTTCTTAACTGTACCTTCTCTTGTGTGTCTGTTCACGTTAACAAATCTTTATTTGCAGAGTAAAAAAAAGGTGATCTGTTATTGAGGGTTAGGCTTGACTAGATCAGTTCTGTGCCCTTGTTTGTGGCTGATTGGGTTAAGTTTGGCTCAATGGGAAACCTCAAGAAAGAGAAATAATCTCTCCCATGCTGGTCAGTGATCTGAAGCTCCTGTTTCAGTATGTAATACTCACAAATGCTACATAAATTGAAAAATTATTGATGTAAGTGAACATGACTGGCTTCCTGCTAGTTACGTTCTTGTACATTAGATTAGTTGTCTAAATTGAGCACGTGTGTGTCCATTTAATGATTGTAAGCAATTTCTGGTGTTCTGCTGTTCATTGAAGAACAGAGTAAGTATGGCATTACACGTTTAAGGTATGAGGAGTTTATGTAACGTCACAGTTTTAGACTTTAGTAAATGAAAAATCTTCACCTAAGATGCGTATATGAATCTGGTGAGCCCCGATTGCTTCTGTGGTGAGCTGCTGTTATTTTCTGATGAAAAGCCACTTGGGTACTCAAACTGACCTGAGGATTCAGTCCCTGCAGTGATCAGGAACACAGGGAATGCTAAGTTCTGTTTCTCATCTCCTTGTGCATGGACTACTGTGTGTTAACAAAACAACAGTTTGCTGGAGTTTTCTCCTATTGGACTTCATTTGAAAAGTAGAGCATGGGCAAGGAGACAGTGCCCCAGAGCAGACTTAACTCCTCTGAAGGGATACATGAGATATGCCAGAGTGCTTGCCTTTTTTTTTTTATTTCCATTTTTGTCCTGATTGTGGATTGTGAGATAGCATGCAACCTTACTGGAACGGAAAACATAAACTTTCAAGTTTTTTAGACTGAAATTTAGAAGCAGAACTTAATGCACCAGTCCTTCTAGCAATATCTTTGGGGTTTTAGGCTAGTAGACAACTTTTAGCCATTATGTTCTGTCTTGGGGATTTCTGCTCAATGATAGTATGAATTAATGTTTTCTGAATTAATATCATCTTACTTTGCAGGTTTTAAACTAATTGTTGAAGCATTTGAAATTTTGCACGGACCAAAAGAAGCATGTGTCAATACTCTGAAGAAAGGCTATCTGTTAGGTATTTCTCCAGGTGGAGTTCGGGAAGCACTTTTTAGTGATGAAACATACGTTATTATTTGGGGTAATCGAAAGGGCTTTGCTCAGGTTGCCATTGATGCAAAAGTGGTAAGTATGACTTGCAGAAAAAAAGTATTAAAAAAAAAAAAGCTCACTTACTGGTTCTTTCTTCCAGGGGAAGCTGTTTTGATTATCAAGTATTTGGTGTTCCATTGCTGAGTGTCATGAATACAGTCTACTTGCTTTTTAAACTACATTTCAAGACTTTTGTCCCTTTTGATAGAAGATTTTTGGAGTCACCTGGGAATAGTGTGGTCAGAAAATCCAGAGTTTAATAGAATAAGAGATAAAATTCAGGATAGTTTCTACTTTGTAAGCTTGTGCTGTTTTACACCTACCTGGTCGGGGCTGTGACGGATCAGCCTCTGACCTGAATGGCTGGAAAACAAAAGTATTTCTCTTTCTCCTATCATTGAAGTTCACTGTGACTCAGCAGACCTGCCTGTGCTGTTGTACTCATACTAGAAGCACTGGCATTACATACTGTATTGGTATTTATATACTCATAAGGGATGTCTAGGGCATATAGCAGCAGCAAGAGCTACTGCTTCTTGGTGTGTACTATTTCTTTTCAGTTCTGTCAAATATTAAGCATTGTCCCATGTCCTTGTAGACAGGTAGTTATTTATATGGGACCAACAGTGCAAGGCACATAAGTGTATGATAGATTTGAATTGTATCTATTTTAATAACCCTTTCAGAGTCCCTCTCACTCTGTATTTGTACTTGAAAGATGTGTTCATATGTGTTTAGGTGTGCGTATTCCTGATTTAAAACTAATTGTCACTCCAAGAGTTTTATATGTAGGTACTGTCAAAGAGAGACTAGTTAAGTCTCTGAATTTTATACCAAACTACAATACTCTTAAGACCTAATATTAAATATATTTCACTTTTATCAGGAGGAAGATAAATTTAAACAGGATACTTCCAACAGATTTTACTAATATGTTGTAATAGAATACAAAAGGCAATGTATGGGGTTTAACTAAGCTTGTACTGCTTATATCTATTTTATTGAACATATATTCAGTTTCTTTGTGCACTCACAAAGATCTTGCAGCTTCAATTCCACCCTCCTGCCCAATAATTGAGAGATACAGAAGAATATAAATAGTGTTGGAGGCACTCTTAATCATGAATATAATTCTACATGGAAAGAAAAACGTTTCTGAATGTCAGTACTGGGACCTTCAGCTTCCTTAGGTTCTCTTCCCAGCAGTTTGCTTGCCATAGGTAGTGCCATATAAACCAATTTGGTACATGCAGAAATTTCTTATTTCTGTGTCAAAAGCAAGCTGTTCCAAGGAAGATGGTTCTAGAATAAGAAAATGTGTTACCATTTGGCATAGGCAACTGTACTTATTCTCTGTTGTTGCACTGGATTATTTATAAACTTTTAAAACAACTTTTTAAATGACTTAATACCTGTATGAAAAGTTTAATTTACTAACTCATCTACATGCTTTAAAAAAAAAAGTTTGAAAGAATCTGGATGTGTGAAAATCTTAGAGCTCTCTTTCTGATAATTTGTTTGTAAAATGATGTTAAAAATCTTCATGTAGTAGAACCTCCCTCCCCACACAGTAAATCTTGACAGCTGTTTGCAAGTTCAAAAACAGCAATAAAAGCTTGAAATATTAACACCATTCCAAATATTCATCAGCAGAAGTGACTCACAGACCTATACCAAATATGACATATGTGAAGCAATGCAATCAGCACAGTAGAGCTGAATCAGACAAGTTTAGGGTCCCAGTCCTGTCAATTCTTTGAGCATAACCACAGATTAAGGAAGAGGTTTAACCACTTAATTCACAAATGTGCAAATACTTCTAGACAAGAGGAGGCTTAAATGCTTCACAGGTTCTGAAAACCTGTACTGCTTTAAGAAAATGGACTTGCTGAAACTTCATGGGAGAAGGTTGCAGAAGAACTTAATGAATCCTTGTTTTGCTCTCTGTATGTCCTTGTATGACAAACACTTCTGAAATGAATTTGCACATTGGGTTTAAGTGAGGTAGAATTCTTTTAGATAGTGTTATTTTCATTGAATTCTTAATATTTTTTTTCCCTCCTAGCCCATCATTCCTGTGTTTACACAAAATGTTCGAGAAGGCATTAGGACATTAGGAAAAATAAGTAAGATATTTTATATATACTTCTTGTAGTTTATTTTTCAATATGTGTTTAGTCTATCTCTCTAGAAATAAGCCCCATGTAAATCTGAGATCTGGCATAGCCTTGTTCCTTGAGGCTTGCTCACCAGCAGAATCCAGAGACTTATTTAGATTTAATATCAGCATTAGATGTGGTATTGGCTCACCGAAGTTATTATCAACATGATAATGTGCCTTCAAAAAGAAGTAGTAGAAAGGAAAAAGTAGCCAGAAAAAGGCAAATAGCTAGCATCTGCTAGACCAACTCTAGGTTTTCTGCTGTTAGGAAGCAAGGGTTTACAGTTGACAGTATCTTTAAACATTCTCTTAATACTCTATGCTTAGACCCCTATCTGTCTTTAAAGGGTTTGTAATGTATTTCATCTGTAGTTAGTATACTGTGCAGCGTTAAACCTGTAGTTTCTCACAGAATCTTGCTGTTGCCTGCTCTCTTTCCTCATTTCTGGGAGTTCCAGCACATTAACAGATGGGTGTTTGTCTGGAGAGTCCACTCTGGGATGATTAGCTGCTCATCTCTCTGCTGATCTACTCTTTTTAACTTCTTCTGTGCCTTTTTTTTTTTTTGTGTTCTTCAACTTGCTGCTAGCAGAAAGGACCTGAACAGCCTCCACTGAACAGCATGTTCTCTTTAAAATATGGCATCATCATCTTCATCAAAGGACTGCAGGACAAAACAATTCCATTTCTTTTCCCCTCTAATTAAAAGCTATATATTGCATGGAGAAAGCCCAGGCATCCAATGTAGATGTGCACAGTGATTCACACATTCTTCAGATGCTACAGAAATAAATAGCAATTAATTGTTAGTGTGTTCCAGAGAATCTTCCCAAACTGGAAGTTTAAGCCAGGAAAGTATTGTGACCTGTGTAATACAACAGAGGTGCTGGAGGATTTTAATTCTCTTCATTGCTCCTGTTCAAACACATTGCTCTTGCTTGAGTAGTATTTGAGTATTCTTTGTTCTTATAGGTTGTGTACAGAAAAATTCACATCTGTCACTAAAGATGTTTTTTTATGCCAACACTAAGTTAAAGGAATTTCTTGTCTAGAATTGAAGAAGAGAATATTAGTACTCATTTTGAAAGGAATTTATTCTAGTTGCATTTGGGACAGATGCTTAGGAAGTGACATGAAGAAGTGTCCTCTTACAGCTGATTGAAATTTTTATTGCTGTTTTCTTCTTTGTGTATTGTTTCACTGCAAAGCAGTGTGTGGTCTGAAAGAGCAATTCAGCATATCAGCATGACTGGCTTTTAGGTAGACTATTTAAGACTATTTCTGTTCCTTTAGACCTCAGTGGGATTAAACAGAACAGTCTTCTACCATTACTGGTTTCTTAAGCTAACCTGTAAAATTAGCTAAATGGTAAAAATGGTAACCCCTATTTGTGTGTGTTCCCTTACGCTCCAGAAGCAGCTACAGACCTTTCTCTGCTTTCATCTTTGCAGCTATTCTTTGGGGGGTGGGGGTGGATATTTCTAAAATGAGTTTGGAAGCAAGTCTTATGTCGGTGTTAATGCAAATTTTGGAAAATGAAAGGTAGAATGACACATTCTGTTGAGATGACACATTTGAGAATCTGGGTCACTGGCTGGATTACTTGACAATCCAGTTTCAGGTTTAAAACATGGTGAGGGGAAAAAAAAACATGGTGGAGTAATCTCAGTCTCTCTCTTCTCTCCTCCCCTACCTTTTTTTTTTTAATATTAGAAATACTTAGGAAACTATATGAACGTATTAGATTGCCAGTAGTTCCTATGTACGGTGGGTTTCCAGTCAAGCTTCGTACATTTATTGGAGAACCCATTCCATATGATCCAAACATAACTGCTGAGGAACTGACTGCTAAGGTAAGACAGATTTGCATATTATATATGTGTGTGTGTGTATATATATATATATTTAAAGTATTTACTGTTTTAATAGAAAACACTGGAATATTCTTGTCAAGATAGTGATTCCTGTTGTGGAACTAATTGTAGAAGTTGATGGAATTGTGGTAAACTTTGTACTTGCTTACCTCTAAAATATTCCTCCTAATGGCTGATGTATTGCTATACCTCGCAGGTGTTCTAGGCCTTTTAAAGTCAATACTGTATTCTTTATCTGCTTCAGGAAACAACTTGCTTTAGGGCCTAAGGAAGTTCAGTCAGATAAAATTGCTCTGGGCTGCTAAAGAAAGTCATGGGCTTCATCCAGGGAAAGTGTTCTGGATCTTGATCACTTAGAAAATTACCAATGAAGCCTTTAAAATACAGTGAATCTGTGGTCACAAACTGTTGAAATTCCATGCAATGAAACAACTAAAGCTGAATCCTTTCATGACTTCGTACAGTCTATTTCCATTTCTATTTCCTCCAACTTCTCACCCCACAAATTAACTCTTTGAATGTTTGCCTTCTTCAGATTTAGGTGGTTTGTAGAGAAGCTTGTCAGTATTCATTCAACTCGTGAATAGATTTCACAGTGCAGATATAAAATGTGTGAAGCAGTCAGATTGAGGGCACCAAAACAGCCATTTTGAAAGCTTCGCAGGGGGTCTTGTTTAGCATTCTGAAAACTTAATCTGAAAGATCCTTGTTTTGACAATGCAGGTGTAAGGTCGATTTTCTGTCATCACCTGCTTATCATCTCATTAGATCACTGCAAAATGACATTTTGAAATGTTTATCTGCATTATCTTATGCCCTGTTTATGGCAAACTGAGTGCTTCTTTTGGGGGTTCAGTCTAACAGAGCCTCAGCACTGTTGGTTTGCAGAAGCAATTGTGTGTGTTTAAATGACTTTCAGCCATGCTTTGGAATCTTACATTTGTACACGCCCTCACTTCCTTCTGCCTTAAGGGTGCATTCTGCTAGATAAAGCCTGTGGAACGTGAATCCCCTAGAATCCTAGAGTGATTTTAATGTGCTTCATCTCATGTTTCAGACTATGGCATGGTATTCATTTTCCCATTATGTATAGCAAAGGAAAACGTGAACTTAATTTTTTCCTAATAGAAGCTAAGGACACTGTAAGGACACTTAGGACATGGACAGGGACCTGCTCCCGGGACTTAGCAATTGATAACTTACTTCACAGGAACAGTGAGAGCTTGTACCAAGAATATCTCTTCCCCTTGTTGACCCATGGTCTGCAAAAGCAGTAGGTCTCTGTTCTGTCTCTTGTCTTAAGAGTTTAATAGTCTGTGCTTCTGTAGACAGAACATGGAAGTTGCTATGTGTTTTCACCATAGTTTTTGTGTATTGCTGTTTTTCAGTGTTCCCCATGCAGGGGAACTTATATAATAGAATGGCTGTTACTAACTTCTGGGCTTGCTAAATTTTTGAGTGCAAGTGAATAATGCTGTTGTGTGCAGTTACTTAGGTGTGATCTAAGCATGCTTTGCTGGACCAGTTCCTTTAGGGGGACTTGGATGCAGGGATAATTATTTTGTAAAAGCCAAACGTACTTAGGTGGGACACAACTGTGTTTCCAGGGCTGCTTCTGATCCTGAGTAGAAGCAAAATTCTTGCATGCAAAGTGTTACTGATGCAAACCTGTGCATAGGCAGAAGATTGAGTTGCAGTGCAGTATACAGGTACTGACATGCTTTATAGATCTAGGTCTCTGCTAGCTTACTCCATCACCATTTTACTATTGCGTATCACTAATAGGGCTTGTGAACACAGCTAACACAGATGAAAGATACTAGTTTGCTGGTTTGTTTCTTGGTAGTGATGCCATGGACAAATCATGTGGGCTTAATCATGGAAAAAATAGTGTTTTGTATTTGCAATAGTTCTCTTTTTCATCCTTTCAAATTTTGGAGCCTAGAAATGGTGTTCGTGTGTGAACAATATAAAGATGACTTAATTTGACCCAACCCTTTTCTCTTTCCTTACAGACAAAAGCAGCACTCCAGGCCCTAATAGAAAAACATCAGAAGATACCAGGAAGTATATGTAGGGCTTTAATGGAACGATTTCAAACGCGACAGAAAGAAGACTAAGGTCTTCTGAGTAAGCTACTATTTAGTTACAATATTCTTAAAGTCATAAATACAACTTACTCATTCTTCTAATCATAGTTTTTTAAATACTGTCCTAATGATACTGCTGTATATTTTAAGATATATGACAATTTCCTTTCCTTTTTCCCTTGTCCAGTATTGGGCTCAGGAGCCCAAACTTTACATTTTACCCCATTACAAATGATTTAACTTTTGACAAATGCATTCCTATGTTGAAAGTGTTCATGCAAAAAAGACACTTCAGGTCTTTCTTTTTAGAGTCTCATCTTTTTTTTTTCTCCCATCACCATCAAATGGTTTTTCTCCCAACCATCAAATGGTTGTTGCTTTAATCTTGATGTTAGACCCTAGCTCTGCAGTGGGTCTTAGTGTCTTAATCATCATCACAGCAAATAGGTTTTATAGGCCAGATTAACTCTACAGCATTTATTAAAACTTTCTCTAGGTTATTGCTTTCATGCTGCTGACAAACGTGTTGCTGACAGTAGCAGTTAACCTTCTGTGGCCTGCAGTACCTCTAGCTATGCCTGTAAAACCTGCAGTGAAAACTGTTTGGTTTTACTGGCTTTGCTCAGAAAGCAATGAGTAGAGAAACCTGCAGTGATCCAAGCAGGTTTGTTACGAAAACCAGTCTGGTGTGGAGCGAATCACAACACGACAGCATGGCTGCTATTCCAAGCTGAGCCTTAATGGATATTTACCCTGAACTACAGCGTTGTCCTGTATGCTTAGTGATTCTGAATGTGCAAATTCTCCTTCAAATGGATGAAAGAAGCACTTAAACTTTAAGAAACAGAAATTAGGGTACTATTTAGTAACACAAGGAAAGCTTTATAATAAAGGAAAGAAAAAAATAATACAACACTCCTTTAAAAAGTAATGGTTCTTTTGAAAAACAGTGTGTGTGTATATGTATTTTATACATGTAAACTGTTAAATCTCCATATTCTTCAAACATAGTTTTTATGTAAGTTATTAAATCAGGGTTGAGAGGGAGGTTCTATATACTTCCCATAAGTAAAAAGCATTGAAGAAACAGGAAGAAGTTGTAGGGTTGGGCTTTTGTGCACTTACAGTAAATTACTTTTTTTCTTCCCTGCACTAAAGCCTACACTTGTATTATCCAAATAGGAAATATCTGAAATATTTCCTCTGATTGCCAGCAAGTTTAATCTACAGCTCTTTAAAAAGTTCTTAGATGCTAATTTGTTTTGGAATGAGGACAAATTCCCTAAGAAAGGGTAAAAGAGTGTTTCTGTATATTATGTGGTCTTTCAATAGTGTTGGGTTTTGACTTTTTTTCTTATAGAAGACAACCCTCAACTTCTTAAAAGAGCAGTTATATTCAAATAAATATCCACTACCCCAAACACATAAATATGTGCTTTGGTTTTATATTCTTTAAACTGTGAAAAATCAGTCGATTACATAGCTGCATCTGGAGGATACCCTATATTAGAATAATGTAGACTCTTTCCCATACAGTGAGAAATCATGTTTTGAAAAAACCCAAAAGCTTTCTTATTTTATAATGTTTTTTTTTTTTATATATAAAAGCCTTTTATATGGTGCTGAATTAATTTTTTTAAGGGTTTGTAAAAATCATGTTGCGCCAAAGCAAATGCCCATTTTGAAGTTTTAAAAAGTATCAAAGCTTTTATTTGAAGGCAAGGTTGTCCTTTAAATTTATCAGAATGTGTTTCAAAAATATTGTGTTCACACAGTATATCATTAAAACTGGTAATGCCAAGTTGCTACATTGGAGTGCGACATACATATGACTTGTGCTTTTGATATCTATCTGGAGGAAAATGTAAATCGGTCTGTGTTGTGAAATTCTCAAAGGCAGCTGAATGTAATTGAGTGTTGAGGTTGTATGTACAAGAAAACTCAGTTTAAAAGTTTCCAGTAGGCATGAACAGACCTGTTGTGATCCAAGATTTTGTAAAATTTATTTTGCTAAATGTAGGATATTTGATGCAATTTTTGTCCCTTAAAGTATTGAAAGATGAGTATGAAAAGTGAAGGTCAGTATTGCAACTCTTGTTTGTACTTGTATAGGCCTTTCGTATTTATTTCTCTATATGAAATTGTATAAAAGACACCTTTCAAATAAAATTGACAGTTGGAACAGGTTTCTGAGGTTTTGTGTTGTGTTTAAACTAAATGAAATTATACATAGCCTGCGCTGCTGAACCTTTGTGTATGGAATGATTTAAAGGGAAAGTAATGGAGGCAACAGTGGAAAATAGGACAAAAGTCCCATAAGGAACTAGGTCTCAGTTTTAATAGTTGTAATCAATGTCGCAGGAGGCCTTAAGAGGCACAGCAACACCACCGTGATTACATTTAAGATTCCACAATAAGAAGTAAGTCATAAACACTGACTAATAGGATTTATTTGTGCAAGTAGGGTAGATAATCATTTGCACACCCAATTTTGTTGAGTAGGAGGGGGGGACAGATCTGGAGACTTACACAAACAGGATTACAAACTGCTTTTAGCTGATTTGTTTTACTGTGTGTTAGGCAGAAGTACTTAAAGGAAATTTTCACAGCATTAGACTAAACCACTGATTACACGATTAGCCTTTGGATACGCTGAAGACTTTCCAGATTTCTCCATGCGAACAGCATAACCAGGATGTGTGCATTTTGAGGTTGTTTAGAAGTAGGAATAGAGTGGCTGCTGTACTGATAAGTATTTGTCATTAGCTCTCAGCAAGATAGCAAACCTCCTACTGGCCAATTTACTGCCCTGTTGTGTAACAGCAGAGCTCAGCCTGCCCATCTATTATTAGGATGCTTTCATATGAAATTAATCACTGAAATGCAAGCTAGAGCAGTTAATCAGCATTGTCAAGACCATTGTGCGATTCATCTTGTATTGGGTTTGCTGCACAAGTACACCATTATGTTGCTTCATCCTGTTATTCTGAAGAGAAAGATACAGTTCTGGGGACACTTAACTTGTTAGCACTGGCGTGCTTAATCCCTGTCGTACCAACAGGGTGCCAAAAGTAAATGTGCTTAGAATTGCTGCATGAGCCTAATAGCATGGAAGATGCATATTAAGAAAGATAAGGCTCCTAAACATCTCTACTGAAACTTCATGAGACTATATGATGCCACTTATTTTCTACAAAGGTCTTTGACAACACAGACCAATGATGCTAATGCCCATTTTACTATATATATTTATATATTTTATATATATTTAACATTCAGGACTAGCTAAAATGAATGGTGGTCTCAAAGCAAATTATTCTTCTCATCATGAGTTATTCACAGTATTTGCTTGTTTGCTTTTCTTAAATAATTTTGTTCTGCACAGACTGTTAATAACAGGATATTAATATCTTGGGTTTTGGTCACTACATACACAGTGATACCAGATGTTGCCTCCTGAAACATTATTCAATTGTTATAGTGATCTCTCTGTATCAAAAAATTGCTCACAAAAGTTTTTCTTAAAAAAAAAAACCAAAAAAAACAACTTGCTTATGCACATATAAAGTAGGTGCAATACTTCTCTCCCCACTATGAAGTTGAGTCAGCTGTTACAGAAACAAACCTATCCTACCAGGTCTTGTGTTACAGCCAGCACATGTGAGCAAGACCTCTTTAAATTTCTTTTGAGTACTTCTGCCTACCATGCAGTAACCCAGATCAGCTAAAAGTAGTCTGACAGCAAGACTGTCTACACCGGTTACTGTAACTGGAGAGAAAGTGCAGCGTGATTCTTCAAATTATGTTTGGCTCCTGTTTCCTAGCTAATTTCATTGCATGCTCTAGAAACAAGAGATGTTCTAACAAAATAGAGAAAATCTTATGTTTAAAAATACATATTAAAAAGCACTGAAGTTGCAAGAAACTTGAAGTTGAAAAGCAAGTTGAAGTTGAAAGTTGAAGTTGCAAGGCAAGAAACTGAACTAAAAATACTTAATTTTTACCTAGTTCCTTTTAACGAGAAATAATTTACTAAATGTCAGGGTGGTCAAGAATTCATAATTTAATGTCATCTTTACAGGGAATTTGTAGCAGGTGAATTGGGGTGATTCCTGTTGCAGATATACCCAATCTTCATGTATTCCAGACTGTTTTTTACTCCTCTTTTTTTTTTTTTTCCCAATAGTGGTCTTGTACGGCTGGGTCTGTGCTGTGCACAGAGCAGTTCCAGTGCTTCAATTACTACTTAGGCAGGAACAAAAGTATAGAACCCAATAAGCATTTGCTAGTTCTCTTTTTGATCTCTTTGAAGGCTACGAAAGATACCTAGAAACGCTTCTGAACTCCTATTCCAGCTGCTGTGATGGAGCTGCCGGTTCTCCAGACACGTCTTAATGGTTGGATTTCGTACCTTACGATATGAAATCTACTTTCATCACGGATCCACAAAAACTTTAAAAGTGCCCTGTCCCTTCTGAAATGTATTCATTTTCTTTTGTGGCTATTGTCCATTGGATTAATTTTCTTAACCAGCTGGCACAGCAGCTGAAGGCTTGTGTGGTCGATTTTTTTTCCCCTGTAGATTTCCACATTCCTGACAGACTTTTTGGCATGTTGAACTTGCTTTGTGAGAACAAGCTTGAGGGAAAAGGCTTCCTGTAACTTGGCTCAGTCTCTAAAGGCTGTGAATGAGAAATATGAAACAAGGCCTACCAATGAAACAAGCACACCCAAACCCCAAAGTGGCTTTGGAATCCTAATTCTGGATAATCTTGAGTCACATTTAGAGAAATAAAGCAGCCCGGCCCCTTTTTCTCCTTGCAAAAACCTTCTGCTGGCACAGAAACATAGCAGATCTGGCGTTATTTTCAAGGCTGAACTTGCCATCTTAGTTGAGCCGTGGCAGGGGGGATTTTGGAAGGAGCAGCCTCAGAAGAAGGCCCGGCCACCCCATGTTCAGTGGCTCAAGTACCCTCAAATATCTAGCTCAGCCCAGGGCTGGCTCAGGTACAGCTGGACACTAGAAATTACAGCTGAGGAGATAACTTAGTTAAATTCTGGTCGTTGTTTGTGCACATCCCACCGCCACCTTTAAGATCCCCACACAGAGCAAACCTTACGAGGGAACACTGCTGTTCTGACAAGTGAAAAAGCATTATATAAAGAGCCTCTGGTATCTTCTGTCAGACATACAGCATCCGCAAACACCGCTTCTGGGAGGTAATAAGGCTTCTGCACAGCAGCTTTGATAGATGAACTGACAGATGCTCTTAGACTACGTAAATTATCCAGCCCTTCTGGTGGAGCATCTGGGCTGTACGTGGACCTAACGTTAGGCTGAACACACCAGCTTCAGCTCGCTGTGGTTGCTCCATGCACGGTGCCTCGTTATTTATTTTTTTTTTTCAGTGCTTTCTTTATGGCACAGTGGATGTACATTTTGGCAAACGTTTAAAATTGGAGGATTGATTTTGTTGCTGTCTGCACAAAGCTAAGGGGAGCTCAGTGTGTAGGTGGCTAAGCACCCACCGGTGCCCAGAAACACACTGAGAAGAATAGTGGGAATAGAGAGTTGACAGAAAAAGGCGGACAGAAAATAACCAACGGAGTGCATTAATCAGTCTTTTTTTAGTTTCTTACCTCTTAGCATCTTCTGACTATTAATGGCTACAGGACCAGATACTATCTAATCTTATTACTTAGTCAGCAGCATATGTGTGTGTGTGTGCACGCGTGATTCCCTGTTTCATCTGTATAAACAGGAACGTGGGACCTACTTTAGCTACTGTTGCAAGACAAATCGCAGAGCATTATTATTCAATCTGCCTGCTACTTTTGGGAATGTCTAGATGATATCTTTCCTGCTTGCTTTGTCATTATTTTGCTTAATCATTTTTTATTAGCTTGTGGACTAAGTAGTTTCTGTAGATGTGCTGATTTCTAACAGACCATCCCTTCAAACAACAAAACATGGACCATACCATGACA
Organism: Anas acuta; assembly: GCF_963932015.1. Lineage (NCBI taxonomy): Eukaryota > Metazoa > Chordata > Aves > Anseriformes > Anatidae > Anas > Anas acuta. Next base: position 118,296,254 of record NC_088980.1, on the reverse strand, counting down.
GCAAGGAAATAATGGTTCCTGGGTTATCAGGCACATTACCGTAAGTGTAGGAATGAAGTCTTTAAGAATATTTTCATCAACCGGGAGGTTGCACCTCTGAGGATCTGGGCCCCATTTCCAGTGTCTAAAATGGATAGCATCCATGTTAGCAGCATGCTCGCATCAGGACAAATAAAGCCTGAAATGCTCCGGTCCCAAAGTACAAATATTTGCAATACTGGTCTTCCTGAGCGCCAAAGTAACATACAGAGGAACATCAGGTTCAGCAATGAGGGAAACAGACACACTCAGATATAAGGGATTGTTGGCTACTGATGCAATTTCACCCAGAGAGGGGGGACCTCTTGAAAAAGACTTATTCTTTTGTCAAGGCTGTCCTTCAAAGGAGTTTTATCTCCTTGGCAAGCTGTCCTGTTTCACCAGTCACTCATGCTTTCCAGGGAGGTGCCAAGCAAGAGATGGGAAAGGAGACATGAAGAATGAAAACACGAGCCTGTAGTATCAGCTTTTTGGGACAGAAGGAGAATGTGCTTCCATCAAATTCAATCAGATTTAACATTAAACTACTGGGAACAACAACTATTTTGCAACTGGGGAGAACAGAAAGTATTTGGCTGAGCATTGGTAGGATGCATTGGAAGGTGGAGGTGATTCATCCCAATGTAAATGCCATTGCTGGGGTGGGGCAAAGTCAAATTGAAGATGTTCAGCAGGTGATGGCAGCTCTCTGAAATAAATAAATCAAATGGAGAAAATACAACAGGCTCCATGTAGTTCATTTGCTGGTGAGCCAAGTTTCCTTTCCTGGGATCCTGTGCTGTTCTGTGTGTGTGCTGGATTCACCTTTTATTTCATCAGAAAAGCCTGAAGGTTGATTTCTCTCAAGAAATCCACTGACATTACAAGAACACATCAAAAATGGAAACTCGATCCTGCTTTTTTTTTTTTTTTTCTCTTACATACTTTTTGCCTCTTAGCTCAGTGAGCAATGCTGCCCCTCACCAATTCCTGCTGTCCCCAGCATGGAAATGGATTAATATTTAGCAAGGCAGGTTTTCTTAGGTTTGAAAAACTGTCAAAATGCAAGATGGCTCAGTGATGCTCAGATAGTGCAGTTGTGCCCCTTTTTAAGATGAAAGGAAAACGTGTTTTGTATGCCTGATCCTCAATGTCCTTTGCCCCTTGGGTGCTTCTTTCACACTTGCAAATACAGAAGCAATAACTCCTAGCATGGAAAAACACAACATTGCATCACTTTTGCAGGCATCCAAGGGCAAACAATGGAGGGATCTTTGCACGGGGAAGCTTACAGTATAAAAAATGGGATGATTTGCAAACTTTTTGGCTGTTTTTTTCTTTCCTCTCCTCCCCCGGGCATACTGGCTGAAAGTTTGCAGCCAGCGTTTCTAATGTCAGAAACAATGAGGTCATGAGAATTTAAAAGCACTGCTGCCTTGGCACGAGTGGGAAACCACACTGCTGAAGCAGAGGTTATTCCTCTGAATACTTCAGCTGAGATTTAATACCAAATCCTACATTCACGTCCTGGCAGCATGCAGGAAGAGCTCAGGTCAGGGCTGTATACCAGGTAAAATGGCAGCGATGCAAACTGGCATGCAGGAAGTAAGCTATTCAGGCATGGGCCCCATGATATGGACTGAAAATGTCAGCACAAAAGAGCAGCTTCTGCTTAAAAACTGGACATGCAGGGCCTGGGAAGTGCCAGGACACGGCACGCTGCCTGTCCAGGGGTAGGCAGCAGCTGACGGTGCCCAGCTCCATTTCTCATCCTCCCTGCTACGCTTGTCCAGCTGTGTCTCCTCACTGCTTCTCCTTTTGTATGGTCTGATCTGGACACTTACACCTTCATCTCTAGGCACTGCCTTTGCATATTTGTCCTAGAACTCCAGGCGTTTGTAAGAGAAATTGCAAAAAGATGCCGAGACCAGAAGCTTCTCTGCTTTCTTCCCACTGCACCAGATGCCTTAATAAGAAGTAAATCTTCTATTAAGAGATCTGGCTTCCTGTGTGAATTCAAATGACACCTCTTCAGAACTTCTTTTGAATCGAGGTAGCAGATAATGCAGAGCAAATTATTGCTTCTGATAACTCAAGTTTCAGAGAAACGTCAGATAAATTCTTCAAGGCAAACTGTAATGAACACGAGGCTTTTATGTTCTTCCAAGATTTTTTGTTTTTCTCTAAGGCTGCCCTGTTTTTTCTTCCTCTTCCTTTAGGAAATGTGAGGGCTGTGATCTCAAAATATGTTGCATGGGTGCACACAAGAAAAAGTACTCCAAAGGATAAAAGTGCTACCAAACACTTCCCTTCCTACTTTAATTCTGCTTCAGGCAGAAATAGAAACAGAGCATATTATCTCTGTGCACAGGAAGAAGCATCCTGTGGCATAGTATGCTGGTGAAATGAATTATCTATGCAAGAAAAGTTAATTAAGAAAAAGGTTTTATGAGATCTGTATTTAAAACAATATTAAAAGAAGTTGAAATTGAGGTTTCTCGTGTACCACTTGTTTGCACTACCAATGAAATGCCATAAGTGACTGGAAATTCAGTGCAGTGACTTCTCAGCCACAGCTCGGAGGGGATGTGTCTCAGAGCAGAGCAGATCATCTGCCCATATCGCCATGTAAACCAAGGCACACGCTGGTGAGGTCTGCTTCAGATCATGGGTAAAAATTCTGGCAAGAAGACTTGCCCTTTTGCAATTCCAGGGGGTTGTGTAACAGATAAAACAGACACAGACCATGCAGCAGTCTTATTCTGGCAATCTATTCAGGGAAACTGAAGACAAGTTTTGTTTTGTAACTCTCTGTAAAAAAGCCTCACAGAGATGCTCTACAGGGAAGAAAAATTATTTTCCGTGCTAGATTAATATGTCACTTTAATGAAATCCTGTCCCAGTAGGGTGTTGAAGAAGACATTATCACTAAAATCTGGGGCAAAGCATCATCCAGCCTCATGTCTTACTATCACAGAGTAACAATTTGAGATAAGGTGGTGTGTCCAAATAAAAAAACCCTACTACCAATACACAAATAGCACAGCGTTGGATAGTTACAACTTTAAAGATCAGGTGGATCAGATATTAAAGCAAAAGCTCATCTAAAGCTTGATTAAGTATTAGCTACAACTCACACACGGCAGCTCATGCTTTAGAAAGATTTGACTGCAAGGCATGTCTCTTCTTAATTACCAACACTCTCCTGTCAGCTAATGGTTGGGGCAGAGCTCCTTCTCCCCCAGAGCTGTAGCCCCTGCACGGGCACCAGGGCTTCTCACTGGAGACAAAACAGCCCATTTCCTCCTTTATACCATAAGACTTAACTTAAACTTCAACCTCATTTTTCCTTTACAAGCTCATAAAAGTCTGCACTGAGTGTGCTGCTCACATGGATATGATGTTTGGAGATGTTGATTAAGGGTTACCCTTAAGGTATGCTATACGCTTTAGGCTATAACAGTGTTTAAGCACACAGCAATTATTTACATTCCTTTGGAGGCTTAAAATGCCTCCACAGAAATGGAGAGTGTTCTAGCCCATTATGGGCCAGCAGGGAGTCCTCATTTCTAACTTTATTTTTGTCTGTTTGTGTGTTTGCTTTTTAGATTTGAAAATATGGGTGAAGTGGAGTGACACATAAAAGTCAAAGAAACTGCAAGTCAGCACAATGGATCCTGGGAAGAAACCGGAGGCAAAAGGTGACACTACTCTAACCAGTCAGAGAAGTTGTTCTGGAGATTAAGTTTCCTCCCTTTATCAGGACATTGGTAGGACACACCTGAGGACATGAGACCTCTGATGAAGTACCACACAGGTACAATGTAACCTCTCCCACTGCTGCACTGGCATAGCTTGCTGGAATCTGAATCATCATGAGAAGGTGACAGTGTCTGAAACATAGACACTACAGATGGCAAGCACAGCCCCAAGCAAAAGCACATCCCCAAAGAAAAGCACACACACACAAAAAAAAACAAATACCAGAGACAAACAGGCCTTTAAAATAAATGAATGAAGAAACAAACAAAAAAGAGAAAGCCTTAAAGGGAGACCCTTGGAAGAGTTACAAAGATCTCTAGGAAGAAACAATGCAATAAGGACGGGGTGAATTGCATAATGCTGCCTGATCCATCTAGAGGGAGCCTCCAGATGTTCCCTGTAACTCTCACGTAAGTACAAGTTGTGAAATAGCTAGTTTGCTCTTGAGTAGCAGTGAGAAAATTAACACTGTCTGTAATCTAGGCAGCCAAGACGAAGCTAGAATGGTGCACAGGTATCAGGGGAACAGCACAATTACGTTCTTGGTAGAATTTGCTTCAGAGCAGGTTTCCAAATTAGTTCATTATTCATGACAATGTCTTCTTTTACAGGGAGATGCAAGTTGTCTCATCAAGAAAATGCAGCTGGTGGATGCAGGAGTCAAAGCTTATTTTTCCAAAAGCATCCTCTAATGCCACTGTACATTGAGACGCTTTGAATATTCAGTCTGAAAAACAATGCCCACATTTTTCAGAGCTGCTGAGCATCTCTGGATCCCACCTGAGAGGACCAGATCTGCAGGCCCTGACAACCCTCCAAAACGCCAGGGTAAGCCCCAGCGAAACCATGTTTCCTGCAGACAGACATCATTGCCCAGTGACTTTTTTGTCGCTGATTCCAGGTGGAAACAAACATCCCTGCAGAGCACTGTGCAAGACGAGAGACTCAGTAATGGACTAAGCTGGAGACAAACAGAGACTACCTGCGGTAAAGACAGATGCTTCTGGCACCAAGCCAGTGCTCAGACGACTTTCCCCTTTTTATTGACTTCTGCTTCCAACAATGGAGTTGATCACATTCCAAATTGGGACTCCTGTGAACTTTACAGACACAGGAAATTTAAGGTCAATACAAGATTAACTTGCTTAAAACTATGAGATAGTTTGGAGATGAACTGCAGGAGCCATAATAATCCATTAGCTCAATTTCAATTTATTTATAAAGCTAAAGTACTTAGGCTTATCCCTCTATACTTTGGGACATTATCATTGATCTTTCCCTCTCTAAGCTGGTCTACTTGGTTAATAATGCCAGTTCTGTGAGTGCCTGTGGCAGTCACACAGCAGTGGGAAACACTTCCCATGCTTATTGATGTGCTCATGGCAGTATAGTTTATGCTCACAGCACTTAACAGGAACCCAGCTGAAAATGAATGGCTTGGTTCCTGGAAGACCCACTAAGTACAAGCATCCATTTGTCTTTAGTTTTGTGTGTAGCCTGTGAATGAGAAATCTTGCTATCTTGGAAAAGCCTACCGCTTAGAAACAAACATGAAGTCTACAATATGCATGGTCCAGTGTGCAAGATGAACGCAATGGCACACAGGTAAAAAGATGCCTGTCTGGTCTGTCTGGCTCTACATGCTCTGGAGCTATGTTTTTGTCAGTAAATTCTGACAGTAAATTCAGTGAATTTTGTCAGTAAATGAGTTCTCTTCCCCCTTTCACAGTGACAAGAAGCACTGGTGAGCACAAGAGAATAACTTCAATGTAAACTAGTTTTAATAGGTATTATTGTGTGAACAACCTACTTAAGAGTGTAGTCTATGTTACAGCTCACTTGCCCCAGAACATGACAGACAGCAGGTTTCCAACTCATCTTTATGTCAAATTCACTTGTGGTTCTGTGCTTGACTCTGGGTCTGAAGTACTCCCACAGCAAGAATACTATACAGTATAAGTATTTTCCTGCCTCAAGTACATAGCACAGAAGTCACTGAATAAATGCGTCTTGTCCCTGTGAAGTATACAGGAGAAGAACTGTCCATCTCCGGTTGGTTTCCAGGATTCCCATTGTGGTGGTAGGAAGGCACTGCTCCTTCCCATACACATAGGTCTCTGGGTACTTTATGAGCAGTTAATACTGCTCGTATGAGCTAAGTAAGTAGGAGAAAAAAACATTCTTTGATAATTTTGCCAAGTCACCTGGGATTTTTATTACCAAGTCCCTATATTTTTGTTTGTTTGTTTGTTTGTTTGTTTTCAGAATGTTTTTCTACAGGAACCATAGCCATTTCTCTCTTTTAAGGCAGGAAAGGTGGCAACTGTTCTGAATAAGCACGATTCAAGCAACTTGCAAAATTTTCTCCATTTCTTTCCTCTGTTAAGAATCTATTTAAAATGTCTGCTATCTTTGCTTAGCTCAGAAAGAATTTGCTTTGCTTCTCTCATGTGGAAAGCTTACATTTAAAACATTCTGGAGGAGACTTTTGCCTGAGAGGTTAATAGTTTGCCTAGAAACATGTCAAGTAAATCCCTTTTACCCCAAGGTAACTAGTCTCACACTATGGCAGCTACCCACCCACTTAATGCTTTTTCACCTCATGAATTATATACCCATGGGGTGTCATCAAATGACTTTACAGTGCTCAAGACTGGTTCTGATGTCTTCTGGCCCCTAGTTCACATGAGTAGTTAAGAAAAAATTTTATGAGCATCTTTCTTTCTGGATTCTACTGGTTTCTTTGGTGGGCAGTCGCAGAATTACTGGGACAGGGGATCTTGTGACAGTAGGACAGTTACCATTTGTGTTGCTGGGCTGTTGCTTCCCCATTGCACTTTGCCAAGCTACAATAACAATCTGCTCCCTCCTTAGCCAAAGTACAAGATATATATGAAAAACAAAACCTTGAAGAATCCATCAGTCACTTGTAATCACCATGTGCTGTCAAATTCAGTTACTCAACATATATATATATATATATATATATATATATATATATATATATATATATATATGTTTCCTCTCTTTGAACTCATGCTAATTATTAGTTGCTGCTTGTTGGGTTGTTTTCCCCTGGTCTCCCTTTCTTGGTCACCTAAGAGAGGGCAAGAAGAAACACCTAAGGAGTGGGAGCATGGCTAAGGGGCAGAAAGGCTGAGAGATTTGGGTGCTGTCCTTTGTTGCACAAACTCCAGGTGCTGCCTGGGGTGACATTGCACACACGAATGTGGCAATGAAGTCCAAGAGGACTGTTAAGACCATCGGTGGTGCAGGCAAAGTCAGAACAACTTGTGTAATAATCTAATAATTAGAGCACTTATGCAGGAGGCAGTAGAAGAAATTAAACCCTCCTCAACCCTAGGGGGTTTGAACACAGGAAGATCAAGGAAGCTGCTTCTTCTCTGGTGTTTTTCCAATTACCATGCTAAGGACAAGGCTGGGTGAGGCCCACCTTTCCCTCACTCACCACCCTATGGGGATCACTGCATAGTAAATAGTAATCCTTTCAGGAGTCTGAAAGGCAAATAAAAGCAGCAGAGCACCACCTCCTGTTCTCTGTGAGCAGTGGCCTTCTCAAGTAATGGAGGGGTTTCTGTCCTGGGTTTCTGCACTGTTCTCTCTTTTTATATTCAGTGTGGTTGAAATGCTACAAGAGCCCTGACAGCAGAGTCCAGAAGTCTCCCCCTTGCCTAGGGAGCACCCCCAGTGCTCAGCAGCAGGGTCAGGATCCTCTTGCTTCTCTCTTCATGGTGCTGTGGACCCCCAGGAATCAGCCAGGTGTCTGGCCCCATGCTGTAGAGCACTTAGACCCTGAGGGGCCAAGGAGCAGGGAGGACCTGCTGGCCTGCTCCCTGGGCAAGGGCAGCTTTTTGGGAGGTCTTCCTTTGAAACACCATTCAGGGCCCTGACCGCAGTGGCCGGAGCACCCCGCTCTGGGTGAGGTGGCCATTGGTTTGTCTGACGGTTTCCTCAAGCTCCCTGCTGTGACAACACCAGTAAGACTGTCTAAGTCCCATGGGGAACTGTCAAGTCTTCTGCAGGTCCCAGGGGTAGCCTGGAAGCTGCTCGAACCACTCCTGTGCTTAGGGATGGTGCTCCTGTGATGGTATTGCTCGTATCATAGAATGATTAATGGAGGGAAGAGTCTCTGGAGATCATCTGGCCCAACCCCCAGTCGAAGCAGGGCCAGCTTTGGTCTTGTCTGTTAATGTCAGAAGCTCAAAAGATGGCATAATTCACTGACCCACCATAGTAGAAGAGTTTTAAGAAAGACTCTAGAGCCATGGTAAAATGACCACAGTGTACTTTATTTAATGATTTTGGTACCTTGTGTTGCAATAAAATAAAAAAAATCTACAAAATCCAAATATATAAAATTTTCAAGTTTTCCTTTTAAGTTTTACAAGAAAAATCAAGTTGTAACCAAGGAAATTTGTTAGTATGAAGCACTACTTTCAACTTCATTTCATCACAAATTGCAACTTACTTAACAGACCAAAAGAACTATGGTACTGCAGTACATCAAATACTTCACACACTGTGTTCTTTACTATAGCACATGTAACCTCTGCCAGGGAGACAGTGGTCTCTAGCCAATAAAGACACTCTTCACAATCTGAACTCTAAAGGAATGTTTGTATACATGGAATCAGAATATATATATTTACAGGAAGATTTTTTTTAATAACTATTTTGATTCTTCATTTCAAATAAAATACCAAATACATTTTTACAATGTTTACAAGTCAAAGCACAAGTTCAGCAATGATTATCATTCACCTCAAGTCACTGTGCTTGTACTGGGGGGATATCTACACTGCTCCATAAACACAAATGTGATCTTCCATAACTTCATTTCCGCAACGGTGACTAAGGAGTATAAGCACAGTAACAATTATTTTAGCACAATCAGTGTATAATGCAACAGTTTACAACAGAGAACTGAGAAACTATTGGTCCATTCTGTTCAATTTTCTGTTTATCTGCCAACTGTTACGTTAGTTGTTGTCACATAAATTGTGTACAAGATAAGAGTTAAATAACACAACTTGAATAGGAAAGAGCACACATTTTTTAAGGCAAATTAATAAGCAGCTTATGGTGTTTTTCATTAAACTATACCCCAACAGAACCTAAAAATAAAATGTATGTTCTGCAACTGTCAATAATTATGTCTTGTTAAGTTGTTCTCCTCTATAAATTGATCAACATGGCTTTAAACCTGGTTATTCAAAATGGAAAGAACTCCTCCCCCCCAAATCCCCAAATATAGAAAGTGCATGACTCTTTATGTGCCAAAACAAAACAAAAGGCAGCTGAGGTAGTTAGATGTAAAATGTATTTACGAAAAATAACTGAAAACTTAAATCCAGGACATATACAGTAAAAATCCACCCATTTGGAATTAATTTTATATCATGCAACAACTTAAAGCCAAGCAGGAGTCTTTATGATTTCTGAACAAAACAAGGAAATGATTTTAGTAATAATAACATAGGAATGAACACGGAATATACTACTGGAATTTGAATTTCAAGTATTTGAGTCTATTTGCATGTGCATTTTTTTTTTTTTTTACAGGCTTTTTGTATTGTTAGGAAGTCATTTACTTTTTATCACGCATCACATAAGATCTGGTCTACCTCTGGGACTGCAGCTCCTGAAAGGCAGAAATACATCACGAATGCCTGAAGATGCATCACTGCCTGTGCCCAAAGACAACACCATCTCAGCTTGAGTGAACTTCTATGCACCCATCCTCCACTGAGGCCACCTGAGAGTCCAGAGAGGCCCAGGGGTCCCATGCCTACGTCTTGTGGGACTGATAGGAGAGACGTTCTGGAGGCATGCCTGGGATGTTCCCACATGTCTGAATCCGCAGGGGATGTACACAGGTGATAGGGATCCCCTCTGCCAATGTTCCAGCACATTCTGTGTAAAACCCAGCCCAAGCAGGTGGCAAGGCAGAGCAATGGGGCCACCCAGTTGCACTGTCCCATGCATTACGCTCCCCAAAGAGAAGATCAGCCTGCACCTTGGACCACAGAGTATCTCCCCTTAGACCTCCCCACACTCACCCAGCACTACTGCCTATCAGGAGGCATGGTGACCTTTTCTTATCTGGCAAGAGGGCTGGTGACCTCCCTCCTGCAGACAGGAGACTCTCTGAGGAAGTGTTGGCTTGAATCTACCCAGGATGAGCAGGGATTTGGACCTGCACCTTGGTCCTGAAGCTCTGGCCAACAGCACAGAGACAGCCCTGGCTTTCCCTTCTAACTCCTGCCTGACCACACGAGTGAGGCAGCTTTCTCTACCTAAGTGCAGAGCTTGTCTACAAGCACAAGAGGAGACTGCAGGCTCTGGAAATGAATTTCACAAATAAGCCTTTCTAGGACACGGGCCAAATTGGAGATATGTTCTTCTTGTCAGTAGTGACCACGTAATTAATTCTTCCCCTTATCAAATGTGCATTATGCTGGCTTTCCTGCAGCCTGCTGTTGGATCCCACTGCTGTTCCCTGCAACAACATTGGCACATGCAGTTTGGAATCATGAATTCTGCTCTTGGCACCTGACTTTAAGAAAATCACAGAAGGGAGCATCACAAACTTAAATTATTTATTTATTTGTTTTTAAATTTTTGTGATAGGCCTGTGAAAACATAGGGTTTGTACTTCTGAAACGTGTATCTTTTTTTTTTTTTTATAACTTATGAAAGAGAGAAATGTGTCCACACCTTCTTTAATGTTTGTGTTCTATTAAAAAAGGAAATCCTGAAGCTCTTTTTAAAAGTTTTTTTTTTTTTTCTTTCTTTCTTTCTTGATTTTACTTTCTAATCTTCCTGTATTTTGATGATGATTTTCAAAAGCAATGTGTGTTTTTTCCCAACTTCATTTCTGGTGGCCCAAAATGAGGAATCACTAATGTTCAAAGTGTTTGAACCTAAAAACTAAGGTGACAGGGTAAAGCCACTGGTAGTTGCCAATTACCCTTGCACGCTCTGCACATCATGGCCTTTAATTTTTCCTGCTTTTGCTACAGAACTAAGTGGAAAAGTAGAGCACTGGAGTGGGAGACTTCATGGGGCAGTGTGGTATTGCAGCTTCCCCCAAAACGCTTGCCAGGGGCTCCTGCTCAGTTATTCAATTGTATTTTTTTAGGGGGTGAGAAGAGGGGAGGGAGGGGGATTGTGAGAATCTCAGTTTCTCAGAAAAGACAAGGGTTTATTGTTTTATGTAAACCTAAGCAGAAAAAGGTTAATAGCCTAATTTTGGAGGGGAAAGAAGTATTTTTCAGGCCTTCATAAAACCCAAGATGCTGAAAGGCACACATTTGAAACAGCTGTGAAAAAGTTTTTCTTCATGTGAAAACAGTAAAGGCAATCCTTTGTTTTTCCCTCTGCATATCAATCTGTGAAGGACAGAAAACTGCAACTGGCATCTTTGAGGACCGCATTGCACCAGCTAATAAACTTGTTTCTGTTCTTAGCACTAACCTCTAAGGACTAGGCATCAAGCTTGATGTTTCAGTGTTTTTGTATTTAATTCTTCATCTAATCCTTCACTGCTTTACAACTTTTATTCTCTGGCTTTCCTTTTCACAGTGGCAGGCTACAAACATCACCCACAAGTCTCAGCACTCAAAGGCAGCATCTGCGGCAGGAAGAGGCAGACCCTCTCCCCATCACCAGTTCAGCTGTGTCAGTGGCAGCCACTGGGGAAACTGGAAAAAAAGAGGATCTGCCTGTACCTGCCTGACCCTACCCTCTTGTCACTGAGGTGCCTCTGTCCCTGCCTTGTGGGACCCAGCACTGAAGACTGAGATGGGGTTGATCAGGATCCAAATGCTAGATTCATTTTTAATGGTGTCAGTGGTGAAAGTAGGGCACACAGGTATTGGGAAGGGCTGGCGTGGCAGACTGGTGGGCTGAGCAAGGGGACTCTTGCCTGAGCTTTGCTTAATATTTTGCCTCCCCAGCTTGCCACTTTTTCCCCTGCTGCCTGAAAGCCCAATGATTTAGGCTTTAGTGACACATGACTTTTTCTTGAAATTAAAATGTGTAGCTTGAAGGATACTTTTTTCATAGAAAATATTGAAGTACTATTAACACCTCAATAAGACATTAAGACAATTTAAACAGCTATTTAAATTTATTCTGGAACCCGGCCAGGTGTTTTGGACTCATCCAGTGACTCACAGAATTGGAAGACCTAGAAAAGCTCTAGTATTATTTCCAGTGGACTGTTTTTAATACAAAGCCTGATATTCCCTCCCCAGACATTTTCTTTGACTTAGCCTAATCAGAATTGCATGGACAATGACTGACACTTCACTTGATAGTGGAGTACAAGTGAGCTGTAAAATAGTGACTAAAGAGATTCCTTAAAAATAAATTTCATCTGGATAGGCATTGTGAATTTTAGAAGCAAAATGCACACATGCTTACTCCTGGGGCTTACTGGAGTCCATTAAAGATGAAAGCATCTATTTGCTATGGTAGACCTTCAAGCAAGCCCTTTATGACTATAAACTGTCTATAATCAAGGCAAATCACAGTATAATGAATGCTCCTGTCCGAAGTGCTGGTGTAAGTATGACTTATTGGTGTGTTCACCAGGCAGAATTTCATTATCAGTCCTTTGAGAGTGCCTCTTTTGTTGTTGTTGTTGTCGTCATCACTGTTTTATTTGTTTTTTATTTTTTTATTTTTTTTTTGCTTAGCTGTAGACCATTCAAGAAGGTTTTGTAAGCATAACTGTACAACTGCTACCAAGTCTGAGTCTTTTAGGATCATTTGTGTCACATGAAATTGCTTTGCAAGGCTCACTAGTTTTACTAATGAGGGGTTGATGATCTGAAGAACAAACTTTGAGCTGTGTGTCTTAAGAGATGAAAGGTGGAAGCATGCACAAATTAGTTAGCCTTATCTGAGTATACATTTTCATATAATGACTGGAGAATACGCTCTTTTTAATTACTACTGGGTTTATTAATAGTTTTTGTAAGACTCCATTTGGAATGTGTTGAGAGGAAAGGCTGTTCCAATGTGAATTAAATAACGTTCTCCTCACACATAGCAAATTCCATAAGAACAATATACGAGGAAGAACAATTAAAGGTTTTTGTTTGCTTCTTTGTTTTTATGTGTGTGTATCAATTTCATTTTTTATTTTTTATTTATTTTTGTTCTTTTTTTTTGAGGGGGTGGGAGGGAGGGGTGTTGCTGTGTGTTGTGTTGTTTTTTTTTTTTTTTTTTTTTTGGTTTTGTTTTATTTTATTTATTTATTTATTTTGAAATAAAAGAAGATTGCACCCTGGAAAATTACTGGAAAATGAGCACATTAAGGAACTTTGTTTATTGCATCTCAGTGGTATCCATGTCCAATGCTTGCAGTGAGAAGATGACTCTCCCATTTGCTAATGCCCTGGGTCAAATCCAGAAGTCAGACTGTGCTTTACATGGATCTACAGCATGACAAACAATTGTTAAATTAGCATTTGATTAAAGATGCAGGTAATGAGCATGGGAACAAGAACAGAACCAGCTTCCATTGCTGAGATAACCTTATAGATGGAAAGGCACCTGCAGGAAAATACAGTGATGCTCATTTGTTAGAATAAACATTAGCTTGTTAATAATACACAACTCAAAGAATAGACAGCAAAATATCTGTCCCACCATGTAGAACAAATTACTCAGAGGACAGTTTGTGTCCTTGAGAATCAATGGGAATTGATTTAAAGGAACTGCAGTCCAGTTAAAGAAGAAACACAGTGGATCTGTGCTTGCTAGGAGATCTGTGCCTGCTAATCTAATGGGATCCACAATTAGTGGCTATTCTGCCAGTTTCTCAGAAGCAAGGAATATTCAATTTCAGGTTATTATGGGCATATACCACAGCTTTTGGAATTATGAAGCAAGATGAGTCGAACAGCAAAATATGACAGCTATCTGTATTCTTTTTCCCTGTTTTGCACTGGCTAAAATGAAATCAATATTTGCATAATTAACTTGCTTTTCCTTCTCTAATTATAGAGTTTATCTCAATAGCTAGGTGTTATGCAAATGAATTTTTGTGTTTTTTACTACTACATGAAAAAAAAAAAAAGTCTGTTTTATAACCTGAGTGTCATCTTCTCTCAGCAGTGGGGTTTGCATATAACATGCATAAGCACAGGAAGAAAATGGAACCAAGGAAGAAAATCAGAACAATATCTAATACATCTTGCAAATTTGTTTAAGTGGATCTTAGAAGAAATCAGAACTGTTATGACGTGCTACAGTTACAGATCATGCATGAAGCTTATGGATGCCTCCACAGTGATTTCTGTTGAGAGTCAGGGTGATACCGTTTCTACTTCTAAACAAGCAAAAAATAATAACTTATAATACAGTTGAAAGTCCTTCAGCAGTGATTTCCATGATGAGCTGAGTGACAGAATACCTGAGCATGAAGAAATACCATGAGGGCTCACCTACTCTAAAGGTTCACAGCTGTTCCCTAACTATAAGGCTTTTACCATGACATCTACTGGTTTCCATCTTTATTTTTCATCTGCTTTGCACCTTTACAAGTGCACACACACCTCTGTCCCCACCACATATGTGCTCCTGACCTGTACATGAATGAGCATGTGGGGAGTTATTGAGCTAAAGGAAGATGCACTTGCGAATCCACTATTAGCTTATGCATCTACTGCATTAAAAGCTGAGATCATGAAAAAATGCACAAGCACTCGAACAACACTGAGCCTATAATATTCCATACACAGAAAAGCCCATCTTATGAGCCTGTTTTATGTGATATGCTTTTGTGGAAGCCATCTGAGATTTATCCTCTGTAAGGAACAATAAAAAGAAAAATTCTTTGACCTATAAGCTATTATAAAGATCTATGATCTCTACATTTAACAATCATTGACATAACAACCATAAAAAATCCTTGTCTCTCAGGCCTTATTTTGAGACACTTTTTTTATCTTATTGCTAATAAACATCTCCTGTCAATAGCAACAGTTATATCTATGAAGTGTCATTCACTGTCTCCCCGTATGTTACAGTTCGTAACATGCCTAGAGCTTTCTTAACCAACATCGTTACTAGAGAAAAGAGTAACTGCACCATAAAAACTGTTTTGGCATTTGATGTTTTTTCCTGTTGAAAGACTCTGCTCCTCCCTTTATTCACGGAAACAACAGGAGCAGCTTTTCCACAGTGTTTCACAAACACCTCTTTAACCCTGACCAGAGGAATCACTTCCTAGCTTTCAAGTCTTTTGATCTCCCTGCTGAGGTTACCAGTGCTTCCACAATAAAAAAGTACATACTGATTAGTCATCGACTAATGTACGCACTTCTGCATCCTCTGCAGACATTAGATTTTTTTCCCCTTCTGCTTCACAACAAACTAGCTAAAATCCACCTGTATGTTAAAGGCAATGAAGAAAAAAAAAGTTCCTCCATTCATTCACTTGATTTCTAGTGTCCTAGTGTTCTGTGTTTTTTTTTATATTGTCATTTCTCCAGGAGATACTGTTCCACAAGAGGTATGGTCATTTCAGAAATGAAATTGGGCTGCTCTTGGGCAGAATGACTCTTTGGTTGGTAAGGAAACCGGTGACCAGAAGGGGAGGTGTTGATCCCCACCAACAGTACCTAGAGCTGTCTCAGCCCCAGCAATCCTCCTTAAATACAGCTCCTGGCTCATCCAAGACAAATCAAATGGATGAATGATTCATTAGATGAACGATGAGAGCTTAGCTGGGGTGAATGTTGCCTTTCTTGTAGATGCCCCTTTGCAGTGTGGGCACCATGCTGCACACAGCTATCAAGGGTTTTCTCTCCCCCCCCACCCCCCAGCTGATTAACGTACTCTCACGGGAACTTGATTACTATATTACAAGTCACAAATTTGCGAGATTTAAAATGTCTGTTGAATTAATTAACTGCAAATCAACCCAAGCAAAGCTTGACAAGTTTCAAGCTGTTCCAATAAAATAAAAAAGGAGGAATCAATAGCAGCCACAAATATGTGACCATATGCTGGCACTGCGCAGCTGTAACTGGTGGCAGTTTCCATTTCTGCTGATAAATGAAGGTTTCTCATTGTCTGTGCAGTGCTGTCTGAAGGCTAAACCCTGCACAGAGCATCGTGGCAATCCCACGGATGTCCTCAGTGAGGTATCTCCTCCATATGTCCCAAAGCAGGGATGCCTGAACAATGTTAGGGGTGATTAGTGGCCACTTCTGAACTTGTCTGAGACAGCCACCATGGTTAGTTTTGTATCTGCCTATAAATCAGGTCCTGCGGGAAAGTTATGATCATTTCCAAGTGCTATGCTGAACGAGTGACAGAATACCTGAATGATGGTTGGGTGAGGAGCTAAGCTTCCATACAACCCATGCTTTCATGAACACCAATGAGCTATTTTTGTATTCAGCAAGGGATTTGCGGAATTGGGGCTTTGCACCTTTTTAAAGCTTAAAAAATGTTTATGAGTATCACACAATTGAAAACAAAAGCCTTTGGTTAACTGGCTAGTAATCTTTTCCTCAGCTTTATAAAATGTTAAATTAATTCTTATCAAACATTAGTTAAGAAACAATCTGGGATACACAGATAATAGTGCAGAATGCATACTGAAAAAAAGCAACAGTAATTAGGATTTCAGAAACAGCTCCTGTGTATTCATGGTACAGTTAAACTGACAGAGGTATTGTTATCATTAAATGCATGCATCTGAAATTTATCTTCAGTACATAATCCATGGACTAGCAAATCTGTTCTTCTGACAGCATGTACCAGGCAACTGTATATATGCTGGCCAGCAAACACTCTTTTCAGTGTTTCTAGTCAAATTTCAAGTAAACCATGCTGTTTTATTACAGATTAGTTCCTTGATAAATTACTGACATCAATAACACTGATACTCAGTGAAACAAATATAACCAACATTAAATGAAACAAAGGGTTAATCAATCCCTTTGTCATTTGCCTATGATTTTATTTTTCTCTACTAACTGTGACAAATCCTTATTTATTTGATACAATTCTACTTTTTTACTCTATTCTTTTACCAAAATATTTAAGATGATGAAACATAGCATTAGACCTTTTTCCTTCACAACTTTTCATTAAATTACTGACATAATGCATCTCAAAGTTGTTTCCAATAATGACTGGAATGTGTTTTCTGATAATGTGCTTTTCCTTTTGCGCTTATCACCTGATTACCCTTGATGATGGTGCTCCTGATGCTTTTTCTTCAGTTATAGAATTTAAATGAAATATATGATTAAATCCTAATAGAATCTCAGGACTCATTGTCACAACTATACACACAAATACATACATACATACATGAGTATAAACACATATGTATATATATATATTGTGTGTGTATAGTGTGTATATATGTAAACACATCCGATACTGTAAATTTGCTCTCAAGTGAGAACCATGATGGTATTATTTTTATTATGGGAAAAGCAAACACTGTAACAAAGAGTACTCTTTACAGCATGCTCCAAGCTGCAGACACTTATCTTACTACTTGTGAATGTCATACCCTGTGCAATTTGCACACAGCTCCGTTCAAACATATTATCCAGAGAAGCCATGTCTACTCCACATGCTTCCCTAGACTACATACAGCCAATTTGCCCTTTACTCTGCCCAAAGTGGAATTTGTTCTGCAAAAGACATGGGATCACAAGGGGTGTGCACCATGGGCTCAGGAAGCTACAGAGATGGCCACGTGGTGTAGCTCTGGTGCACACATGAGGTCTGCCTGAGCTCCCACAAGAAACCAGGTGAACGTGGCCAGGGTAGCAGACAGTGCATTAAGAGACCTGACTGAAGGCAGCATGTATTGATTCAGGCTTTGTCACAGTGCTAACCATGTTCATACAGCTTTTGGTCAGGTTGGAAGGTGAGCAGAGGGATTTTGCATCTGCCCTGAATTTTTGCTGTAGACATTACTCTGGGTGGACAGGCAATGGCACTGGACGTGTGCAACAGCTTCGGAGTCCTCCACACTAAGGGGACTGAATATGTCAAAGCACTGGAAGTATGTCTACATTGCACAGCATAGCTTTTAAGTTTTCCACAAAGAGGGAGAACAGCCTCAGCACAAGAGGGAGTGAGCATGCCCTTCTCCTCAGTAGTGTGCAGCCCTATAGCCTTCCCCTGAGAGATAGTAGATAGAGATATGAATCATTGCTAGCTGAAGAGATAACTGAGCCTGGCTCTCCCCTCAGTCTTTAGTTGCCCCAAGCCTACTGCAGGAAAAGCATTTGTGAGTGTTCCTGTGCAGAGCTCCATCCAATAGAACCCCAGAAGACCTCTGCCCTTCAGGTATGACAGGCTTGAAGGATCAGCTTGAAGAATAACACCAGCTTGAAGGATCCTGGTGGGCACAGTGGGGAGACAAGAGCTGAGATGTGAAGACCAAGATCTTTCTGATCAAGGCCGGGAGCCAAATTGTAGATGCCTGAACCTTCCAGATGAAAAAATTCAGGAGCTCTGGTTCTTGCAGTTTAGAAGATCACAGCATTAGCTTGAGGCCACTAATGTGCCTGCGCTGACTCATGGGTGTATGGCACAGCTATCTGCTCCCCGTGTGCTGTGGCTTCATCCAACCCATGCACGTGGTTTTCCTCTCTGTGGGCTCTTTTGTGCATGAGGTTGGGGAGGACCTGGGGGACTACTTGCCTGAGCACTATGCTACATCTGTGAAGGCTCTTCCAAACATCTGATTAGCAGCTTTTCTATGGTGAGGAAATCACTTGTTGGTGATTTGGATGTGGCCTTGCTTGTAGAAGAACTGATTCCTCATGTAGAAAAGCTGCTGGCATGCCTAGGGCTATGGCGTGCCCAGAAGCACAATCGAGAAGCAATTGCTTCCAAAGCTATATGAAATACAAGGCTAAAATCTACAGATACAGATATGTTTGTATCCATAGCAGTCATATCTTTGTTTGTACGAATGTAGAGTGTAGTTACATTGTCAAATCCATTGCATTTCTAAGCTTATCCCAACTATTCCTGGAAATGAGAGTTTTGGTTAGGTTTTAGTTTTTTGGTTGTTTTTATCTTACAGTGCCCTGCATGTAGAGGTTTAAATTTGACCTTAATCTTGGCTGGCCACTTATCTCACAATTTCTTGCAAATATTTATCAATTCATACAGCACCTATAACTCCACTGAAATTATACACAAGCTCCCCTCTTACATCTGTAACATATGCAAATCACCCCCTAAATGTGCTGAAGAGGGCTTTTTTTCCCTGCATTTTGCATATCTGTCCTCGTTGCTCCAGGATTCAGAGTAGGCACATGGCTTACTAACGAGTATATACGACTCTCTGCATAAGAATTAGATGCTATGCATTCAGAACAAAATGTAAGTACAGGAGCCAAGCTTATGTATTTAGGAAAAATTCCTTTTAATGAAGGTGCTGGTCAGCAGTTGGTTTGTATAAGGATCATTGGAAACAGCTGTGGTTTCATAGACATTTCTCAGTGTCCTTGAGAGATCACAAAATGACAACTCAGTCAAAATGGATATATTTGTAAATGTTTGAACTAAGGAGGAAAAAAAGAAGAAATGTTTTGATTCATGCTGCGGTAGCACTGCTTAGTGTATGTGCAATTATTCACCTGCATTTTTTTCTCATGTTCATACCAGAGTAAAAGTGAAGAAATCCCACCAAACACCTGCAGTGAGGTCAGTATGGTAAAACAGGTTTACAAATGATCCCAGTGGACTGCTCACATGCTAAAAAAGTTTTGCAAGTGATCTGTAAATCAAAGACACTATTCCCCTAACCTTGTGTGAGCAAGACCTTGTGAGGTCATCTCCATCTCTCCCATAACGAAGTCTGCTCATACCAGATGTGAGAAATCAGCTTTGATGCAGATCACTCAGCAATCTGAAGCCAAGTGGAAATGATGACTGAATGTATTTCAAAAAATCACTATGTGTGAATTGCAGTAATCTGATGCATTTTTTTTTTTATTATTCCCAGACTTAAAAGAATCTATTCTCATTTTGAGCTTTATCTGTTTTATCAGAATAAAGAGAAATGGATTCAATGCTGTAAAGAAAAGACCTAGCTCTATAAACAATCAAGGGAGGGTTTCATAACATAATGTCTCTGGTATATAAATGGCTGCTTGCCACTTACTCCATTTGGCTTTCTGCTGAGAGCACGGGCTTCATGCAAGCTAGTCTAATTGCTACAATTAGCAAAATTAAATGGCTTATTGTGTATTTAGACAATTCTTCCCACATTCTGCATTGTTACACTGCAGAATTAGTAATTACAGTGTTGAGCTTGTAAATTCATGGACACGTGTTGTGATTATTTTCATCACGCAACCCTTGTAGGGCCTCAACCTAACTAAGCTTGTTTAGCAAGGATGCACAAATGCAATTTAGTCTGCTTCCCACCATGCACAGGAGCAAGAGAGGCAGCAGTAGGACCTCAGCAACCTGCTGGGGTCTTTTCCTTGGCATTGCACAGGCAGTGCAGGGGGTGCAGAGTTAAATCACAGCATCTCAGTCACTCTGGATTACACGACTTCAGGGGCTGAGCAGAAAAGGGACAGTGGCTTTGGGAGCTGAATCACTGGCAGAGCCAACTAAAACTCAGTACAGTGCCATTTTTAAGGCTTCTAAGGAGTTGTATGTTCAAGTCACAAATACTTCAAATTTTGTAATGTACTGTTCTAAAAATACAACAGGCTAGTTGTGAACATTTGCAGGCCAATAAAAAGTGAATGAATATGTTGGTTTTTAGAGCGATTGGGAGTCCCTTTCCAAAAATAGCAGCAATTTCACTTTGAACACCACTCATGGATTGCTCTTTTGGAAATACAATGGTACATTGGTGAGACTATCATATATTAAAAAAAACAGGGTTTAACAGTTCATATATTAAAAATCGCAGCTCCAAAACATTTTTAATTTTCCTCCTCTGCTTAAAACTTTACAAAATCAGGCAGCTGAGGCCTAACATTTAATTTTGGAAGGAAAATTTTCTGTAATCCCAGTGCTATAGAAATTAATTAATAGAAAATTTGTTGATTTGCCAATGACAATAGCATTTATATGCCATCAAGCCCAAACAACCCAAGCACAGAAACACTGTTCTAGCACAAGAAGCATATTTTAACTGACATAAACAAAAGTGGAAATGAGTTTTTTTTTCATTATTAAAACTGCATTAAAAAAAAGTATTGCACATATTTTCAAATAACTCTTTAAAAAAGATTATCTTAATATAGAACAAATAACACTTCTTTTAAAATAAGACAAAAAGGTTTCTTACATTTTCTTGTATGTTTTCTGAATGAACATGGGTATGCACTATGTCTCCTTTACCTAATTAGAGTAGTAACTACTTCTTAAATTGCCTTTTTTTTTTCCCTTTTTTTTTTCCTTTTTTAATTTTTAGCATAAAAATCCACAGCTTTCAAAATTTTAGGACCAAGCCTTTAATCACATAAGTTACCTTCAGATTTGCTGGCAGTTTGTTTTGGTTCATTAGGACAATACTTACATGACATTTGCTTCTAATAAAGAGATGTGATTGCTTTTATTTACCAGAATGTAATTATGAACTTTTTTATTTTCCTGTTAATCTGTAATGGAGTTTAAAAGACCTGATTTCTTTTTTTCATTATTTCAAAAAGAGAAGTGAATTTTTATTTTATTTTTTGCTATTGCTGTCTTAATTAAACTTTATTGATAGACCTTAAAGTTGTCTGTGTTAAAAAGAATAGTGCATATTGATTATTAACTGTCTGTAAGGCCGTCATAGGATTCCAGTGTGGACTATGTTTAATCTTGACAAGCTCTATACAAATTCTTACAGCCTTTAAGGCGACTGTCCACAGCAAAGCAAATTAGGAAACTGTCCACATAGTCATCTGAGCATTAAGATTACAATGGCCATCCTGTTCTCAGCACAAGTATCACTGGCATTACAAACATAACAGAGCAAGATTTTGGAGAACAGATTTTGACTCGATATAAAATGTCTTCTCCCCCTTGCAGATTGCATTCAGAAGACAAGCTGTGTATGTGTACTGCCACTGCATATATGTACTGCCACATGCGGCACCGTGCACTCAGAACCTGCAGTAGTTTGCTTGAGATAAATTTACAAGCATTACTAAAAAAATAAAAAAATATAAAATGATGGGAGGGTAAGGAAAGTAAATGGTAGATATTAACAAACGAACCAATAATGCCTCTGTGTCCTTCCTTCCAAAACCAAATGAGAGAAAATCAAACAAAAAACACCCCAAACCTTCAGAAACCTTGCAGTGCAAGCACTGTTCCAGACTGTAACACTTTAAATTCATCATTAAGCAATGTTTCTTCAGTTCTGTCAGCCCCAGCCAAAGGGCTTACAGCTCCAAGGAACAGTGAGACAGGATGAGAAAGACATCAGAAGAGGACAAGGCTTGCTGGTAGCTGTGATGTTGCCCCTCTCCCCAGGAGGTGCCAGAGGGACACAAGAGCCCATGTGGAGTGAGAGCACTGCCCATGGTGCCTCACTCATGCTAGCATTTCTAATTACTAAAGAAGTAGCAAACATATAGAATGGTTTCCAAAAGAAACCTTCACGTCTTGGGTTACAAAGCCTACAATTTGCCTTGTTTGCAAAGGAAAATGGCATTTTCTTTGTGCGACCCAGCATTGGATTCTGGAGTGAAGGTTCTACTGAATTTGTCTGGACAAAGGGTTTGCTCCCCATATTGTTTTTTAGCAATCCTTGCAGTGGTATATATATATATTTTGACAAAACATGAGAGCTTTTCTCTGTACAATCAAACATATCTGCTTGGTGAGAAGGGCAATCACTTTGTACAAAACTTTGGGTTTGAACTATCAAAGAATTATTTTATTTAAAAATGATTATAGAGGCAGCTGGCCACTGCTTAATTCGAAAATACCTAAGAAACCCTTCAAAGATGGGTGTTTTCTGATCTGCACAAAGTTCCTTCAGGCTTGCAGGTTCCTGCACTTCTACAGATGTTTTGTTTTGAGGAACTCGCCCCAGCAAAGATCAACAGATATTGAACATTTCACTAATAAAAAAAGTCAACATTAAAAATGGCTAATTGAACGCATACAAATAAACAAAGGTGTGTAACCTCTGCTCTTTCATAGTACAAATATTAATAACAGGAAAGACTGAAATTTACCCAGCAGCATATACAGCAGTGACTACACTGAATATACCTGACAGTGAAGATTAAAACACCAATCATCAGGTCTTCTCCATCCTGACAATGCCATTTAAAACAGTAACTCTTCAGTTCTGCTTCGCTTTCCTAAAACGGATGGAAATAGTTATAGCAAATTGTTTCTTATGGAATTGCTTGGTGTCTTTACAAGCCACTTTCATTAGAAGCAGGATCCACAGTTTATGGAGTTTTCTAAAAGTACCCATGTAGGCTTTCATATGGCATTACACTGCAAAACAAATCCATAATGTGAAAACCAGGTTTGTATCAACCTGCAGAAGCTAGTTGATAAAATTCATGGACCAATTCTTAAAATCTAAGCTATAAAGAGAATGAAATGTATTAAAAGATTTGAGGTTTATAAAAAGTAACCTTTTTATATCATATTTTTACTTTACAAAAATATTGAAATAATTCATGAGTTTTTCACTCTGCACCAGCTTTAAAAAAAATACTATCAAATTTTGACTTGCACCTTTAATGCATCTGAAAGCACCATCAGGGGATACTTTTAACATAAAGAAGGATACCATTGACTAGATTTAGGGAGGTATTTAAAACCCAAAAGCTTGCAGCAAAAGCACTCTATTACAAGAGATTCAATGTAATTTTTAGACATATCTGGAAACAAGTCTTGAACAGGCAGAAGAGGGTCTTCCACATAGCTTGGTTATATTATACTTCACTGAATATACTTACTAAGAGGTGGCTGAAAGCCTTTAAAAGACATCACTTTCACCTTGGATGGGAATAAACAGAGCTGTCTCTACACGTTGAGAACTGGATCTCTCTTTCCTGCTTCTTGGTCTCGTAGGGCTCGTGCCACTTGTTATCTGTCCCTCAGGCAATATCAGTCTTGCAGTTATACAATGTTTGGCACTAGAAGGGTATGGCATGTCACAGTCTTTTGTCACCCCTGCATACATTCACACACTGAATCATGCATTCACAGTCTCGAAACAGAAAGAAGTTTCAGTGTGTTCATCTCCTTGTAGTTTCTTCTGAAATATCTGAATGGGGTCCTCCAAAAAGTTTAGAATATGAAAACTATACTTCCCTGTTCTTTTACATATATATATATTTTTTTGCAGATTGAACACTGAATCATGATTATCATTTAATTTACATCACTACGTGCTAGAGCTCCTTATTTCTCCTGAAAACCATAAGTGAGCTGCATAGGATTTCTGTTGAAAGCAACATAAAGAACTTAAATTGCAGTTAAAAAGACTTTGAAATTCCACAGAAAACAAAAAGTTCTGGTGGTGTCAATGTTTATGAGCTAATTGATCAGAATTTAGTTTATTTTCCATTTATAACCTTACAAAGATGATGATGTATCTTTTTAATTAATAACTATTTTGCAAACCTATTCTAACCTGAATGGTCTATTTATGGGATGTTGAAGACTATTATGCTCCTATTTTTTTTCCCCAGAAACCAGTTTTAATAACAGCAACATTGCGTGCTACAGTTTTGTTATTTTTGAAAAGTTTTTGTTTGTTTGTTTGTTTTTGCCATTGATTATGCAAATATCAATCATTCATTTCTAAAGTAAAATGCACTACTGGCTAAAGTTGAAAGCTCTGGTCTGAGCCTCCCTATTGGTTTGCCTGTAAGTACTGTGCAGTCAGAGTTTCATAGCAGCAATGACTCATGGGTGAGTTTTCCCAGATGGAGTAACCGATCTCTATGTGTGGGTGAGTGTTTTTTTTTGTTTGTTTGTTTTTTGAGGCTTTCAGGTGATGCTGCTGTACCAGTGTCCTGCAGATAGACTGCACACAGTGGATCAAATGATAATCATGATGGTAGCCAGACTAAGAACACTACAGCTTGCTGTTCTACTTGTTGTATGCGGTTTAGGTAATCCTACAGTCCTACCACCAACCCTTAACTGGGACTGTAACACCGGGGCTTCTTCAAGCTGTGTGTTTGTTTCGTTTATAATGTGGTTTCATATTCCAAGCGCTCCTGGATGAGGGCATCATCTTTATACTGTAGCCGTGGAGGAGCAGGGGAACATTCAAATGCTAAGATTGCCTTCCTCAGGCTTCTGTCCAACACGTGTCTCTCCCAGGCTGGGTACCTGTTCCTGAACAGGTCGATTTTAATGACTGACTCCTCAATCCTTGGTGGCCGGGATGAAGGTGTGGACGGTGCAGTAGGTCTCACCTGAAACACAGGCACACACCCATCCCGCTCCGCAAATTTTTGATCCCGCTCGCTTGTGACACTCCGGTTGTTGGAGATGGACCGGAGAGTGTTTGTTGCCACTTCTGTGGGTAGGGTGAAGGCAGCTGCAGGGTCCTCACAAGCACAGCTTGGCGACTGCCCAAACCTTGGTCCGTTGGGATGAAAGAAGGCATAGTACATTAGCATAAAAACAATGCCTGTTAAAAAGCTGCTGAACACTACGCACAGTGCTGGTATGGCAAATGCATCAGAGATTGGTGGAGCCTTGTACAGATACCAGAGAGCACTCAAGGCGGTGTTTTCCAAAAGGATCACAAAATAGTAAATGAAAAGCCTACAGCGTGTCCTTCCTTCCTTGACATTGAACCAGCTGAAGATATAGATTATCCCAACAACCATGTCAAAAACTATCTCCTCCCATTTGGTGATGCAAAACTCTGTCTCGCAGTGGACAATCCAGAAGGTCATGATGCACCAGTGGAGCACGATGAAGATCCCAAAGTACAGCTGGAAAACCGAGGCAAACAGAGCAAAAGTAATGACCCTTGCTGCAATGGTGAAGAAATGCCAGCAAAACTGGATTATAACAGCCATATAACTGATGGGTTTCTTGTCATCACGGGAGTCACGGAGAGCCTTTTGGTACGAAGCCAAAGCCCAAGCCAGGGATACAAGAGATGCTGCAGCAGTAAGACCTAGGAGGAAACAGGAGATGCAGTTAAGGCATAATGAGTATGTCAGCACTTGGTTGAAACCAGTGACATCCTTGTGGGTTTAAATGCACTCTTTGCTACTCAGGTTGTAAAATCTCTTCCTTCTCCTTTAGCTCAGCCAGGAATGAGAAGTTGACCTCTATTACTGAGGTTTCATTGCCCTTACAAGAATACTGGCATGTTAGATACACACAAACATGAGTGGCTAGCAAACTATACTCTGAAATGCTTCTTTGGCAATTTTATGTTTGAAACAAATTCATTAATTCACAATTTTGAGCAAGTCAGAAATGGGTAACTGTCAACTGTGCAATTTAACAGAATATGCTATTGTTATTCTATTAAAGGGTATGATTTTCCTGATTTTGGTAAGTCATTAAAGAAGTACCATATAAAGCAACCAAGACTTTCTAACTAACTATTAATCATTAATTACTTTTTAATTACAATCCTGTATGCAGTATACTAAATCAATAAAAATGTAAGCACATATCTACATCTTTGAATTAAATTAATGTAACTCCTGTTATATCAAAGTTTAATTACCTTACTTTTGTTAAGAGAAAAAAAAAATTATGCCTATTTTGATATTTTCACCACATTTTAACAAAATTTTGGTAAGTAGAAAACGTCAACATTTCATGTTCATACAATTAGAGGTTAAATTAATTTTAGAAACATTGGAATTTTCTACTGAATTAAAATTCTGAGTACAGATTTAATTAGTAAAGAGTTATAAATTAATGTTCATATAGCCCTGGTATATTCCATACATCACAGAATTACCTATTTATAAGGCCCTGGATTATAATGTTTCTGAAATGCCTATCAAATATTTTTTATAAAAAGTATCCAATACAAAAATATTCCTCATGAGATTTTCAATCTTTTTTTTCTTAGTAACTCCTATTCACTTGAAAATACAAAAATCGTGAAAAAATTATTTTTACTAAAACCTCTCTGTACTTATGTTGGGTGTGTATTTTTCATTCTTCCTAATGAGAGTTTGACTGCTGTTGGTAAGTAAAAAATAATAATAATAATAATAAAAGGTTGGTTTGCAATTGAATCTAATTTTTAAACTAATCTGTTACTTACATTCAGAAGTGACAGTTCCAAAACCAAAAATACACCTTACATTCCCATTTAAGTGGTGATATAATTCTGAAAAATTATTCAAATGCTTAGCACATATAGCATTCTATTGAAAGGAATAATTCTTCTTTACTAGATTATTAATTTTTATTTACTTAGGACCTGTATGAATGCTTTGGATGGAAAGGAAAATTCAATCAAAATGCAGAAACTCAGCCTTTGAAATGTATTTATTATTCAAATAAAATTTCGATGAACATGCTTTATATGGAGAAAAAATGTATCAAGCTTATTTTATACTTAAAACTGTTTTTTTAACAGAGCAAATTTTATAAACAGTTAATAAATGAATTCATAGTCCATAAAAGATAATGATATTTCAGTTTACTTGATTTCTAAGTAGTTCCTTAACTTCAAGCTAATTAGTGAAGTAAATAGAACTGAAATGAAGAAAAGATTTCTTTTGTCTGCTGTTAAAAGCTATTTAATCATTTCAATAACCTTTGGATGTGGATGCATAGCAGTTGTCTTCCCTCTCCAATAGCTTTCTTTAGTTACTAACTATCAAGAATAAATTACTTAAATATTATAAATTTTATGCATATTTTATAAATAAACAGCAAATCTAAACCTAAATAAATATTACCCTTCTGAAAAAAAAATAAAAATAAACCAGAAAAATATAGTTTATGGAAATGATGGAAAAATTCTGAAGGAAAAAAAAAAAAAAAAGAAGTTTATTTATTTAAGCAATCCACCTGGCTTAACCTAGTAAGATTTTGCTCAGTAAGTAGTACACAGGGGTTCATTGCTTTCAGGAGGGATTGTTTTTGCCAGGGTTTCTCCCTCAGTCACTGGCAGGGCGCTAATTATGTTGTGAGCTCCTATGAATCCATGAATTTATAAAGCCTTTTTAAAAAAATAAGATTAAAAAAAAAAGTAAGCAGTACTACAAAACATGCTTAGGATTCCATAAAACGTCATCATTCGTCTTCCTACATAGATGTCTATATGTCAAAACACTAACATTACTTCTGGAATTCTCCTTCACACCAAAAATAAGCAATCAACAAGCAAGACAGGAAGGAGACATAGTATAAATTGTATTTTCATTTCTGATGTGTACATTTGCTTTTCATGCTGGGCTGCCTTTCAGTGACCATTATCTCTGGAGGCAACATTAACACCTGAAAATGTAGATTCTTGTGTTCCTGTAGGAATGCTTTAAGTATTTCTGAAAAAAAACACAATTAATTTCCCTTATGAAATGAAAAGTTTGGAAAAGTAGATAAATAGGATAAAGGATAAGAGAATCTTTCAATACAATTGAACCAGTCTGAGCAAGAGCTCAAAAATAGCATTATCAGCAGAGAAAATAATAATGTGAGAGAGAAATCCATACATTTTCTTTGCAAATCTAACAGTAATGACCTCACATGCTCCCCCAGAGGTTTCTACAGATATCATCAGTTTTGCATTAGGAGGTGTAAAATCATTCATTAATGCGCACAGAATGTTCCAGATAAAATGTTTAAATGTTTAAAATTCATAGGAATTTCCAATGTTCTAATGCTAATTAATTCACAGTCATTTTCTGTGACAGAAAGAAGCAAGTACAATAGCAAGGTAAGTCAGTTATTTAAATAGTCATTAATAGGGAAACATCCTTGGCTTTTACAGAACAAACTCAGGGATACTGACATAATACAAGAGGGAAATGGTGACAAGAGAATGCACAAAATTAAAGAAACACAGCTCAAAGTATTATGTATCTACTCTTGCACTATTGTGTTAATGGTGTTAGAGATATAGAGTTGATAAGACTAAATGCTTCATGGGCACCATCCATTTTTCTTTATTGATGAGACCAAGTACTAAATAATATATATATTTTTAATAATATTAATAATAGGAACAATAATTTAAAAATGAGGTAAATGGCAGTTTGCTATTAAAGAAGTTTCATAATATAAACAATTCACTGGGAATGGTTAGCAAAACTGAATTATTGTGGAACTGAATGGATAATTAATGATTTAGAACCTACAAATGCTTTTTTTTTTTTTGAGCATGTGCTCATAGAAATCTCCCTGTCCATATTTCAAAATAATTACTATTAAAACAAAAGTTTAAAGGCACTAAAATGGCATCAGGGAAAAAAGGACAGGATTTTCAATAGTCAGAAGGGAAGACAAATAATTTGTGACAAAGAAGGTGGTTTAACTTCAACAGTTGGGAAGGCTTAGTTGCCATTCAGAAATGATAAGATGACTGGAGCCAGCATTGTGGAGTCTAAGCTCATAAAGAACAAGCATGGGTTTTCCTTTCAGGCTCGGCACTGACTCTTCAGGCACCAGCGCAGCTTTCCGGTGTATTTCACAGTCTCATATTTCAGTCTTATATTAAGGGTCTTGATCTTGGAAATCAAGATTAACTAGCCATTCTAAGTGAATATATACTCAAAAAGTATATGCTCAATCATTACAGACTATTAAAAGTCCAGGAAAGCACAAATTCCTAAACTGCCCTTGCGAAACATGAACATACGATCCTGTTTCTTCCTTTCTGAAGAACCTTTAATTTGTTTCCACAGGATGTGGGAACTCTTTAGTTCTGCCCTGAAGAGGAAACTGTCTTTGAACAGGAAAAAGATTACTTCAAATACTACATGAAGCAAGTGGTGCTTTTCTTTGTTTTTAAAATGTACACTTGAAAAAATCTGAATAACAGCTTGACAATTGTGAACGTACCTACCTATTGCAAGCCTTTGTAGTTTAGCCTACACACAACAGTCTAGTGAAAATAGCCAGTAAAACATTGCATTAGCACAACTTTCTGTTAAGAACCAATTAGAATATGTTCTGAGTAAAAAAGGCAATTTAATATATTATTTATATTATTTATTTATTTATTTTTTCCTGTTAACAGTTTAGCATTACTTAATTATATTAACTGTATAGAGGAATGACAACTTCATAATCATAAATGACTTTCAGATGTCCTTGAGGTAGTGCACTTCCTATTTGGAAACACAGAGCAGAGTTGCCTTAATTGAACAATAACGTCTTTCCCTGGAAATAAGTAATTTCTTCATATGAGAGATGTTCTTTCATTTTTAGAGTGTGGCATGTATGTATTAGTACTGTAAATATAATTCATAATAAACAACAACAAACTACAGCTCATTAAAGACAAGATAAAAGCCACTAACATGATTTTCACAAGTGAAAGCAAACAAAGGGAAAAGAGAACGTATACAGAGCTGGATACATTTACAAATGTGATATTATTTCAGGGAAACAAGCTCAGATAGCTACAGGAGTGCTAATGAAGTTCTCTCAATGGTATTTGTGAGAAATCTGACTGAAATGTTTTGTTCAAGAGTAATCCAAATAGAATTGCTCACAACAGATACGGCTTTCCATACTACATCTCTGCTTGACAATCACAACTTAATTGCATCCTGCTGACACCTCTGCCTTTGCATTATAGCTCTTCCAAACATGTAAAATTTATTTAACTTTGAAGAAAGCAATTCAATATCTAAGCAGCATATACAATTTACTGGTTTGTATTTTCCTTCTGCTCCAACAATATAATTTTTCAACTGCATGAAGTTTAACAAGGCCAAGTGCCGGGTCCTGCACCTGGGGCGCAACAACCCCAAGCAGAGCTATAGGCTGGGAGATGAGTGGTTGGAGAGCTGCCAGGCAGAGAAGGACCTGGGAGTGATGGTGGACAGTCGGCTGAATATGAGCCAGCAGTGTGCTCAGGTGGCCAGGAAGGCCAACGGCATCCTGGCTTGCATAAGAAACAGTGTGACCAGCAGGGCTAGGGAGGTGATCGTCCCCCTGTACTCGGCTCTGGTGAGGCCACACCTTGAGTACTGTGTTCAGTTTTGGGCCCCTCGCTACAAGAAGGACATCGAGGTGCTTGAGCGGGTCCAGAGAAGGGCGACGAAGCTGGTGAGGGGCCTGGAGAACAAGTCCTACAAGGAGCGGCTGAGGGAGCTGGGCTTGTTCAGCCTGGAGAAAAGGAGGCTCAGGGCGACCTTATTGCTCTCTACAGGTACCTTAAAGGAGGCTGTAGAGAGGTGGGGGTTGGTCTGTTCTCCCACGTGCCTGGTGACAGGACAAGGGGGAATGGGCTTAAGTTGCGCCAGGGGAGTTTTAGGTTGGATCTTAAGAAGAACTTCTTTACCGAAAGGGTTGTTAGACATTGGAACAGGCTGCCCAGGGAAGTGGTGGAGTCACCATCCCTGGAGGTCTTTAAAAGACATTTAGATGTAGAGCTTAGGGATATGGTTTAGTTGGGACTGTGAGTGTTAGGTCAGAGGTTGGACTCAATGATCTTGAGGTCTCTTCCAACCTAGAAATTCTGTGACTTGAGTACATATGAAAAAATCTGTCTCATTCTTATGTCAATTTTATCTTATTCCTGATTTGTATTTGAGTGCATTTGAAAGCTAACTCAGATTCACAAACTACTTTTAATCTAATCACGTTAGTCCATAAAGCCTCTATATAATAAGCAGACAATACCTCAGGTCAGCTGAAAACACAAGTTAATGAATTGATTAGAGAAAGTGCTCCTTGACGTAAAACCTAATTTCAGAAATCTAACGCTTGCCAATGCTTCTCTCTCTGCTTCATCCTCCTTTTTAAACTTGTACTCATCTTGCCATTTCCAGGAGTAAATTCATGCTAAAAGCAGGAATAACAAGCACAGCAGGACATCTGGGAATGAAAACTTTGCCTGAGATCTGGAACTATGAAATATTTTTAAAGGAAACCTATTTTTATGAGCCTCCTACCCGGTTGGAGAAGTGACAATATATGCAACCAAGCTTCCAGGTGCTTCGCTGAAACAAAGCCAAGAATCTCTAACACTCATAGTTCGCCTTCAGGCCCTAATCCTGTAGGAAACAGTATATCACAACTACTCCCCTCCAGCTTCAGAAAATGATTTGCTATATTTACACAGCCTTTACCAGGCTGTACTGTGAGTACTTGTGGTGGCCTTGCAGACAGCCCAACAATAGTCTATGGGTTTCTGTACTAATTTCTGTACTAATTCCCATGCACTAGCACAGCAAGGTACAACAAGGTATATATACTGTACAGCCACACGTGGCTTAGTAGACAGGTCACTTTGCATGCTCCAGGGACAGTTTTTGGCCACGTCTGGGACTGTGTGTCCAAGTTCTCAGTGTGTGTTTCGTTCTTATGGGTCTCATTCTCTGACCAAGACTGTGAGATGAAACCTACAGATGAAACTCTACTATTATCTGAAGGGATAACAATTCAAACTCTTGCCCTCACCTGAGTTATTTTTTCCCTTGGTGACTGAACGTGTGGGCTGCTGCGGTAAGATATAGAACTGTCTTGAAATATCCATACTGGAATCCATCCTCACAGCCTCAAGAGCCTGTGCTGTGGACTAACTAAAGACAGTTGCTGTAAATCAGCACCGCCTGCTTCCAGACAGCTTTTCTGTAGCAGACCAGGCTTCATGGCTAGGAATTTTTCACGTGCAAGGAGCCTTGCTGACACAGTCTTTGCCAGCACATGCCACTAGCTTAATATCTGCAGCCAGGTCTAACCCCCTAAATATGCAGGAGGACAGTGAGGCTTTGTTGTCCTTGTTGTCATGAACAGGTTCCAGGGTTATTCTGCATAAGCAAGCTGTTAACACTAACAAGTTAGTCTTATATTAGCTGTCTTTGCTTACAGTCTCTCTGTGCAATTGAAGCAAAATGATGGAGGTCAGAAAAGGATTTTTTTTTTTTCCTTACTTGCCACTGATGGTGCCCAGGTAGAAGAGGCACTTTACTGAAATACTGAAATACATTTCTGTAGTTTTGTTTAGACTGTTCCTGCTGCATACTGGGGTGGGGTAATGCAGTGTGGGGGATGACAGGAACACTTCCCCATTGAGATGTAAATGGGATTTATGCTTCATATTACTTCTCTTAGCATGTTCAGTAAAGCTTAGAGAACGTGTTAGCATATATAAGAATAGCTTCTCCCATGCAGCTGCTTTCTACAGATACTTCCTGATGAGACAACTTCCAGCTCTTTCTTTAATTTAGCTCTCCACAGCAACTCATCTTTGCCCTGGAAGCCTAGGAACATTATATACACTAAATCAGTTACAGTCAATCTTACTCATTTAACAGACTCCTAATCTTTTTCCAGTGCTGGTTCAGATTCAGTGTGCAAGACCAAGGTCAACTGCCAAAAGGTTGGTTTATTGCACATGCCTTTACCAGAACCGTGGGGTCTGTACCAGACACCTGCCTAATGGTTTGGCTCTGGCTGCACTCAAGGTCATGTCCACCTTAGCAAATCTAACTGTTAGATATACTGTTGAGATACTTCTGCTGATCAGTAATACTGATCACAACTTTAAACAGGTCCAAAGGTATACCTGAATGGTGATCATAATTTCATTTCAAGTTAATATGAACATGTCTTCCTTTGCCTCTCCCCCATTCCAAACTACGTGAATTTTTTTGCTATTATCTCAGAAGTTATTTTGGAAACTGAATAAATGAAATAAATAAAATCTACTATAGATAAAAAATAATAAAAACCCAACAACTCAACTTAGCCTGCAGGGACCACAGGGACTATTAAAGCTGAATCTTTCTTGTATTTTGGGGGGACTTTTCTTCACAGGCAGCTAATGATAAGTGGTTTTGGGGCACAGCAACTAAAAGCTCTGATACCACCTCATCAGTCTGTAAACATAATTAGCACACTCCTGGAATATGCTAACAAATGCCAGTTACCAGGTGACTGAGCATGCTGGGTGATCTCTCTCACAAATGTTTTCCTAATATTTATTAGTTTCTTGCTCTCCTAAAGCCTTATAAGTTAAAATTTAGGAGTCATTATTAGCCACTAATCAAGTCCAGTCCTTCACAGGCAGTGACAACTGTTGGGTACTCAAGTATGTCACGCAGTCTGCACACTGCCAGGCTTGGCAAGACAGCTTGAAATAATTTGGCGTGTTGGTAAGCTAAACTTAGACTTCTGTACTCTCACAGCTAGACTCCTTCTTGCCTGTTAGGTAATTTGGAATCTTTATATTCCAGTGAAGTATATGCAGCATAAACATACCCACTGACTTCAGGCTCATTTCCATGATTAGCACATTTCTTCTGAGGCAAAAAGTGCTTTTGACATCTTGAAGCTGCTGCAAGGAGGTTATAGAAATCAAGGGATTATCTGGAGAGTGCAGCAACCCTGAGCTGAGCAGAGCCCCTGCCACTACCTCTTGAAGAGAAACAACATCATGACAGCTTATTGCTATGCTAAAGATATGGCACCATCTATGGGAGAAGGGTCCATCTGCAATGCTTGGTTCTGTAAGCTGCACAGCTGGACACCTCCCATAAAGTCAATGGCAGAAACAGTAACAACTCTCCCTGCTACCTAACAGGGGAAAGAGAAAATGGTGTACTCCAGTAGACATATAAAACATTCCGTTAAAACATATCAGATTTTATGGATATTTTCATATTCCTAAAGAAAATCTAAATTAAAAAAAGAACATAATGCTTAGTCTACAACAGAACATGAACTGGGAGAAAAGTACTATTAGCATTTTATGCTTTCTTTTGCAAAGTCACTGTGGTACATTTTCTCTAGGTTCATATGCAGGTTTTTCCAGCTCACAGCCAGACCCTGGAGGCTGCTCGCTCTAGGTGTGGACTGAACCCATACATCAAAAGTTGTCAGGAAAGTAAAACTTCAAAATAATAATTCTCAAAGCAACAATTAAAAAAGATGTAAGAAACAACTGTGCACAATTTTGAAGGAAATTGGTTAAAGTGAAAATGTGGTGATACTAAAAATAGTATTTGTTTCCTTCCCAATCAATCCTACAGAAAACTATTTTCCAAAGTACTGGGAGTTTTTTGCAAGCGGGGGGAGAGGTTGCAGGGGTGACCTCAATGAGAAGGCACCAGAAGCTGTCCCGTGCCAGACATAGCCTGTTCTAGCCATCTTCAACACAGCCACTGCAGGACACAGCTGAGCCCATCAACCAAGCTGGCAGTGCCTCTGTGGAAACATTTAAGAAAGGATAAAATTGCCAGATAGGCAGAGGATTAAAAAAAAAAAAAAAAAAAAAAGAAAAAAAAAAAGATAGAACGGAAACAACAGTCTGAATATCATGGTTTGAGAAGAAGGAGGAGAGCAGTAGTGTGAGCTCACACTGCAGCCTCTGGAGGACCCCGCACCACAGCAGCTGAGTACGTCCTGAAGGACACTGCAGCCTGTGGAGGACAAACTGTAGGAGCTTTTTCTGAAGGAAATGTAGCCTGTGAGGGGCACCCATGCTGGAGCAGAGGAAAAGTGTGAGGAGGAAGGAGCAAGAGAGGCGGTCTATTATGAACTGACCACAACTCCCGTTCTCCATCCACCTGTGCCACGCGTCAGGGAGTAGAAGGAACTGTTGGGAACAAAGGAGTGAAGCTGAGCTTGTTAAAAGAGGCTGTGGGGGAAGGCACTGTTTTAATTTGTCTTTGTGTCTATTTTAAGTTCAACAACTTTTCCACAAGTTGAGTCTGTTTTGCCTGTGGTGGTAACTGGTAAGGGAATCTCCCTGTCTTTATCTCAACCCACAGATTTTTTCATCCCATTTTCTTCCCCTGCTCTGTAAGTAAGCACCTGGGTGGGCGTCTAGCAGGTCAACCCACCACATCACTGCAATATATTTCTGCATGCACAAACCATACCTGTAGCTATTAAAAAGTGACATTCAGGCTTCAGGGACAAGGCTGTACCCATTCCTTCCAGGACTATTTAAGAAAAATAATTTTTCCTTGTACAGGAATACATAGCAACATACCTCAAATTCTGTGAACCTTCGTCCCTCTGAAGTGTTTTCTGTTACCTGCCAGCTTCCCATAAGTCACTGGCCACCTCATACAATGGATATCTGAGACTTTCAAAACTTCCACATGATTTCCTTAGATTTATTTAGATGATGTGGGAGCAGAATGCACCTAATACCAGGAGTTACTACAATAACAGGGTTTCTTTGTCTGTAGAGAAAAGTATGAATTCTGGAAAAAGAAAGTTTTACCTTAACTTAGTCACAATAAATTTACTATCTTCTCATTTTTTTTTAGTGAAACATGCACAAAGATTGATTTCTAAGTAATGCATTTCATATGTATATGTATCTTTAAAGTTAGATAGGATGATAATAATTAGTGTACAATACAAATCACAGAGCTTTGCCTCATACAGAGTGAATCCCATACTCCCATACTTGTTTTAAAACAGGGGCATAGTAATTCAAACGTTTAAAATAAGAGTGGAAAACATTCTACCAAAGGTTATTTACCTTCACTTTAAAAATGAACTTTTTTTTTTTTCCTTTTTTTTTCCTTTTTTTTTCCCATCTGTCCATCTACCTTTGGTATTCAGTCAATAATTGGCTGAAGTTCTGTACAGTTTATATGACTTGAATATAATGTTTCAAGGACGTTCAGAATTTTAAAAGCAAAGGTTTCCAGGACATTGGTTTGTTCACTTCTTCACTTAGAAGCCCTCAATACCTTTAAAATAGCACAATGCAGGGCACCCTGAGAGATATGTAAGTTATAATTGAGTAGCATTGCTCAAGATGTGATGGTTGGAGTATTAATCTACAAAAAAGACTCAGTCCTTAGTAGAATTTCCAAGTAACTGTTTTTAAATGAATAGAACATTTTTTGTGTCCAGATATGTAAAGACTAAACACTGGAAGAGAAACACTTTGAAAGTCCCATCATATATAGCCCTTAGAATGACTGCTTAAAGCATTTTCCTGATAGCAATAAGGCTCTTTATCATCTGCTAGCCATCATATGGCTAAGTGAATATCCATAGAAATATCAAAGCAAGTTTAAAACAAATGTTAAATACACAAAAACAATTTTTATAAGCCTGAAATGAGATGGTGAAAGATATATGTTGTTACTATTAAGCAAACTTTCTGATGTGTTTTCTAACAGCCTCCCACAAGCAAAACATTTTGAAACGATCATACTGGCTGAAATGTGGTGGCACAGTCAGGAATAGCATTTGACTGATCCAAACTTTCTACCTCTTCTAAATATTTCTTTCAAGAGACTCTGAATATCATAAAATACACATAACAGTGTTACACTAGCTCTAGAAATGTCTATTAAATTTTGGGAAAGGAAGGGCTAAATCAATGTTTCAAATATAGCAGAGATTTTTTCTCAGATACTGTACTAGCAGCAGCCAATATCCAACACAGTGAAGACTAGAAGCCAAGATATACTTTGCTGGGAAAAAATATCAAAAATGCCTTGTACAAAGTCTTATCAAAAATCCGTAACATGGGACCAGCTCACTGGAAATGAAACACTACATGCAGGAACATGAAGCCATTACTCCCCTTAAATCTCCTTAAACCATAAGTTTAGGATTGGTTTTCAGTGGCTTGTAAGCTCGTATTGACTTTCTGAAAAGGGAAAATTTCTCCCTAATTAAACAACTGATACTTCTCCTACTTGCACATTACAGTTAGTCTGAAGTTAGTACATTATGTGACATACATAATTTGTCTAAGAAATATTATATAATTATTTTTTTTTTTTTTTTTTCAGTGTTTGCTCTTTTAAGCTTATCTAAGCTTTTCAGCTCTGAAGAGATCCTGAGGATAATGCCTGATATGGTGCTTTGGGACAAAAGGCAATTAGCATCACTCTGAAAAGGAAATCGATTTAGCATTTGTGCAATCCTTAGCAAAGGAAAAGCTGGAACTGTTAGCTTTATCTGGTACATTGTGATATTTAAGTTTCCCCTGGATCAAACTGAGATAATAAAATTCTCACTCTTTGTCACGTTTCTTTCACTTTGACAGACTTCATATACTTTTTTTTTTTCACAATAATTTGTTAAATAGACTTTTTTTTTTTTTTCCTGTTAATGGAAAGCTAATCACTAACCTTCTTGCCTCCTTCCCAAAACAAAATCCATATATTCCCCTACTGTGTAGATAATGTAAATGGAAGCAAAATCTAAATGATTTGAATAACATTCAATGTATTGTGGGGAGTTCAGAGATTAATTCTGGTTCTAGCTCATGCCCAGCTTTGGGTTATTTTAGGTATCATGTTTATGTCTTTGTCTTCAATATTAGTTATAAAGCTATTAATTACTAGTAAGGAAGCTCTCCAGCTATATTTTTACCTATGTCTGATATATCTAGATATGTCTACATGATATCTGTTGGTAAATATTATGTATCTCTGTACAATTTATATGTACAGTATATTTAGATTTAGGTATATAGACACAAACTGGCATAATTTGAAGCCTCCAAATAAAATATGATTCGGCATTTCCTCTGAAAAGCCTTTTCATTATTTGATTGTGGTTTGTGTCAAAAATTGCACTCCACTGCAAGATTAAATTAGTCTAATTTAAATTTCTGATGTTTGTCTAGAAGATTGAGTAATCTTCCCTGTTTCAAACTCTCTTTTTTTTTTTTTTTTGTGTTGTTGTTGTTGTCTGTGTGTGTGCAAGTACTCATAGATAATGACTGAGTTACCTAAACCACCTTTTTCCAATATTCTAAGCTGATCAGTCCCTTACAGTCTTAATATTACAATGGTTGATTTGGTTATTTATTGCCTTTGAGACGTTTTTGTTCCCCTCCCTTGAACTTCCTTCAGTAGCTCTGTTATGAGTCCCAGAACAGAGCACAGGCTTTTAGCAGTGGTTCTACTAGCAGTGTTCACTGTGGTATGATCACTTCAACACGTTTGCTATGTATCTTCTACACCCATGAATAAAAAGAAGGCTCAAAGCCATAACTTGACAATGAGAAAGCTGTTCTCTCTACTGATTACTATGTTATCTTCTGAATCACTGTTTTTCAGGACAGACATTCTCACTTTCTGTAAGTACAGTCTGTGTTTCTGATTCCCAAATACATTGTTCTGTACTAAAACATATTTAAGTGGATGTGATAATTTTGAGAAAGTATTCAGATTGATTTATGACTGTAATCTGTCTCTATTTGCTACTCTCACATCTCTGCAGAAACTGGGAAAACTTAGCCAGTCAATGGAAATCCAGCCAGCTAATATTACATTTTGTCATTCAGAAAATTCATAATGCATAATCAAACAAGACAAGGGCAAGGACAAATGCTTGGTAAGTACTGCTAAGCATTTCCTCACCCATTCTTTCTTAATTTTCATGTCCATTGAAATGGCAACTTTTTAATTCATTTAATATGAACCCTCCTCATTGCTACTTCAAATCAAGAAACCATAAACCATATTGATGTCAGGCTAATCTATACTTATTTTTATCTCTCTGCACTTTTTCTTTTACCATTTCTTTAGTCATCTGCACATCAGTCTATTCCATGTGAAGTTTTAAAAAATGATCAA
Source organism: Anas acuta (assembly GCF_963932015.1). Lineage (NCBI taxonomy): Eukaryota > Metazoa > Chordata > Aves > Anseriformes > Anatidae > Anas > Anas acuta. The sequence goes on along the minus strand of NC_088980.1, from coordinate 118,256,781 downwards.
CTGATTTAAACAGAATTTAATACAAATAGATGTTTCAAAAGTATTAAGTTCTGTTAAATGGAGGGAAACCAACATCTAGAGAATGGTCCAAATAAGCATTCCAACTGAAAGGAAGACTACAAGCATTTTTTATGACTGACTTTCAGGCATTTTTATGACTTTAGGCATTTTTATTCCAAGACCAATTAGTAAGTGGATGTGTGCCTGGCAGCTGGTAAATCCACATGGATATATCTTTGAACTAACATCAGCAGCTATCAGATCTTACCCAGCCAAACCTGGAAACAAGGCAGGGATTGAACAGTACAGTGTGTCAATCCAAGGTATCTGAGTAAAAAATGATGTATTTTGAGGGTAGTGGTTAAGGACATAGTGAGTGTAGGAGATACTGTGAGATACAACTATGAGGACATGTTATTACTACAGTAGGGAAGAAGAAAACCAGTAGGAATCTTTTTTTTGCTTCATTATTTTTGCTGCTTGAAGAACCTATGAAATTATATTAATAGGCACCCTGCTCTTCTGGAATTTACCTGCTTCTCCAAAATCTTATTAACAATGAATGCTCCAGTCTATATACAACTAAAACAGGATCCTAGAAGCTGGAGACAGTATAGCTCTGGCTGAGAATAGGGGAAAAAAATAAAATAAAAAGAAAATAAACAGGGCTTTGTAACTGGAAATCAAAGTCTTTCCAGCCAATTAAAAACATAGTTATTCCTTGGAAAACAGGAAAAAAAATAGCCTTCTTAACCATGTCACAGCTGCCAAATAAAGAATGAGACTCATCACTGTAAAATCAAACATCATGTTTCAGGTAATGTGGAAATATAATCTATATGCTTATAGATTTTCTCTAATTTTTTTTAATACTAAGATACCAATAATAAGCTATGTTTTTTAGATAGTACCATTTAATTTAAATTCTAAGCACTTCATGGCCAGACTATACTCTACTGAATTTAGCATATTTCTGTTTCTGTTGCTGACTATTTTGGAACAATATATTATATATATTGATAACATCTTAGGAATAAGCGCAACACTCTTACAATAACTGTGTACTTAAATTATTATTATTTACTTTCAGTTTTAACCTGATTCATCAGGCAAGATACAGAGAGATTGTTTTGTTTAGGATACAGACAACTTAGGAACACAAGATTAGATTTGTTACCTTTCTGTTTCTGAAAACTAAGGCCTACAGAGATGCTGGAGTGTGAGCCAATTTTTGCTTTCTCAGATACTCAACGCCTCCTCCTCCTCCTACAAAATAACACCTATTATTCCTTAAACATTTTATTCATGTTGGTTCTGCAGCTTTTCTTCCAAGTCTTCATGCCCCTAGAAGTCTTCAGCATCACCTGTATATCCCAAATGTTCCCTGAGACACCTCCCTTTCCCACTTGTTACCTTATCTACAAGACTTTCCATCAACTCTTTTCCCAGTGCTCCTCATGTTTACTGTTTTTCCAGTTTTCCCAACTCATTTTGTTTTCTCTAGATGTGCTCCAGACCCCCAGGCCCATCTCTCTTGGTGTCTCCATGGCTGTCTCAGCATTAGGATCAGGTGTCCAAGCCTGTGATTGATGGCCTGGGTCTTGAGATGATAGCTTTTGGGTTTAGGAATGCACCATGGCCCACCATAAAACCTAGACAGTTATCATCTCATTCACAATTCTCTCAGTAGCTGGCTGTCCCAGCAACCCACTACTACAGTTTCCAGCCTGTATGTAGACACAGACAGGTTGAACCTATTTTTTTATTTTTATTTTTTGTCAGGCATTCCTCCCAAATTGGCTTACCAACTAGTCTTAGTCACCCAGCTCTTTCATAATTCTGTTAAACAACTACTTTTTTTTTTTTTTTAATTTATTTTTTTTAATCCTTCTGCAGTTCCATAGGAAACTAATATTCCTGCTAATTTTAAAGGAAGTATTTTAGTTTTATTAACTTCTTATATTTTACTATGAAATGCCCCACTGGAGACAAAGGTCTGCTTGTGTAACTACCAAGTACTATTCACTGCTTCTTACCTTTTCCAAAGCATCTCTCATTATTTAGTGTGTTTCAGTTCACTTTCTTCTCTTCTGACTAATACTTTTACTTGCTGAATTATGTCATTAGAATAACCTCTGCCCTGTGCCTCTATTAATTTTTATTACTTCTCTTTCTCATAATGAGATGAGAAAAACTTGAATACAATAGTCAAGTAATCATGGGAAAGTTCTATAAAATACAGGAATATATTTGTAGTTATTTGCTGTCAGACTGTATTTTTTGTCTGCATTGAAATCATTTATAGTATTCACAGAGTATCTATAAATTCAAAATTTAGCATGAAAATAGGTAAAGTCATAGGCATGATCTCAACATATCTTACTTTCAGTGCAATTGTAAGACTGCATAAACTACATATCTCAGAAGCTTGCAGGATATCTGAGGGATGTTCATGCAAAAGTTGTGTGCCAATATCCAGTTAGTAAAACACATTATTTCTGTTCCCAGTATAAGATTCACTATCTATGCTGAAAAGGTGACAGAATTTCCCCTTACAGCTCCATTGTATTTCTGTAAGCTCTTCAAGCTGAGCAACACATTACCTCCCAGAACGCGTGTATTCCTGTGAATGGGACATTTTAACAATGCTCTGCAAGTCTAACACCTTTTCACAAAATATTTTAGTATTCCTTATAGACATTATGTTATTCTCAAAATAGCTCATGAAGCACGCCGGTATGACAACCATTTTCCTGATGGATGAACTGAAGGAAAGAGGAACGGAATGATTTGCCTGAAATATCAACATACAAGGGTTTTTTCAAGAAGAGGAACCCAGGAGTTTCGAAGCAGAACCTATTACTCTAAGCACAAGGGTCATGCCTTCAGGGACACTTCAGAACCAGTTTGGAGTAGACTCCTTGGCCAAAAGTTTAAACAACAAATGAGCTGCCTTCATTGATACAGTGCTTATCAGTAGGCTTGGGCACATTTGTCCATGAACCAGCAGTACAATCTGTGTCCACACTGCAAAAGCTAGCTTATCAGCATAGATTTGGATCTTCAGAGGCCTGTTTCCTGAGCAATTAGGCTACCAAAAAGATAAACATCTTGCATATTTAGAAGTTCCTGCCAATTAAGTACCAATCAATCTACCAAAGAAAATTGGGCTTCAAAAGTAGGTCAAAGCAATAAGGAGAAAAAGCTTTCAAATTAGTCTTCAACAATACTGGGCAATGACAGGGATTTCATTCTTACAAGCCCAATCCTCCTGGCCACAACAATTACAACTCAAAAAGACCACAATTAGCTACTCTTAAGAGCTATATAAATAAAGATGTTTTATCAGATTATCAACTTTCTATGCCCTATATCAGGAAATGAACTGTTTATGTGCTTACTACTGCAGGTGGAGTTCTGTGCTTGTACTCACTTGAGCCGGTTTTTAACCACTATCTTCTGAAAATGCTGAGAAAGCCAACCACAAACATTGTCACACCTTTGGGTGAGCATGAGAGAGACTTGCTTGGAGCTTTTCAAACCTTAGATGCCATTCACAAGATTATTAGAATGGTGATAAATTCGGTCAAAACTTCACATTTCTGCCAACAAAATTCTAATGGTTTTCATGTCAATTAACTGGCAATAGCTGTTAGGTGAATGAATTCTTCTTAGGTTAGTTTTGCAAGTGTAATATTTAAATAGTTTTCATGATCTGAATGAGATTCCTGGACCAAGTATTAATGAGCATAAATTCTATGGATCATTTGTGGGATTTGGTTTTGTAAATCCTCATGGGCCTTTTGCAAATGTTTTCTCCGGTATACTAAATGTGATTTGAATTTATTATTTCTGATTAATGGCACTTTCCACCATAGTCAGATGTGGTACTCGTGTATTTGTTATATAATATCCATGCCTATATAATATCTATGGTGTTTAAATAGCATTGGCTAAATAAGTTTAAAATCCATATTTTCTGAAATACTCAACATGAAGTGGGCAAAGATTTGCAACTCTTCTTTAAAAAATTCTTTCACATTTTTAGAATAGAAATCTAGCTGCAATTTTATTAGTGTATTTGTAAGTAGAATATTAATAAATTTCCCTAACTCTATAAAAGCTAATGTACACTAGGTATCACCAACCTGAACAGAATTACTACTGCATGGTAATAATAGCCTCAAAATAGAACTCTATAATGTGAGCACTTAAGCTCATATAATGAATGTGAGACTATCACACAGGTATTACTCTGCACCATGTATAATTACAGAAACTGGAGAATATTCTAGGTTTGCAGTTTCTCTATTGTTGGACTGTTTGGTAAACTTGACTGGCAGCTTCTCTGTTAATTTTTTTTTTTAGCCAGCAGGGAATCAAGCCGTGCAGTCACTTTGAGTGACAGCTAAAGAAAACTGACTAATAAGCTAACACCCCACACTACATTTTAAAGATGCAAATGACATCCAGAAAAATAAATTGAAGTAGCCAATTTTTATAATTAATGGCTTTATAAGGCATGCATGATAACAGAACTGAGGAAGAATGGGATAGCAATCCTGGTGGGCTGCACTAAGAAGGTATCCATGGCACAGCACGGGATGCCCTTACATCCCAAAAGGCAAACACCACATAACTTGGCTAAAATACCACATAATTATTTAAATTATTAATGAGATTAGTTTGCACATTTTTGACTTCCTAGGATGAAGTTAATCAAAGCACCCTTCACAGTTTTGAAGGCAAATCCTTTAATAATTGCATGTATTTGTTGTACGAAATGTAGGTCCCTGGCCCACAAGGCAGCTGGAGAGAGGAACAAGGGAGTTTGCCAATATGTTAACTTGGTACAAATTAAAGCAGCTTGAAGGTGGCTGTCATTTGCCTTTGCTGCCAACAGTTTTAAAGGACTATTGATTCAGCTGATGAGCTCTGGAGTAGCGTAGCCACGTCGCTCTTCTCCTGGCCATGCTCTTTGCACAGGGAGGAACAGCTACTCACCTTCCACAGCATCAGGGGATCGTTAGACACTGGAAAGCTCTCCTTCAGCCATTGTCTGTGAATTAAGAACTGCTTGGTGGTGGGAGTGATTGCATGTGTTTGGGAAACAGGTCAGCCTGCCAAGCAATCCAAGCCTCTTCCCTCAAATACAAAGCATCAAAGCCCCAGAAAACTACCTAAGCTAAAGGTTTGACAGAGAAGAGGGTGAGAGAGGAAAGAATGAAAGGTGAGCAAAGGTTCAATGGGTTATAAACAACTAGAAAACACCTGTGATACCTTCTATGAGGAAATAATAAGGCTTTCCAGAACTGCTTTCAGCACACGTAGTCTTTGAACCGGGAGAGGAAAAGGTACGGCAAAGGAACATAAAGAGCTGTTTCTTGATGCAGTTTTCTTTCCTGTGTTGAGTGTTCTTGGCAATACATCACCTTAGGAGTAAAAATATTTACTTTTGTTTGCTGAATGGTGACCCATGGTACAACAGGGTGCAAAAAGAACACATAACGCAGTAGGATTTGAGTCGTGTTAAATCCATCAGAAGAAAGATTTTAGTTGAAATTTGAAACTTGGCTCCAGTTTCAAAAGTAACTTAACCCTGGATCTTTAACTACTTAGGTACTTTACACCCTGATGTCAGTGAGACTTGGAAATTAAAGCACTTCAGATGCTCCTATGCATCAAGATCTCCACATTTAAGAATAACATTGACATTAATGTGCTGTTAGACCCTTACTACATCTTAGAATAAACCCTTGCATTGAATTATTGGTGCCCTTTCCTGTTTGGAAGCTTTTTGGAATATGTGGGTATAATATTAACCATCACCATTCACCCTTCTTTCTCCTTGCAATGTGGCTAGGGACTACACAGTTAATGCAGATCTCGGTCAGCCTCAGGATGTTCAATATTAACAATTTCAAAACACTTTTTTTCTTTTTGCCTTATGCAAGAGAGCTGCATTGCCAATATTAAGCACCTGTGAAGCACTTCAGATAGAAAATAAGTGGAATAGGCTACCTTACATTTCTTGGGCTAATTAGAAGTTGGTTCTTGGTTGCCCCTGTCAGGGTTAATATTTTCTAGAATCTTAAGACTAACTAGAATATTCTAGGTTCTCGTTATTTTATTGGTTTTATCATGAACCTCATAACTGTGTCTTAAAATATAATTATTGATCTAAGTCTAGCATCTAGCAAGGATTTCCTAATGCAACATTAATTTCTGTCCTTGCTTTATACCACTTCATAAAATTCATTAGGAATGGGCATTTCATTACATGCAGATGTGTCTGGCTTGTGCAGAGACAAAACCAGATTCACTGTCTCAAGCATTTCCTGCAAACGAGACTAACTACAGTTTTTGAACTGGGAAGACCAAATAGGGCACCTTGAGACCACATTGACCTTGGTACCTGGCCGAGGGCATAAGCACTGTTACGGGAAAAATCACACTTTCCCCAAGACTTGAACTATGTTTTTGATGATAGTTTTCTTCTGCTGACTTTTAAATGTTTGTCCTTGCTTTGCCATTTCCACAGGGAAGATGAAGATAGACTCTAACTAACTAGGATGCTTGTATATCCTTTTCTGGTTTTGGTCAGTCATAGACCCATGAATTTGTATATCCTCTGTGATGAAGCTCCTATTTAAACAAAATAGAAATAAATGAAAATTTCAAGGTGAGGTAAAAGCACCATTAGAACAACCTGCTGTGAGGGAGAACACATTGTAGTTCAGTGTTTTCATATTTCTAGAGCAGAAGTCCTTAGACAAATTGCTAGTCTGCAGATTAAACCTTGCAAAGTGAGTATGAATGGATGTAAGGACCCTTTCCAACAGTCAAAGACCTAAGCACATTCAAACAAGGATTTTCTCTACTTGCCATCAGGTGTGCTAGTGCTGCATGATAACCAGCGGGTAGCATTACTTACAAGGAAATCCAGGCCAATGCAAAGAAGGGCTCATTTGTCATGTATTCAAAGTACAGTGTAAGTCTCATTCTGGCATATCTTCCCGGGGTTATTTTGCCCAAATCAAAGTATGATCCCTCATCTGACCAGGTAAATTATTGGCACAGGTGTAGGGTATAGAAAAAAAAGTAGACATGGTCAGTTTTTCTTCTGAATTAACTGAGTACAGAGGAAGAGAAGAAGAAGCAATGTATAAACTGCTTCACTTTAGCATTGCTCACTTACTGTTTGTGACTATCTTCTGCAATCCAAAGGAACATTGTGCCATAAACTTCTCTCTCTCTCTCTCTTTTTCTTTCTTTCAATTTTGGTTTTTACTCAGGGAAAAAAAATCAAAAGATATAGAACATACTTCAGGAATTTTCAAGGTTAATTGTCAAATCTTACATGACACTATGTCAACTTCTCTGTGGTAAATATAGCCTTCTGATTAGCAGACTGTCAACTGTATTTATTTATAAATCAGTGTTACTAAAAACACATCTGAAGGCTATACTTAGAGGTTGTTCCACAATACTGCAGTGCTGCAAAAACTGGTCACATATGGAGGTAAACAGTTCTGAAAGGTTAACCCTCCTCAGCCATGATGTACTGACACCCTGTGGATGCCAACTGGCTGCAGACAATCAGACATTGCCAGTGAGGAAGATCTGTGGGTATGTCAGAAAAGGAGACAGCTGTTTATTTGGATGAACATTTACAACTTTAAGTGCTAGGATGGAAAATCTGCTGGGTATTATAGGAAGGTCAGTGAGATGGATGTTGAGACCTGGAATAGGCTAACAACTGACTTATCCTTAGTGAGTTTTATGCCTCAGATCATGAATATTTATTCTAAGTATTTAATTATTAATGTCTGATCATATGTAATTACATTTGTCATAAATATATTTAAAATACAGTATTAGTTAAAAATCTAAGGCATCCAGCACCTAAACAAGCATACAAAAATTCTCCAAAAGATTTTCAAGGTCTAATATAGTGCAGACTTAAATTAAACATGTCTCAGTCATCTGTCCTGGGAGAATTTTCTAAGCAAATATGAAGTGTCAGTAAATCCATCTTGTGTTGCACTCCTCTTCCAGATAATAAAGCCCACACTGTCAAACAACTCTCTCGATTAAAATCTCCTCAATATTTACGGTTAAGCCTCAAACACCCCTGTAAAGTATTATCATGTCTCTGTTCTTATTTTCTAAATTAAATACAGAGACAGGCAGACTCTTAAGAAATGGAGCTTATTTAAGTAGTTTCGTTGATAATGGATGCAATGATGAACCTTCAATTCATCCCATTTTATCAATGTAGCCCAGAATATATGTTTTTAGAAATGAAATGCAATCGGATTCAAGTCTTTCTGCTTAGCATAAGATGTCTAAGTAAAACTTAAGTGATATGGATATACAGGCAGTTGGACCTTAATTTCTATGAAACTACAGTTTTCCAAACCGACAGACTAACCTTTGGAAAAACTGCAAGATTAATCCATTTCCCTTCCTTTACTGAAAGGCTCTATTTTCTCTTACTAAGAAGAACAGATAGTTCCAAGCTTATAAATATTTTACAGAAAGCATCATACTTTTTCCCTTAAACCCATCAATAAATCTTCAAATGCATGCAGTGTTCTGGTCTTTCAGAAAATGTGTTCCATGAAGACATAGAGATAAGAATAAAATGAATGAAACAAAATAAGCTGCCAATACATTATAAATGGTACCACCAGTCACATGTAGTCCAAGGCAAAAATACACAGCTTTGTTAATCTTCAATGAATGGAAGAGGAAAAGCTGGTGATCAGTGTTTACATATCCTTTTTCATGGTAGATAACATTGTCCTGTTCTCACAGTAACAGCACTACTCAGGGTCACTGTAAGAATACTAGATGCTCCCCTTAATTACATTTAATATGCTTGAGGATATGCAATATTCTTTTTCACAGAAGTGTGTTGTGATGGTTAGAAACATACAATTCAGAGAGGCAAATGACCTGTCCATTGCATGTTAACTCTCTGCAGATCGATTTTTCTGCTTGCTTGTTATTTAAATGTAATAATAATAGTATCTGATCATTAAAATTTTGTAAACGGTCTAAAAATAAAAAGTCTTGTCAAAAAGAAGCCTTGAAAGAAAATATTGCCGTAATGGTTACTAAATGGGAAATTAACCACAAATGAAAGACATTATGCCTCATGCAGGTCAACACATTGCATTCAGGTTAATGCAGCTTTACCAGTGAAGCTGGTACATCTTTAGTGCCTTCTTCTTAGACAATTGAGTATGGTTCATGCTCCTATGTTGCAGGATGTGACTGAGGCTGTGAGCTCTGCACCATCATCATGCCCTCCATCAGCTCCTTGGACAGGCTATACTGGCTACTTTATATGAGTGTGACTGACTCCATGGTGGAGGGGGCATCCCCAGAAATAATGGTCCTGAGAAGGTTGATTAGGATAATTTTCAGCAGGCTGCTGCAGTTTCTGCAGGAATCCACACCATCGTCTTGGCAGAAGAATTAAGGTGATTGAAACCCAGGCCTTGCTGTTGAGAGGCAATAAGCACTGAATACCTACAGCAGTGGATGTTTGCTTATTTATGTAATCTAAGTATTAGAAACCTACAATATTTAGGTAGCTAATTCAACAGACACATATCTTATGATAATTTTCCACTTTGTCAGTCTTTTAAAGATACCTGATTGCCTGCAAAGAACAGTGGTGATGACTCATTATTTTTAATAATAGCAAAGCAAAAGAAAAATTGCCCTCATACATAAATACAATCAAGAAAAGATTAGGAACATAGGAATTGCCACACTGGTTCAGACAAAGTTGCATGGAGCCTTATCACTCTGGCAGTGACCCAAATCAGTCACCTAGCAAAAAGTACACAAATAGGACAGCCGTGCTCTCCTCTTTCCCCAAATGTGGATTTATGCTTGAGCAAGATTAGCAGACAAGTCTTTTCTGTTCCATGACTGCACCCAACTTCCCTTTGGACTTGCATAACGTTTATCACCCAGAATGTCCTACAGCAAGAAGCTCGGTACCATAAACACATGCTCTATGAAAAGCCACATCTGTTTGTTCATTATGAACTACCTGCTAACTTCCCTTCTTAGCCATCAGTTCTTGTACTGAAAGAAACCACAATGCCCTAGTCACTGTTCTTTGCACTCACAAGCTCATATTTGATATAAATAATTTAAACTTTCAGTTTTCAGAAAAGCCTGAAAGCATGACTGAAATATCTTCACTGTAGTATCGTATCTATTTTTGCCCTTGATAGGAGAAAAGAGGAGCCTCCACTAGGATGAAGAAGAGACTGCAGGGCAAAATCAGGCACTGTAGGGTTGACTATTCCCTGGTGGAGGACTGATAGGTGTCAGTTCATGGATTTTCCTGCTACGTAGTAGGTTGCTCTAGTCAGAAAGATACAAGAGAAAATGATACAGCTGTCCAGTGAATTTTTAAGGATGGGACCAAACCAAAATGTCTGCATGCCTGCAGTATAATGCTTTTTTTTTTTTTTTTTTTTTTTTTAATGTATTTAGTAATCTTAATTTGTATACACTGGAATCAGCAGTGAAATACTTAACACTGATCACAGTTCAACAGCTGTCACTAAATACCTGACAACATATTCACACAAAGGAATGTGGTCACACAGTGGTCAGCAGCATTTATTCAGACTTTCAGCAAACACAGGCACACATCACTTTTTGGATCTAGACCTGTTTAAATTCTCTTCATAGTTATCATGAGTAGAAATTCTAGACATAACTAAGCTGAGGATACCGGAAGAGAATCAGCTCTCTAAATCAGAAGACACTTATATATTTCTTATAGACATAAGTAATAATATGACAAAATGCAAACCTGCCACATATCAGTTGCTCAGTACTGCTCAGTATCTCTGTTTACAAACCAATGAAGTTTGAAGCATCAGGCCTGCTGATATCACTTATATGAAGAATGAAATAAGTTAAGACAACAGTTAAAAAGAATTGTGCGATTTGAACAAGTACCTTTGCAAAAGGCTTGCATAGAAGGCAAAATGAAGCCATTAAGCCTACTTACAAGAATTTCTTTTATTACTATGTTATCTGTCACTGCTCCCTTCAGTAAATAACAAGAATGGAGAACTGAAGTCTGCTTGTAAGAGGAACAATTATGCTGAATTGTCTGAAGAACATGGTGAAGTCAACAGAATGTGTACAGGACCTACTGTCCTCAAAAATCTCTAAATGCTGCCTACTTAGACAATTGTCCTAGAATCATTTTTGGCAATTAGGCAATTTTTTAAAGCGTATGCCCTACAGCTGTTATGGTAGTATATTTTGAACCAGTAGTTCCAAATGGTTTGGACCGTGTTGGTGACATGTACTTTAACATTATGGCACAAGCAACCAATTTTTATTTTACTGTAACAGTTCTATGGACATATTTCTGTGGGTTGTATTAGAAATGTTACCATTGCTTTGCAGAGGGGCTATTTATATGTATACATCATAGGGACTGAAATTACCACTGTTTTCTTGGCAATGACTGCCAGCTGGTGCCTTTCTTGCACTGTTTTGCAGAACTTCATCACAAGTGACATCCTTCAATAAGACCAACATATACAGTCACACATTATACCATGCATTACCTATTGAAAATAAATATGGAGGTTATATATATTCAGTACATTGTACCATTATAGCACGTAGGAATGAACACTGAAAAATCTCAGTCTCAGTAAGCACTGTCTATAACTCAGAAAGAAAAACAAAACAAATTAAAAAAAAACAAAAAACAAAAAACAAAACAAAACACAGAAACAAACCAACCAACCAAACAAATAAAAACCCTGGAAGAATCTATGTCATTAAATTGATTTGTAAGGAGTCTCAATGGTTTGCTATTTGAATAGAACAAAATGCTTACCTTAGTTATGGTAATTACTTGTTGAACACTTCAGCTTTATTCTTATAATGAAGTAAAATTATTCAGCTGAGGAAATGGCAAGTTTCTGATCTACTTGCCTGCCTAAATGATGTACTATATGATGTCATTTTCTATTTCTTTATGGTGACAAAGTGGGGCACTTGGGGCTTTTGTACAAAGGCAGGTTTGAATTCTTTATTAAACAAGTCTTGACACATTCCAATGTATTTTTGTGGCAGGTATCTTGTAGAAAGATTGTCTTTTATCTGATTTCTCATTTGCCAAAAGCTGATGGCCTGGCCAAGTCTAATTCATGGGTCATACATATATCTTTCAGTCAGATGTTAGGTCTTATTTATATCAAAAACATATGTAGGATTTATTGTTTTATTATGAAGAACTATTAAATATTGTATTATTTAGATCCATAGCACAAATAACCTTCTGCCTTATGCTCTTGGTATTTTCATATCGTTTAATTTCACAATTAATCTAATCCCACCCCAACAACAAATGCTCTGACAAATGAGTAATTAAATAAATTCCTCGATGCAACACTACACCTAGTTCCCTCTATAAATACCTTATACTAAAAATGAGCTTTCCAGAGAGTTTAGAAGACAAATACAGACCTTAACGGATCATGCAGGAGATGATCCATTAAGATCCAAGTTAATCATGAAGTGTATTTGGCCAACTACACCTACTCATGTCAGTAGCAGTTCAGTGCTTCAGCAATACCAACTGCAATAGCAAGAAATAGGTTGTTTAGACATCTAAGCGCTAAATTACTCAGAAGTGATAACAACTGTTGTTCTGGCATATTACTTAAAAGAGAGAACATGGTAAACATGAGAGAACATGGTCTTATTTCCCAAATTCTTTTGGTATTTGTGTCTGATATGTGGTGTGCAAGAAGGTGAGACTGAACTCTGCAATAACAGCAAGAGATTGTGCTTTTGTGGCCACCTGAAAGCAAAGGAAATTTAATTTGTTTATAGGTAGCCAGAGCAGGAGGTCAGTATATTCACCTGTGGTACAAATAATGTCATCCTGGTTTGTTAATATTGATATGGCCCCTTGCCATCTCTGTCAGCCATTTATCATTTATCATTTATCACCTTTCAGTCTGGATTGGTTCATACATCCCTCCTACAAAACATCATACAGATGGGAGTAGATCACATCTAGTTGTAATCCACACTAAATAGACCTTATGACAGGAGAGCAATTGCCCACGGGAAAGCATTAACTTCTGCAAGAGAACAAAACCAGAATAATGTAAGAACCATAGTGCTGGTAACTTGGTCCTTCTGCTACCAAGAAGAGGTGAACAGGTCATGAAACTTCTCTTCCACATTCAGATCCCAGTCAGAGAATCCAGTGAAAACCAAAAGCCAGAGTTACCTTGGCTATTTAGAGAATAGTCAAGACTTTCACCATGGAGTGTCAAGAGTTTTTATGAGAAGATGAACAGTTTAATCTGTTCCTTTTTAGGAGAAGCAGTCCACTGTCCAGCTACTGTAAGTATGTGGCCTTCACAGTCTGGTAGTTCAAAGAGGTTCTAGAACATGCATGAGGATTCTGAAAAGGTGACTCGTGTCTGGAGTCTTTCAAGTGCATATTCTCAGGAAAGTATAGATAACCTACATAATAAACCTACATAATAAAATTCATAACCTGCAAAATAAATAAATGAAGAAAATCCCACTAATGACCACTTGGAGCAGTCTTCTAAATCAGAGCTTGTGAGCAGCAAAAGAAAACACTCCTGACGTTATGAACCACTAATGCACATGATATTTCCTCTATTTGTCTGCAAGTCTACAAGGAAGAATAAAAGACAATGACTAATTGTAAGAAATCTCAAGATAACATCATACTGTCTAATACTGAAGCCATAGCAGTATGGAAAAAAGTTCCCATTCACCATTGTAGTCATCTGTCAAGCATATGACTTTGATAAACAAATAAACCTTACAGCACGGTTCATGGCCAGTGAATTTGGGATTTCCTGAATTAACTGAATTACAAAAAAAAAAAGATCGTCTCAGAGAAAACTCTGCCTTTGGTGCCAAGAATGCTATGTATGGCTTGGTAGCAGAAGCATTATACTGTACCTTGACTGTAAACATTATTCATGAAGAGTACTAAACAGAAATTGGATGATATTCTGATATTCATCCTGTGTAAAAGCATCAAAGCTACCTTAGTGAAGAAAAGTATCAAACTGGCAGCTTTATTATTGTTCTCTGTTCTGGATTAATACAGTCTTGTAGTCCTGTCAAATGTCAGCAGCCAAATGGCTCCTTAGATAAGAAGAGTTAAATGCAAAGAACAATAAACATGCAATAACTTTAAGACTTCTCATGAACAGCTGTTGAATTTGTAATTCCAGTTTTTCTTTTATTCACAAACCCTCCAGTGTTCTCTGGATACTAGGTAAGTAAGTAGTGAAAAGAAGCAATATATCATTTATATGATATGGATGGTCCCTGGTACAGTTGCTTAATTAAACAGTGAGGTTTACACAGGCACAGCTCAAGGGACAAAGCTTTGTTTGATTTAGATTCTGGCCATCAGACTACCATCAGAAACTAGAAAAAATATACTTAAACTAACATCTCCTTTTTATTAGATAGTAGGCATATCAGTCATAAGGTGTATTCACTAAGAGGCCCTAGAGTCTGAAAACTCATTTTCTATTTTTTGGCAGGCAAAATTAGAAAGAATTCACCTAAAGGTTTTCTGATGGGTTTGTGCATGGATCCTGCTCACATTTTTACATAGGGTATAGTTTCCCAAGTAAGTGTAAGCTGTGCATTTTATAATGGGAGAGTTTTATGTATCACTGAAGTGCTATGTAGCTGAAGTCTTTGATACTACCATGTAAGGATAGCCATACTGGGTAAAACTTAAAAGAATAAAATGGGGACCTCTATAGCTAAAAAAACATTCAACACACTAAAACCTGAGCTAAAAAACGCAGATTTGTGAGATAGCACAGGTACAAGAAGAGATCTGCAATGTTACTAGTTATATGTTATTGATATCTGCAATTAGTTTATACAACCTAATAGGTTGTATAACATGTTATTGATCCAAGTCTTAAGTAAAACCAATTGATACCTTAGACACATGCTTCTATTGCTGAGGATTTCAGGGCTGTTGGTCCTCATGTAGGAATACTTATATTTTCCTTTTAAATAGGGAATGAAAGTATTAATAATATTACTTGTATTAGCCAGTGTAAGCTGACATCATAACTATAAAGAAATTTTCTTGGAAATGATTAATTCACTGGCTACTTAGAGATTAAATCTTTCTCTTACTTGCCTCTGAGGATTTTATAAGCTATGGAGGGCCAAACTAGGTCAGTCCTAGAAGCAGTTTAAAGGTGCTGAGAAAAGAAAGATATTCTGCTTGAATGCCTCAATGCTAAAGTTTTGTTCTCACTTTTATCCAAGTATTTCAATTAAGCTGAAATATGAGACTATAAAGAGACTTCAAAAGATCTTTCCTTAATTCATGAAAGCTTACTAGAAAAAATATTTGAAATGTAAGCATGATATTTTTCCATATATATTAAAAGGCTCTGTTCACATTATGCAGTTATAATATTATTCAGTGTAACTTCAAACAAGTGTCTGCAGGCTCCTCTGGAAAGCCCAGCTACAACTATAACTGATTATGAAAGTAGTTAGGGATACAGTGGCCACACAGCATGATATTGGCTCAGAAACTTGATAAATACTGGGTTAGCAACATGGCAATTGATCATTTTCCCCTAAAAAGAAATAAATAAATAAAAAAAAGATTGCACAATGTTGTTTTCCTTTGCCTTGTCCACACTACTGTCTGTTTTTTTGTAGGCAACTACAGAAATGACATTAGGGTGATGCACTGATTGGCAGGAGTAAGCCTTTAAGCTGTAATGGCTCAGCACCAGGAAGCTCCTTTACTAGCAAACCCTTAAATTAAAGTCATTCCAGATATTGCATTGGTACAAAGGGGTATCACACCTGAGCTCAATCAAAAGGCTGTGAAGATCAGCCTTTTACCATGCTTGTATATATGCACTGAATGGTTCTTCCTATTCCTCTGCACATTGGCACCCATGGGTTACTGATGGCATTTCATAGGAAAGTTTTTTTCTTGGTTCTGGAAAGGCAGTATGAGGATTTGCCTGGCTTTTCTCAGATCCTAGTGATGCAAACACAGTTAACTGTGTGCACTGAGTATGGATATAAGGCAGTTCAAATGCATTTGTTGAGCACATATGAGATAAATGGCTCATGAATTGATTAATTGCTGCCATTGCATCTGTTGAGAAGAATTATACAACCAGGTGGAATTCTTGAAATTGCTAAATAAAAGTTACATCATTCAAAGGTATTGTTCAATCACTCTAATGCATTTTAAAGAAATGTCAGACTCATTTCTAAGAGCTTCTTTGATAGTGCTGATAATACTGTGACTAACTAGGCTTTTTACAAACAGACTCAGCAGTTTGCAGTCACATAAGGGTCACCACGCATACCAGGAGTTTCTGATAAAAGCTGTGGTGAGGGATTTATTTATACCAACAAGTTATTCATCTAAGGCTATGTAATCTACATTTGTTTTAGGGTTACATTCATCTATACATCTAAATACACTTGAAATGTTGATTTCCTGATACTTGCTTGGATACTATCTGATGTGATATTCTTATTTTGTGATTACTTTTATCAGGATACAACATTAGAAAAGCCAATGGTGTCTTACTGATATTGAGATCTTGCCTTTCTTTTCCCGCCTTGCACGCCTCTTACAAACGCTATGTTTAAAAATGAACAAAGAGTTTATTAATGCTCCCAAATATTCAATGGTATAGAAATCTTTTAAAGAAAAGTTAAGGATCTCCAAAAAAATGGAAACATGCTGACATTTAACATAGGATGAAAAAGAACTGTGCACAGAAAGAGGAACTTCAGACCTGAATTTTAAACTGAGCGACCATGGATTTTCATTGTTGGTAAAACTAAAGGAGAGTGGAGAGTGAGAGAGCTATCTAAGGAAAAACAAAACAAAACAAAACAAAACAAAACCACAAAAAATAAACAAAACAAAACAAACAACAACAAAGCATAGCCTGTACATCCACTGTCTGCTATTTTCCTAATTAGAAATACATAAAGCAGCCATGAAGAAACAGAGGGAACAACTACTGATCATTTTAGCCTTACAACTGAAATTTGCTTACACAGACCAGCATCTGTGTAAGTACAGGTTTTCTCTGAAGACACCTTTAGATAAAGCAGTTCCTGATCTGTAGCTCTAGAGATGCCAGTAGAGCTGTGTAAGATTGTGCTTCAAGGACAGTAAATCTGGGTCTGAGGTGTTCGCAGTGGGCTGTGTGGCCCAAAGTGCTTAGGCATCTTTCAATACACATTTCTTTAATTCTTCCAAGTTTCCTTTCACCTGCCTTTGGGATCATGACTACTTAACAGGGTAGTGCAGCTATGAACCACTTCTTTTTTTTTTTTTTTCCCTGCATCTCACTAGGATCTCAGCTATTTGACTATTGACTATTTGAATGAAATCAGATAGCACCTGAGAGATATTCTAGGTACTGTAGACATCTCTGACCCACAAATTAGGGACCCTGGCTTTCAGA
Source organism: Anas acuta (assembly GCF_963932015.1). Taxonomy (NCBI): domain Eukaryota; kingdom Metazoa; phylum Chordata; class Aves; order Anseriformes; family Anatidae; genus Anas; species Anas acuta. Next base: position 118,239,223 of record NC_088980.1, on the reverse strand, counting down.
CTTGGTGGATGAAAATGGGCTATTCACTTAATTTAGCTGAAATTATCTTCCCTGAATGTAAAAAAGATGCAATAGTAGGAAACTGTGCAAAGTTACTGCAGGTAAAAAGCAAATACAGAAAGAGTTCATTCCTAAAATGAAGCAAGTGAAGATATTACCATGGATTATGAGCACAGGTGTCTGGGGGACACCTGACTTATGCCAGAGCTTTAAAGTTTTAAACAGCTAGAGAAGCTCTTAAAAAGCTGGGGTGGGGAGGTGCTGCAACAGCAGTAGCATTGCATTCTCTGGGAGAGAGAATGAAGCAGGTGTCTTGCCTGGATGAAGAAGCTTATAAGGCTCAGGATTTAAGCAGGGTCTATGTCCCATCTGTTTTCCCTGTACCTGAAACTGTAAATAATATTTCAATTTGAAGGAGCTGCTGAGCAATCATTTCAATTGGCCACTACCTTAGCTGGCAGACAAAAAAGAAACTGAAAAGCTCTTGGTGTTGCCTAACGCATTGGGAGCTGTTGCGCAGATCTTTCTAAGATGATAAGTGGTTAGGCTAGAGAGGGCACCACCCTCTCAGAGAAGGAAAGTAGGCCTGTTATGAACTGATTAGAAAACACAGTTTTCTATACAATGTTGATAATTTCATCCACAGTCATCAATGATGCTGCACGTTGCAGTGAAACCTCCAGTGCTCATGTGGGTGCTTTATTCTCAGTTCGGGTGAGGTACAAACTGAGGTGAGGTAGATGCTTAAGAAGGGATCCCCAATAGCCTGCACTCTGGCTGACCCAGTAACAAATGCTGAGGAAAGGGATTCAAAAGAGTTGCAAAACCTCCCAGGCTTAGGGGCTTTGAAGAAGCTCTTATTTGCAGTCAGGTGAAGCTGAGATGTGTCCCTGCAGTCAGGACAGCAAGTGCTGGGAGTTCACCAAGCACTGAGTGCAACATAGCTGATTTAGAGGTTTTTTCTTTGTGTTTTGTTGAACTGACCTTCTAGAGTAAGTTGCCTACACTGTGCCTTGCAATATAACAAATCATTTTAATCTTTGAGGTGCTGTACAAAGTAAGTAGCCCTTGCAGAGCCTCTGCAAAATGTGTTTAGTTGTTTGGTCACTATTGATATGAGGGGACTATGCAGGTTTAGGAAAGGAAATTTAAAGTCTTAATTTTATCTGAGGAACAAACAAGGTAGGGAGAAGGTTGGAAAACTAGCACAAGGTCTTTCAGTGACTCAGTTATGAGACCACACAGAAAATTAAATATTTCTGAGTTGTTATGCTTAAATCTCTGCATTATTCTCTTCCTGAGCTGTTCACTCAAAATGGCAATAAAGTAAAAGTGGATCACAGTGAAAATTTGGATTCAGATTTTAAATATTTCAGCCCAGTGAAGTTAAATCATTAACCATTTTGCTTAAAATAAAGACATAATCTTGTATAGACCAGGTCAAGATTTAGCCTTCAAGCATCAAAATACATAGTTTTAGCTCTATTTCTGACAGTCTTTGCCAGTAAAAACTTGCTTTTTATTAGTGAATATCCCACACTGTAAAATATGTATATGAATTTTGCATTTGAAATCATTTTTTTCTTCTGTGACAAGAGTAGGAAAATAATAATGCAAGCAACAATTTGATTTCATTTCAGCAGTTCCTTTACTCAGTTTATATATCAGAATCATAAGACAAGTTCTTGTTCTGACCTTGTAAAGAGCTGTTGCTGAAGATTGAATGCTGTCTTTTTGTTTTTCATAATGATCATAACATTTGCCAAACCATTTCTAAGACATAAGCATTTGGATTCACTCCTTCATATACTTTCAGATATCCTCACTGTACTTTTGTCTTTGACCCTCTCTAAGTGAACCACCAATGTAATCAACAGATTTCTGATTAAGCGAGATTTTTGGGTGGTTAGTAGGAGTTTCTCCTCCAGAAAATCAGGGCTGAGGTCTCCCAGCCCACTTCTCCTTTTCTCTGCAGGGCTCCCAGACTCCTACTCCATTCTGTTCACTCCCGCGCATCCCTTGTGCTAGCACCAGCACTTGCACAGCTCTGCAATTGGTGGCTTGTCAAGATGATCTGGCTGAAAACTAATACATTTTGTTTGTGCATAGGGTTCATTTAAGCACGGTCTGTGGAGCTCAGAAAGACCTATCATTAGCACAATGGAAAAGTAGGAAAAGTCTGCCAAGAAATTTGTGTGTCTTGTGATACTGAATCTAGAACTGAATTTCAGGTAAAAATTACTTTCATACTTAGAGCCAATGCTAAATAGAAAAATGCTTTCGAAAGAATTAATGTATTGATGTCACTGGATCTCAGTGTGAAGCATTTTCTGGGGCTTCAGTCATTTCATTTTGATGATCACAGGCCACTGTTATCTGAAAGAGCTACACATTATGTTTTGGCAGGGCTAAAGTTTCTGAACAACCATCATGAATAAAGCCATTTGTACAAGAAAAAAAATCAGATTTTTCCTTCCATAAAATGTATTTAAAGACATTTATCAGCTCTATCTATATATATATTTAGCAGGGGACTCATAACAATTAAGAGGGCCCAAACTTAGGTGAATGCTTAACTTCAAAGATTCAAAAAAAAAAAAAGATGAACCTGAATTTAGTGAATTTAGTGAAACATTTATAGTTGAGGCGAATATTATTCATAATGAGCTTTGGTAAAAGCATTCAAATGCCTGAAGCTGTACCAGGACTTTGATGAACTAGAGTCTTAAGCTGAAGTTTAGATTTGAAGGATCAATCAATATATCACAGTCATCTACAAAGAACTGACCGTTAACATCACTCTTTATTTTCATTTTTTCTTTTTTTTTTCTTTTTTTCTTTTTCTCATTTATTTTTCCCTTGTATTCAGTTTATATTTTCCAAGCCTGTGATTTTAAAGGATCCAAAGGGTCCAACATCCTTTTTCCTTTTAATCAAGACTAGCTTGAAAAATTCTTATCCCCTTCCTCCCCCAACATCCTCACATGCTTTAAACTTCATTTTATCTACAGAAGCATCTACATCATTATGAAAGCCTTTGAGAAATACAGGAATGTAAAATTTTTGATCACTTAAGTGATCCAGTTTAGAAGTTAATGCCATAAGCAGATGTAACCAGCACAAACATGAGTGACCAGCTTCAGGAGGGGATAGGAACAACTGTTGCTTTGAAACTTATCTTGTGATTATAGGCTGAATTTGAATAATTAGAATGATTTATGAGCCTAGAATTTGTCATCATCATTTAAGAGATATAAAAAGTTGTGAGTGCACTTCTACTGCTCAGGTGTGTGATTAGTTTACATGGAAATTGAAGGCTAGCTGTGGGTTCCCTTGAAAATAATGCCTTATGCATGGAATCATAGAACCATAGAACCATAGAATCATAGAATGGCTCAGGTTGGAAGGGACCTCAAAGGTCCTCTAGTTCCAACCGCCCTGCCATGCACAGGGATACCTCCCACTAGATCAGGATACTCAGAGCCCCTTCCAGGCTGTCTTTGAACACTTCCAGGGATGGGACATCCACAACCCCTCTGGGCAGCCTTCTCCAGTGCTTCACCACCCTCATAGTAAACAATTTGTTCCTTGTATCTAATCTAAATCTACCCTCTTTTAACTATTTGTCCCCTTGCCCCATCACTACACTCCCTGAGAGACTCCAGGAGAGTCCCTCCCCAGCTTTCCTGTAGGCCCTCTTTGGGTACCGGAAGGCTGCTATAAGGTCTCCCCGGAGCCTTCTCTTCTCCAAGCTGAACAATCCCAACTCCTTCAGCCTGTCTTCAGAGCAGAGGTGTTCCAGCCCTCAAATATTCCCCTTACACATAATTCTGTGCTGAAATGTTTCTGGAAGAACAGTATTGGAAGAAAAGTGTGGTGTAGAGTTTGTTACTTTCAAATCCAATTTATTTTATGTACTACTTAAAGGTAGTGCTTTTGCTGTCAGTAATACAAATTCAGGATACTCGTAAAAGTGGCACTAGTGTCTTCAGCAGCTATGAGAACTGTGCAGCTGAAATTTAGGGCTAAATTCTGGTTCACAGAAAGGGCTCTTGGTGCCCCTCTGACTAAGGAGCTGAAACTTCCCCAAGGCCGACATATCAGTCACTGGCAGAGGACTATGACCAATGTACTCCAACACACATTGAGTTTCAGGGGTAAAACCAGCTGTTTCTCCCAGCTGATTTGCACCATGTCTTGTAAAAAGTTGACATAAGAAATGGAAAACGTTAGTTGACTCTAAGTGTGCCCAGAAAACTGCATACAGTTAAAAAATCAGAATATTTATACTTAGTTACTTTAAGTTCCAAAATAGCCATGTGACCTTGAATTGACAAAAAATTGTGTAGGGGGTTGGGGGTTGGTGGGTGGGTGGAGACAAGAAGCAATTCAAACTGTATGAAGATCAAAAAATATAAAGTTGTGTTTTTTGTAGAGGTTGCTATTTTCTTCCTTTTGAGGAAGGATTGAGATCAGCTGTGAGTGGTGTCATTATCTACAATTCTTTTAACAGCAGCAAGGAGAAAAGCTGCCAAAGCATTTAAAATTAATTCAATCAGGCTAAGAGGAATATGTCAAACTGACTTCTTTGCCTGCAAATTACAAAATTATCTGTAGTTAAAATTAGTTTCTAACCATCTTGGGGAGGGAATAGATGAGTTCTTAAAGCTGCTGTGTGCTGTGATGAGGGTGTGATGTAGGCTGGGTCCATCAGCACTATTTGCAAAGTCAGTTGCTGTTGGTAGAGCAGCTGAGGTGCATGTGTGATAACCTCTGCAAGACAAAAGAGACAATAATAGTAACTGTAAACTATGAATAGTAGGCTATCAAAACAAAGAAAGAAAATAGTCACTGAATTATATTCCCTTTACTTTTATTTTTTCTCTTCAAAATCAGCATAGCATAGCCTACTTAACTCTTGCATACACTAAACCTAATTTTTTGTCTTATTACTACTAGCTAGAAATGTCAATAAAATTTCCCTCAGCAAATTTGGTTTCAGTCGCATTTATCTTCTGATTACTGTCCTTCAGCAGGGGAACCATTACAGTCAATTACATTGTTATCTGACTCAAACATGTGGACAGCTCAGTCAGTGACTTTAATTACTTTCTCATCAAAGCCATGTTGGACAGTCTCTGAAATTTCTTCAGTGCCTCCTAGGACATCTTAAAGGACAAATGATTTTTGCTTCCCGTTCATCAAACATGACAGGAAATCTTTTAGTTTAGTCATCTCAAGTCAAGTTCTACAAAAAAAAAATTATGTATGCCTGAACTGGCAATGGGTTACGACTCCTTGAGATCTGACAAGCATTGTACGCCCTTAACTTCTTGTACTATTTTCAGAAACAATAAGCAAAAATGCACGTCTTCGCTCACTGAGTCTGAAATCAATATGTTAGCAGAATCCTTTTGTTAAATTAGTCCCTTCACAATGCAAAAAATGTTTTCAGATTGTCTCCACTGGAATGGAGATTCACAAAATCCCAGATTTAAATGCTGATTAACTGTGCCCTGCCTTAGTCTTGCCACAACTATGGTGTGGAGCACATATGTTTTTTCAGACAAATTAGGATTTTTGGCCCTAGCTGCAACTGCCAAGACACCAGTCTGCAGGATTAATTTATAGTTTTCTCTAGACATACAAGCTGCCAAACCAATAAAAAAGCTGTTCATAGATTATTTTGAATGTACAACAAATAGCGTAAATTCTTCATAATATTACTTAAGTGCTTCTTATTATTACTATAGTTCATGAACATTTGGATAAAGAGACAAACAGGATGCAATTACTGGATGTTCATATCATAAATAGAGGGATGTTGCATTATTATTGTAGAAAGAAGGGCTGATGCCTATAGCAGATACACATCTTACAAGTACATCTCAGATGCGCTCAATTGCCCCATGGGACTATGGTTTAAGCTTTTCTATCAGGTACACTTCTTTCCACAGGAGAAGGTATACTGCAAGTGTTAGTGATGCTTTCTTTTTGACAGCTGCAGATGTCAGTCCATGCTTTTAAGGAGAGGGCATTTGAGCCAATGTTTGAGTAAAAATAATAATGTACTTGGAGTAAAATTCTATGAAATTATACTCTAAATACTGTTGCCTTTAAAACAGACAAAACTGCAGCTGTTCATTTCATGGTGAACAAATTTAGACACACGCAATCAGAACAAGAACTGCTCAGAGATGTGATAGCTCTGATTGCAGAGGGGCAATTACTCCTCTAAGGTTTGAATCAATGAATCATTCAGGTCGGAAAGACCGGGGTCACCTAGTCAAATTCTAGCTCAAAACAGGATCAACACTGAATACAGGCCAAGCTGTTCACAGCTTCTGAAGGTCTCCAAGGAGGGAGGGTTCTCAGCCTCTCTGGACAACCTGTTTCATGATTAATTCTCTTGGTGATATTTTTTCCCTGTATATACAGACAGAATATCTCCTGTTTCAATTTATGATTGCCGTTTCTCATACTTCTGCTGTGCAACACAAAAAGACTTCATGGCAAGATGTGGGAGACATGTTTCCTACACACTTTCCTAAACATCTCTCCTATTGGCCACTGTCAGAAATAATTTCTTGGTCTAGCAGAACCTTTGGTTTGATCAAATGCAGCGCCTTGTGTTCCTATGATGGAACCTCCATTATGTTTCTATATAGACTACTGAATATTAATTACTAGTTCAATTTTTTTAACTTTTTTTTTTTTTTCTTAGCAACGACTGATGAAACATGCAGCAAAAAAAGGATCTGATCTACAAAGTCAAGTGAGAGATTACAAAAATTAAGGCATTAAATACCTTGTACATTGCAATTTAGAAAACTCCTTTTTCTTGGTAAAACATGGAAAGCATCAATTAACAGCAGAAGCTGGTGAATTATGGAGCAGGAATCAGGAATAGAAAATGACATTGAGATGGGGCAGGAAAAAATGTGCAGGTGCCAAGCGTGTCTTTATTAGCAAATGTGTCACAATTGTTCTGAACTTGAAAGTATCTTCTACCACATCTAGCACCCTTGCATCTTAGCTCTTATGTAAATATGTAAGAAAGAGAATAAACTAGCAGCAGTATGATGGAGGTGGGAATATGTGATTATAACCACCCCCACCCTGGGAGGAACATAGGCATTGCTGAAAAAACAACAGGTTCAGGCCTGTAGGATTGCAGCTTGGAGGTGATGTCAAAGCTGTTGAAATTAGTGACTTGACTGGTTTATTAACATATGAGCTGGAAGCACGTGAACCATAAGGGTATGGGTAGTGCAATAGAGTACTATCACATAACAAGGAGGCTGGTTCAATGGGACTTGCTCAAACAGAATCAGGAATTGAAATGGGCCAGTATTAAGTTTAAGGTTGGAACACACCATCTTTGTTTCTTCACACAGAATTCACATAGACCAGCAGAGTGAACTCAACTGTACCATTTAACTGTGTCAAATCCCTTTTGAAGCTTATGTTTCATGTGGAGGCAGAGTACTGAGATTTCTTTACTAAGACTTAACGTGTTGCATTGTCTTTTGTCCACTGTTCTTTTGTAACCTCTGTCTTAACCTCTATACTTAGGATTTTAGACTACCAAAAGTGCTATAAAGCCCACTAGTTCTCTAAAGAAAACAACATAATTTGGGACAAGTTTGAAGGGACAACCTTCAAAAAGTAGCTGGAACAGTTGTTCAAAATCAGAGAATGCTCAAAAAAACTTCTAAGTCATTGTTTCTTTGAAGCATAAAGTAAGTAGTAAACACACTTTAGAAGCATAAAGTAAACATGACAGATCTTTTAATTTTAATTCCTTAATTTAAAACTTTTAATTTGCTTCATAAGACAAATAGATTTTATTTTTTTTCAGGGTTTTGTTTTTGGCTTTTATTAAGGTCAGTGCATGGAAGAACATATGCTTTTGCAGTTATAAAAAGTGTAATCATTAAGGCAATGGAAATCTGCACATATTTCACAATTGTGTGGTTGGCTTCCTTTAAAAGCCCTAATAACCTTTTCCTCCAAGCTTTCTTTGTTTATGTTCCCTTTTCACTTGAGAAGAGACTGTAACCCAGCACATGAATGCAGAGTACAACAAAGACCAAGAGATTAACAAAATACAAATCCTACTTTATTTACTGTAACTACATGCACTAAACAGTCAAGGGACAAATTATTTGTTGTAAACACGTCATCTTCACTTTGAATGCGCAACCAGTTTGTGTAGCAAGCTGCAGTAAACTTCTACAAAGACATGACAAGCAATCTTCATATGCATTTACATGCAATTTAAGGGATTTCAAGGATTAACTTTTAATATATTCATCAGTGGAGACACTTAGACTGGTTTCATCAGTCACCACCCTTCCTGCCCTGAACTGGTTCCCATCTCCACACCTCCCCCACTGTACTCATGGCACATGTGAAAATACAGCCCTGCAGCAAACTGGATCACAGCAGACAATATCAAGTACAAAATGAAACTATTTCTGTCCAGGTTATTTTTCTGCAGAATTAGTTCTGCACAAATACACTATTTTATTTTTTTTTAATTATTATTTTTATTATAGAACTGTGTTGTGACTGCTCTTAGAGCACATCTGTGCACATCTTGGGGCATACAGAGAAGAACATGGCTGGGAACAGTCAGTGTGGGTTGACCAAGGGTAAACCATGTCCAACGACCTTGATTGCCTCCTATGCTAAAGTGACAAGGCTAGTGGATCAGGGAGAGCAATGGATGTCATTTACTTTGATTCTACAAGGCTTTCAGCTCTTTCTCCAACAGTACACTTGTACTCAAGACAATCAGATGTTAGAGTCTGGAGGGGTGGTAGACTGGGTGGGTAAAGAAATTGGTTTGTTGGGCTGAGAGGATGATGTCTAATGGGTTGTTCTCTAACTGGAAGCTGGTGAGAGCAGGGCACCACAGGGACCCCCGTGGTTGCAGAGACCTGTCACAGGATGTATCTTTGTCAGTAACTTAAAGAAATTGAGAATTCCAGAGTCTTCACAAAGGTTCAAAGTGGGAGGAAGAGATGCAATGGGTTTAAGCTGAAACAAGGGAAGTTCAGACTGAATGTAAGAAACCACTTTCCCCAGTGAGACAGCAAGGCAGTGGCACAGGCTGCCCAGAGCAGTTGTACGGTCCCCTGTCCTTAGAGATTTTCAAGACCTGACTGGATAAAGCCCTGAGCAGACTGCTGTAATCACACTTCTGCTTCTGCCTCCAGCAGAGGTCCTTCCAACTCAGGGACTAGATGATCTTCAACAGTAAGAGGATGCTTGAACTGTCTTTGCTACTGACCAAAGACAGATTAAAGTACGTTATTTATCCCCAGGATTAAGCACTTGGGACATGTTAGATCAGCAAATGAAACACTATGCTTTCAGCTTTCAGCCTGCATGAAGAAAGAATACTGTAGTATCACACTCTGTACATTAACAACTACTGGGTAAGCAACTACTAGAATTGGTGTTTGTCTCTCTGCTTCTATAACATCTATTTTTGTGTGTTTATGTCTATGAGTATGCAAATATATCAGTGCTTGAGGGGTTTACCACAAGTGAAACCTACTCTATTTCAGAGTTTCTGTTACTGTCTTGCATAAATTAGTTGTCTTAACAGTGCAGAGAGTTAAATATTTAAGAATCTCTTAGAGAGGCCAGAACTGGTTATGAGGGTGTGGAGAGGTTTGTATTACGCAGCACTTATTATCAGAAATCACAGTCAATGAGACTGTTCAGAGAGGCACTGGTGCTGAGTGATTGCAGTACACATGACTAGCATGGACATATTAGGAAATAACCAGTCAGTTATGTACTTATGTATATTGCACATTGAGAGATGGATACAGTGTTGGATGTAGGAGAAAAATAAATATCAATACTTCATAATCCTGGCAGACTCTCCCATAATACTTGAGGCATAGATTACCAGTGTTCCTTTCACAACAGTTTGTAAGGCAGGCATGTGATTTTCACCTTTTCAGATGATGAAACAGATACATTGAAATGGTCTGTCTTGCCCAGAATCACATGTTAAAACTGTGATGGAATCACAAAGAAAAGCCACATATTAAGGACAGTATGCCCTATGCCTTTCTAAGCTTATCTTTCATCGGCTTTTGATGCTAAATTAGAAGGTTACTAGGTCAGAGAACCTTTTTTTTTTTTTTTTTTTTTTTTTTTTTTGTATCTGCCTGTGAACCACAAATTACAATCTAACCTTGTACTGGTGTTACTCCACACATTATCTATGTACAAATGTGGTTATCAGCATTTACCATCTTGGGCAGTATTTGCCAATGGAATGGAACCACTGTGAAAGATGCTGATATCTACCAGACTGTTATCCTCCTGTAATCTAGCCTTGTATGAGAAGAAAAGGAAAAAGAGAACTTAGGAAAGGGAAGTCAAGAAAGCAGGGAAAGAAAAGTAATGCCATGGAGAATGCAGAAGGAAAAGAAAGAACAAAGGAGATGAAAAAGAGTAAGGAAAAATGATGAAGGAGGAAAGAGGAAGAAGTAGAGGAAGTAAGAGAGAGGAGAGACAATGAAAGCAGAAATAAAAGATAGAGAAGAGACGAGAAGGAAAGCTGAAAAAAAAATAAAAAATAAAACATATCAAGAGGAGAGATGAAGGTATAAGAAGAGAGGTCACATCACAGTGCTAGAAATTGGTATCTGATTATGTATTATCCAAATAAATTGAACAAAGCTACCTAAACTACCTTTGTTTCCATGTCTAATTCTATGGATTATCATGGAATATAAATGGCAAATGGCTTTATAATTATGGCCATAATTTCTCAATTGCATTAGAAAAATTAAAATACGAAAAGCAAAGATTAATATCAATAATCATGGCAGGCCGCACACAGTCCAGCCTGATCTGCATAGTATACTTTTTGGAGACAAAATTCTGTTTGGTAAAACATAATGTGGCAAGTTTATTGCATAGTTTACTGCATCTCCTAAGACAAATCCAGAACAAAGCACACTCAAAGTACTGTATTGTATAATAGGATGGAAAGTGCATCAAGTAGCAGCTTTAGGATACTTTTTTTTGCTAAGCTCTTGCAAAATGCCTTTGAACTTCTTCCCAGAATATACAGAAATTTTTAATTTGTGCAATACTATAGGAACAATTATTGTTATTAATATTTATTTAATGAAATCCTTATAACCTCTTTTTAAAATTCTATAACTCATTGGTAGTTTAAAACATTTATAACTCTATGTTTTTCAACTTAACAGAACAATTAGAATGTTAATAGCAATAAAGACAGAAGCCTGAGGTTTACTTCTCTGTATTCTCTACAAATCTAAGGAAATTAATTTAGATAATGTATTTTCAAGTGGAACATCGCATCATATAGGGATACTCTGTATCCAGCTGAAAGTGAAGTATTTGCATTAAAAGAAGATTCAGATCTACTTGGCAGAATTTTTTGGAGCAGGCATACTGAGAGGAACAGAATCCATTACATTATGGTATTAAAAAATACCAGCTCAAAATCTAGCAAATTGCAGAGATTAGTCCATTAAGAAATAAATACAAAAGTTGAATTTAATAGGGAAAGATAAATTAATGTAATTATCTCTTTCTTGGTTTTGCTTTCTGCTACAAACATACTTTGTTCATTCTCACTCCGTCATTTTTGGACAGTAAAGCCAGTTCAGCTCTGCCTTCCCATGAAAGTCTCTTACATGTTTGCAATAAAGGAACAGGGGTCAAAATCACACATCTTTATCCATGTTCAGACAGCAGGTGGGCACTTTGTGCCCTTGCTGTAGGTTTAGTATTTTATACATACATACTACATCGCTAACTATTTTCATTTAGAAGTATTGACCACTTTCATACTTCTGGGTGAAGTATTGCCTTGCTTCTCACAAGGGCAAGGACACTGACATTGATTCTCATCAAGCTTTAATTTAAAGAGGACAAAATAATGGAAACATTATGTGCACACTTGTCTGATCTCAGCTCCACAATTCATCATAATTACAGAACATTTAATATGTGTTTTCAACTGAGAAAGTCCCTTCTTGGGGTGACATTTGTTTGTTTGTTTTGCTTTGAGGTTGGCATCAGGGGATACAGTAGATAATGGAACGAAGAAGATAAAATTTTTAAAAAAGGGTTAAGAGAAAATCCTAAGTACTTCATTCTCCTAGAGACTGTTGTCACTGCTTTTCAAAGATGACCCAACATAAGCTGTCAAGGTGGGCCAGATGCTACCAAAATATAGGAATTTCATCCACTTGATCCTCATGCTTGCTGTGTGAGGGGAAGGTGTGGGATAAAGAATTATTTGTCATTCCTGGAGAACAAAAACTGAAGCCATAGAAACCCTGGAAAATCCCACAGCAAGGCATTGCTCTGAGACTGACAATCAGCCTGATGCAATACGTTTCTCCTAAACTTAAGGTACATGGAGTAAAAATAAGACACTAACACACACAAATGCCACCTCATCTGACTACTATGAAGTCCAGGAGCATCCCAAGCCTGTTTCTGTGCACCCAGTCTTCAGCTGATGGTTATTTTTTTTGTGTTTAGGTAGGGTGGGCATGTTTGAGAGAATTATTACCTGCTTTACTGCATGACTTCCCAGTCTGCCTGGAAGAGATCTGATTTCGATTGGGGCCATTCAGTCAGTGTGAAACATGGTATTAAGTATCGTTATTTTTGATCTCCTATAATGAAACAGTGTAATTTTACATTTTAACTAGCCTACTAAAATATTCCAGCTATGTTCAGACCAGTCCTTGCTGAGCTGTGGAGGCAGTGGGCGCCCCCGGGACAGTTGCCCCATGCTGAGCTGCCCACAGCACCCACTTGCTACTGCGACAAAGCCAGCTAACAACACACGGTGCTGTCACAAGTCTGACTGAAGTGAGGTAAATCTTGTATCGTCAGTGGTGGTATGATGCAAGTAATTAGGAAATATCTGTGGCAGTGAGGTGATGGCTGTCTTGCAAGGAGTCTATGGCAGGGTAGAATCACAGAGCGGCTGAGGTGAGAAGAAACCTCTGGAGGGCATCTGGCCCAACCCTTGCTCAAGCAGGGCACCCAAGGGCAGGCTGCCCAGAGCCCTGTCCAGGTGGCTTTTGGATATCTCCAGGATGGGAGACTCCACAGCCTCTCTGGGCAACCTGTGCCAGTGCTCCGTCACCCACACAACACAGAAGTGCTTCCTGATGTTCACAGGGAGCCTTCTGTGTGCCAGCTTGTACCCATTGCCTCTTGTCCTGGCACTGGGCACCACTGAACAGAGCCTGGCTCCGTCCTCTTTGCACCCTCCCTTCAGATATTAATAGACTTTGATGCGATTTGCCCTGAGCCTTCTCTTCAGAGACAAAGATGATGAAACAATTATTTCTCTGCTTGGAAGTGGCTGTTTTCACTTTAGTTCTCTCTTCTACCTTCACCCAGGCAACAGTAAAGTTGATTTTTAATCTGCTCCTAGTTTCAAAGGGACCTATGTGTTGATATCAGGAAAAAGAGTAAGGATACTTAGAATCATTAAGGTTGGAAAAGTCCTTAAAGACCATCTGGTCCAACCATCACCCTACCACCAATGTCTCTAAGCACCATGTCCAACCTTTCCTTGAACACCCCCAGGGACAGTGGCACCACCACCTCCCTGGGCAACCCGTCCCGATGCCTGACTGGTCTTTTTGAGAAGAGATCTTCCTAGATAGTTCCTCTCAGAGTTCAAGAGGGAGAATGATAGGAGGAATAAAGGATATGTTATCATCAATGCATGAACTTTTCAAGGCTTGAAATAAATTTGAAAAAAAAAAACAAAAACAAACAAGCAAAGCATCAACTAAAATAAATAAATAAAAAACCCACATGCTACTTATTTTGAAAAACAAGTTATAAACTTGAAAAACAGGCTTCAACTCACTTTAAATGCTTAAAAATCAACCTATCAAAGCCAGTTCAGTTTTACACCAAAACCAAAACAAATGAACAAATAAGTTGCTCTTTCATTAGTCTTGGTCTGATTTTTCAAAAGTTTTCACATCATTTACATTATCTTGAAGCCTGAAAGTGTCTAAATATTATTTCATAGCTAGAGTACACAGAAGTAAGGAAGTGAAGTTTAAGTTACATACATCCACAGTCTGCACCATTTTCACGTTATAAAGGTGGGAAAAGGGTTGACATTTTGATTACAGTCTGCAGGAGGGTGCATGTTTTGGGAATCACAAGATTGGGTAAAAATATATTTAGTTATTCATATAATTAATCACATGTATCTATATAAAATATAGACATGGATAAACTATTTATAGGTTGAAAAATCCAGTAGGTATATACACACAGTTTCACACACATACACATAAACAGAAACAAACATATCTGATTGTCCACAAAACGCTTCACAAAATGGTCACAATAATTCATAATCCAAGTGTTAAATCCACTTGCTGCTGCCTGCTTGATGATACCACTGAAAACTCACTTATCAAATATTTCTCATTTCAGCACGTCATGGCAGGCAGCAAGTTGCCGACCTGAGCTGATAGGCAAGGATACACTGTCCTGGGCAGGGACGCTCTTTCCTTCTGGGAAGCATTTTGGGCAGGCTATGCTACCAGTGGCCAGGGTTCCTGTTAGCCCCACAGAGAGCACCATGCAACCAGTCAAGCACTGGTTTGGCTTCCTCCTTCTCGCCTTGTGCCACCCCTGCTTTGATTCCTGGAGAGCACCCATCAATCCCACCACCAAGGAAGAGGGTGTGGAGGGTTTTTTCACTGCTCAATTTGCCATGGGTTCCTACTCCCTCTCCTGGCCTCTGGCACCACTGCATCCTTGTCCCCATTCCTCTAATTCTGTCCCAAGGAGGAAATGTTGCCTCAGTGTCCCTGCTGTCCCTCACACTGTTGTTAACCCACCGGGATCAGCTAACTGCCTGCACATACTGACCCTACACAGAAATTTGGGAGTCCTGTGCAGGCTCCTTGACAGCACCTGTGTGTGTCAGTATGGACCTGCCTGTTGCCATTTCCCCTTATTTTTCTTCTAGCTGATGTCATATGCTAGCAGCTGCAGAGCAAGGGGACAGTTCGCTCCATGGAATCTGAAGGGATATCATATTCTTATGAGGTGTGTTTGGGTATCAGGGTGATGAGATGAGCTGCTACCTTACGTGTTGGCACCTGCTGGCAAATGACCCTGGAAAAGGAGCGTGTCCAGCCCCTCTGATCTTATCACAATATATTTTTAATGTGCCTAACTTAGTTTCACAGAATATCCCCATTTCAGTTTTGCAAAATTTCTCTTTTTCTGGAATAGTCCCTGCTCAAAGAAGGTAAGACGTGGGCATTGCTGGCTGCGCATGCTGCTGCCCTAGTAAAACGAGCATCAGTTCCCACTGTTTCCAGGGAGACAGAAGGCCCTTAGAGAAGATTTATTTGGGGGTTACACAATATAACTATAAGAAGACAAGAGTGAGTGATGCAAAGGGGCAAGAAAATGGACAACAAGAATGGTGGTGGATCGAAGGCAATGAAGTAGAAGAAAATACCTTGATATGGTGCAGAAATATGTCTAGACTGCTGAATAAAACAGGCCAAGAGCTGCATGCACTCCTATGTCTAAAGTCTCCTTTCTGCAGTCTCATCCAAACTGCCATCTGGAAATAGACTCTGGTTCTGTACTAATTTCACAGCTATGTCAAGCCTTTGCCTGGGAGAGCACTGGTGGCCTGGGGGGACATTCTATGCCCAAGTACACCACACCCTGGTCCTGTTTCCTGCATGTGGGTACACAAAGATATATTGATATAGATAGGTAAATAGATAGGTATAGATAGATATAGATACAGATATAGATGTGGAGAATGTGAAAACTGACAAAAGAGGACTGAAATACAGAAACATTAATATGGAAGACCACAGAAGTCTGAACCAAACATGAAAAAGCATTATTTAGACAGCATTCTGTACAGGTTAATTGCTGTGGTGATGCACTGAGGTAGCACGGCAGCTTCCCACATAAGAAAAGTAAAACAAAGCTGCCTTAAAGCTACGGACAGGGAAGCCACTTAAATGCATTGAGGTCTACTTATTGTTGAACTTTGAACTTGAGTTGTTCATAGACAAATACGAAGTTGCCAGCTTCACTCTAAAAATGAACTTCTAAAAAGTTAAGCATAATCAATGGCATTACAAAAAGGAGGTGGGGGATTGGGCTTACAAGGCTGCCATTGCTCAGAGATTGGCTGGGTAGCAGTCTGCTTGTGGGAGCTGGTGGGTGATTGCCTTTGCTGCACTATATATATTTTTTCTCTTTCCTTCGGTTATTAAGCTATCTTTATCTCAACCCAGGAGTTTTTTTTTCTCTCTCTCTTTTTCTTTCTTTCTTTCTGTCTTTTTTTTTTTTTTTTTTTTTTTTTCCTCTCCCCATGTACCTGGGGAAAAGGGAGAATGAGCAATAGGTTGTGTGGGTGCTTGGCTGCTGGCTGGGGCCAACCCATAATGGTAGAATTTTATCACAGTCATGTAAAACTTCTAACAAAGTTGAAGAAATGTGTTATGAATATTTTTCTGTCATGCACAGAAACATTGAAGATCTATTTAAAATACTCTTTTGTTAACAGAAAGGAAAAATAAGGAGAAAGATGATTTAATGGCCAACTTGACTGCACAGTTTAATATTGTAATATAACTATCCAATTATATGCCTAAATGTAAAATAAGCATACACCTCAGAAAAGCTACATTTCCTAACCAACCTTTTACTTTTATGATAGCAACACTAATCAACATAGCCAAGTTATTTTGGAGACTGCACAGAAAAAAATTGCAGTGACCTATCAGAATTATTATTTTTTTTTTTTCAACAGAGATTAAAACCCTCGGATACCTGAAGGCAGAGATAAATTTTCGCTCCAGTTGTTACTTGTAATAAAGGCTCAGAAATAAAGCAGAGAAAGTGAATGTTTTTCCTTATCTGAAAATTTTACTTCCCAAAATGAGTGTATTTATTGGACTGGACATAGCATCTCTATCTTTTAATAATCTTCATGAAATTAAGTTTGTATGTACTATACCTTTTGCTCAATTATGTCTTTAATGTACAGTGATTCTATTAAAATTATTTTAAATTTCTAAAGCCCCATTCTGGTAATGATTTCTGGAATCAGAATGGAGTGCTGCCCCTGTCCAGGTGTAGTGTGTTTATGCAGCAAGGTTTTGGTAGCTGGGTGGGCTGCAGGAGTTGTCTCTGTGAGCAGATCCCAGCAGCTGCTCCATGTAAGATCTGAGCCAGCTCCAGCTGGCTGCAAAGGGACCCACTGCTGGCCAAAGCTGATCCAATAAGCGATGTTATTTTGCCTCTGTGGGAGCAGATTTAAGAAATGAAAAAACAAACAAACAAAACACACACAAACACAAAATAAATAGATAAATAAATAGAAACAACATCAACAAAAACCCTGCTGTGCAACAGCAGCTGGGAGAACAAGGAGTGAGAACCAGCCCTGCAGACCCCAAGGTCAGTTCAGAAGGAGGAAAGACGCTTTGAAGACAAAGCATCAGGGACTGACCACAACCCCCATTCCCCATTCTCCTGAGCTGCTCCAGGGGAGGAGGTAGAAGAGAGTGGATGGGGGGAAGGTGTTTTTATTTTGCTTTTAGTTTTATACATCTCTAGTTTGTTACTAATAGGCAACAATTTATGTTAATCTCCCTATCTTGAATCTGTTTTGCCCATGACAATAATTGTTGAGTGATCTCCCTGTCCTTAGCTCAACCTGTGAGCCCCTTTTCTTTGTTCTCCCTTTCCCTTTGACAAGAAGGAGTGAGAACATGGTTGTAGTGGAGTTCAGCTGCTCAGCTGGGTAAAACTCCCATGCCAGGATGCTGCAGTTGCCCAAGCTGTGGTAGAGCAAACAGGCATTGTTTGCAAATGATAAAGAAAGTTAAAAACTTTAGAAAAATAAATCATCTTTCTCTATTAATCTAAAACAAGATCATCATGACCTAGGATTTATTTTGTTTTCTTAAACAAACTGCAGTGTTTAGGAGCACTCATTCATTTTTCAATTCCTGAAAAATTGCATGGAAAAATTGTAAAAATGTCACATTGCACAGATTCCCAGGCACTGTATGACAGTCATTATAACAGAAAATAGTCTGCTGAAGCATCCTCTTTTAGTACCAAAATTAATAATGTAATTGATTCATTTCACTTGGTCCTGGGCAACTAGCTCTAGGTGATGGCTCTGCTTTGAGTGAGAGCTTTGGACTAGATGATTGCCAGAGGTCCCCTCCAACCTCAGTTGGCCTGAGATTCTGTGAATTGCTGTTTATTTCTTCTCCTAACCATTCTGAGAGGGAATTTCAGACCTGTGTTTTTCATTTGGTTTTGCACCCATTTCTTCAAGACAACCAAACCTATAAACTTTTATTTACAAAACTAGTAAGAGATTCATGCTTACTTCTACATAGCTAGATTTGATGTTCCTCTGCTCAGTTTGGCATTCTTTTTTCTTCTCCTGCTTAGTGCACTGTAACCTAAGTTAGAATTGTAGAATCTTTAAGGCTGGAAAAGACCTCCAAATCATCTGGTCCAACTGTCCCCCTACCACTAATGTCACCCACTAGACCATGTCCCTAAATATGATAACCAACCTCTCCTTAAACACCCTCAGGAATGGTGATTCCACCATCTCCCTGGGCAACCTGTTCCAATAATACTGCAACAAGCACTAGCACTGGCAAAATCCCCTTCTCTGCCTGACTCATATTCAGACATTTCTTTCCACAGCATGGAAGAAGTTTTAACTCTACTTTCATGACAAACATCAGTAGGGATCCTCTACCACCTTTGTAGATGGTAAATCCAGTGGTTCAGCATAGGTTGCTTGAGCGCAGCTACAAGGAATAAAAGGAAGGTCTTTGGTCAGCAGTGGTTCATCCTCCTGTCGGTGCCCAGACACTGTGTTTTCTGTTGGCTTTGTAAGAAAGTGCCTGGTCTCAACAGAGCTGGGTTAGCTGCAGCTGAACAGCTGTACCGCTTGGTCTTGTACTGAACAGATCTCTCGATGTGCACAGTCTGCCTTCCTCTGATCAGCCTCCAGCTTTTCAGGCCTTTCATTTTGGATGGCTCACCATTACAATGTGCAAAACCTTCAGAAATCTTCTTAGGGTTTTCTTCCTCTTAAGTTCTCTCCTGTCATTTGCTTCATTGTCATCATGACAGCTTAAAGCTAATCTTTAATGTTTCTGTCCCATTGATCTCCTGCTTCCCAGCCCTTACTGCTGCTTTCTGTTGATTGGTACTTGTCAGACACTGGCTTTCAAAACAAACAAACAAACAAACAAACGCAAGCAAAAAATAATAATAAAAAATATGGTGATGTTTTAGTCGTTTCTTGATTCAGTGATTACATCTTTTGACTTTCTCCCCAGGTGCATTCATGATTCCAGTCCATGCATGTTTCCAGTTCAGATTCTGTTTTTTTTTTTTTTTTTTTTTTTTTTTTTATTATTAATTAATTAATTTATATTTTTTTTCTCATTCCTGAGCATGACCTGCAGCTTCTCAATGTTTTGCGTATCACACTGAAATGTAGTGGTCCTGCTCTATTTGTCTTTTCTAACCCTTCCCCAGTCATCTGGCATTTCACCCCACACACCATCCATGATGCAGACTTTTGCATGTAACTCCTGTTTTGCCCATATTTAGTGCAAAAAATAGCTCCCAGCTTTTCTTCCTCCTGTACAAGCTTAGTAAGTGGTCTAGTGAAAGGGGATAGAGGGCACTAGGCTGTGCATCAGTTGTAAGAGACCAGGGTGGTGCATCCCAGCGTGCTGTTTTAGGTGGATGATAAGTTATGAGGCATTTCCTGGTCCTTTCTTCTCCTGTATGCAGGCCAGCAGGGCTTCACATAAAGAAAGTGCAGAGGAGTGCCTCCTGTTAGGCTTACAGCTGCCTTAAACTGTGATACACATGCACAAGTACCACAAAGGGAAGATTAGGAATGCAAAGAGAAGGATGGACACTTGCTACAAACCTTGCTGCAGGTTAGGTGAAGAAATAGCTTCACATTTGTGACACATTTGTTATGTAGCAACAGCTTCTGCTTTGAAGGTGTCTGGACAGGGATGGTGTCTTCAGCTTTTGCTTACAAAGTGTTTTTGTGTTACTAAGGTAAGACCAGGGGAAACCTAAGCCTGTTGAGGCTGAATAAAAAAGTGGAAAACTGGGAGAGCTGCCCTTGTGCCAGTACTCGAGCCATAGGGGAGGCACTCCAAGCCACTTAGTGTGCACCGAGCTCTTCAGCTCTCACAGCGTTGAGTCTCTAAGTGGCTCTTCATTTTTGTTCCTTTATCCAGATCCTATTAAGTTCTGGCCAACCAACCTGCAGTGCTAGCCAGATGTAACCACCAGACAGGAGAGCAGGCAGTAATACGGTTTGCAGTCCTTTTCAGGAAGCCAGTGTAATTATTACTTATATTAACTTCAGGTCCCAAACAGATCACCTACAAAGCCAAAGTATCCTGCTCCGCACCCCAGTGAGCTTACCCTCTAGTTAAGGGCAAGACCTGTCAACATTCCTCCTTGTAACTGTCATCATGATTAGCTCATCTACTGTCTTCTGTTCCTTTCTCTGCCTCTGCTTTGCCAAAAATACAGCTCTCCATTGTCCACCAACCCACATCTTCTTGATGCTCTTTTATAGTCTTTCTTTCTTTGGTCTCTTTCACTCACAGAAAGAACTTCAATAAAAATACCCAAATTCAACACTGAACTCTTTTTTGTTCTTCCTTAAATCTCATCCCCGTGAGATGGGCAAGGCAGCTGATCGGTTATGAACCTGTTTTTCATCTTCATTGATAGCAACCAGACCCTTCATTTTCCCTTTCACTTTCAGTGTATGCCTGAATAATGCAGAGTACAATTTGACGAATTTAACAACTATTTATAAATACTACCTCAATTCAAAATACTAATTAAAGAAAAGTAAAGAAAGTTACATATTCCTACATGTACCTTGACAGAACCTGCTTACTTAAATGCTACTCAACTCTGTAAAAGTTTCCCATAAGGGCTGTTATGGTACAGTCTCTGATTCCAATTTCTCATATTTATGTTCTCAAAGTTACACTCCAAATTTCAGTTTCGAGAGACAACATATCATGGAAGACACACTGTTGAAACTGCAACTGTAGTAGAACATTTGTGAGAAAACAGGATGCTTTCATCTATTAACTTATTTGACACAAATGTTCTGCTCAGTTCTAAATTCAAACTGTTCGAATCAAACCAAAAAACTAGAATCTTGATTTAACAGCATAAACTGATCCAAATTTCCCAAAAGTCTGAACAATAGTGATGTTTTAACTGAATGGTGCTTGAGTCTGGAAAGCAATCAGTAGTTGAGTTTGGGTTTGTTATGCAACCAGGAGTGAGAGCATTTCAGGCAGCTTCAATTTTAAAGTGAACAATTTGCATTGCACTGTAACCACTTTGTCACTGAATAGCATAGTGTCCCTGCATACCACTGCTCTCTTCATCACTGGGAGCTTGATTTCTCATTGCTTTCCACCTCTTGAAGTGGTTTATGGCTGTGTAAAGTGGGTGTTTGAAAAATACCTTTTGAGTTTAGTCACATTTAATACCTACTTTGCACAGGGTGCAGAGATCAGACTCTGTATGTTACTCTGTCCATTAAGGTAAGCACGATGATCTCTTAACTTATGAAACCTGTCATATATGGAATCATAAAAATCTTTTTTTTCCCTCATGCCCATTTCAGAAACTAGCACTTTGATGCATAAAATGGGCATTTTTTAGAGAATTTAACTTGCTTGAGTCTTGCCTCCTCAACTCCTTTTCCCCATATAACCACCATAAAGGGAATATAAAGAACTTTAAATAGGCCAGATGATACCTCTGGGGCTGAGGGGATACCCTGACAGCTTGTTCCTAGACCCGTTACTCTGAGCTTGTTACACAGAAGCTGGAGGTTCCTATATTCCAAAATGAGTAAATATGGCAGACAATAGCCAAGGCAGTTTTTAGGGAAGGCAGAAAATACAGGAGATACTGAATGTCAGTTCACAAAATCATTAACTCAATTAATGCATTTTCATTTTTGCAGTATCCCCACGTTAGATGACAAGGCAAGATTAAAACAAAACAAAACAAAACTTTAACCAGAGATTTGTGAAGCGTGTTAATTATCTACAGGGTACAAGATGCTACAATGAAAGACTGTGGTTTAAACTCCCTTTTCTGAGACTCTGGAGCTTGCATTTGTTCAGAGTGAGAAGCGCGTTGCATAGGGACTCTGGGGTAAACCTTGAGTGGATGTGTTTTGTGATCAGTGGACTGTGTAATGAAATACTGATGCAATATATTTCCCTTTTTTTCTGCAGGGGACTCCCTCTGGATTTGGATGTAGCTACATTTGATATTATAAAGAATTTAAAACTGGTAATAAATGTGTGCATATCTTTTCCTAAAAATGGATATGAATTTTGATGCCTTGACTATTTATTATTTGTGGAGTTGTTTTTGCCAAGCAATATAACAAATCTGCCTTGCTGTGATTTCTTTTAGCAGTTTGGGACTGCATTAAAGCCACACCATGCATTAGCAGCCCCAGCAAGAAAGCTAAGGCAGCCAGCAGGGATGAGCAAGCAACCCGACCTCTGCAAGCACATATGAGCACTCTTTTGCTGTAGCCTCCTGCTCGTTATTCTCTGCATGCAGTTGCTTTCAGTATCCCTTTCACCTGTCTGTTTTTACTGTTCTCAATGCCAGTATCCGGTAGTGTATTTACTGTCATAGATGTGAAGGATGAAGTTTGAAAGTTTGACCTGAATTCCTCTTTTTTTTTTTTTTTTTTTTTTGGGATTTACAATCTCTAGATCATATCCACAGCTTCATCTTCTCAGCCCTCAGCTTTTCTCACAGAAGCCACCATAAGGTTTCCAAATCTCTTCCTGCAAGAACAAGCCTTGCTTTCCTGGGATCTCTCTGAAGTGTTTAAAATGCTGAAGTCTCTGCTTTGAACTGCTCGAGCCATCCACACCTCCTCTCCCTCCTTCAGGCTCTTCAGAGGAACAGCTAAAGCTGCACTTGGCAGAGGCATGTACATGTCTAACTCCGATGCTTTGCAGCACTGCAGAGGTTGGCAAGGAGCTGGGCCACCATCCATCCCCCTGGGGGTTCAACCCAAGCACCGTTCCCCCTGAGGGGAACTCTCAAAAACTTACTCTCAGGATGTTCACAGCTGCTTAAACTGGAGCTGGAGCTGTGAAAGTAAAGCAGGGCCAGATCTGGTCAAGAATTATAAACGGCGCTTTTAATACTCAAGCTGCTCCCAGTCCTGGTGGCTCTCACTAGATGGCACTGCAATGCTGCTTTGGGGGAGTTTCAGCCCCAGAGCAGCCCAGCGCGGGTACGTTTTACTGCCTGTTCTCTTCAAGTTTGGCTTACCGAAGCCTAAGCAAGGCATGAAGGATTTCCTGCACATTTTGACAGTGAAAGAAAAATGGGATCTGCCAGGTGAATAGTCCTTTTCCTGCTCTCTACAGTGCATAAAGCACCTGGAAGGGTTTTTCTGGGCTGTTTCTTCTAACAGGCACGTGGAGGCTGGTTGTTTGACACAAAAATCATTGTGGCCTACAGGAGCAGCAAATCATGCTTCACAGTTCCCTTGCTTCGACTTTGACTCGTGCAGGCAATGTATTTTCAGGCGATTCTTGGGCTTTAAAATAATTTAAACCTTTTAAAGCTCCTCGAAATAGAGCTGATGCTCCAGAGACCTCTAGCCTCTGCAGGGATTTCCCTACCAGACTGAATATGCACAGGCAGCGGCTGACAAGCAGCATCTCTGAGTTAAGGGAAAGGCTGGAATTTCAGGATTCTGGACACGACTAAGCCAGCTGGACACCAACTGCTCATTGTGTCAGAGGAGCAGCATGAAAGAGGCTGGAAATAGATGAAATCCCATTTTAATTGCAAAGGAATCACCTTTGGCTAAAATGGGGCACAGGGATGCTAGGTAAACAGTAGTGCTAAAGGCAATACCTGTTTTTTCACATTCCAGTTCTCAAAAATGAAGAAATAAAAAAGCATTAAATCCCATGATGAATTATAAATTAAGCCAGTGTTGAAGCATTAGAAAATGATATGGTCTTAATTGTAAATGTGGTCCAGAATCTTTGTCTCAGAAGCACTCCTTAGCTTAATGAAACTCCTGGAAAAAACCTTTGTTGCGGTAACTAAGAAATGCTGTTCGTGTATGATGAGTAAACAGTTCAATAGTAGGGGTGGATCATATTCTGACTGAGTAAGATTTCACTTCTACTGACCTATTTGGCACTGACTATGGAACAATGTATTTAAATCTATACTGCACAGGAAATTTAAACTGCCATTGTGGCAATTTTTGAGGATGTTCCAGCTGATTATGGAACTACAATGAGAATCAAAGGTACCTTACACAGGTGGACTTTTCACAGGATCACCCACTTTGGAGTCAGAAAGTTCATACAGTGGCAAAAAGCCAGATCAAAATATTTATCTCGGTGCACTGCATAATCACACATTGTCCTGGCCAGATTGTAAATGCATCAGGGACAAAATGCAAGGCATCAGTCCCAAAAAATCCTTCTAATATTATTAGGTGGATGAATAAGTAAGTATTTGCACACACACACGCGGAAGTACATGGCTCTTTGTGTTGGTAGTATATTCTTGATTAAGATCTGACTTTTTAGGGAATTTGGTGAGCATGGAGACCTATTCTGAGCTAATGTAGGGGACAGACAATATCATGGAAAGGAGTATGGTTATCTCTAATAATTTGTGAGCTAGCAGGAGTTTCTGGAAGCAGTTTACATTTTTGTGATGGGGAAACAATGTTGTGTTTCCTCACCACAAGGCAGATTTTTAGACACTTCTAGAAAGGTCTCGCTCTTTCCTGAATTCTGCTTATTTATCACAGCTGTCACATCTATTAATGCACATTTTTAAATAAGCTCTCATTATGCAGTCACCTCAACAAATGGCTAAAGAAAGCAATTCTGTGCAACCTTTATAAATGTGTTCCTCTCTACAGCTTTTGTATAATTGTCATCCTAATCAATACCTGAATAATTGAAATCCTCCAAGATCAAAGTTGTGACCTTATGACTGCCCTCTTTCCTGGTCTACTTTCTCTATCTCTTGTAGAGGAGGACAGCAACAACCAGAGTTAGATGACTGTCTTTGTTGTCCTAAATGCTAACCAGGCTGCCTCTGCTTTGTCAGCCAAAATATGTCCCTTCTTTGGAAGCTGAATATCATCCTTTTCTTTTCTGCTTCTGAAAGCTCTGTATCATTTGATCAAAAAAAAAAAAAAAAAGGAAAAAAAAAAAGGAAGAAGAAAAAAAAAAAAAAGCTGCCGTTGTTTCTATATGCAAGATGAAATTGTGTTTTTAATCATAATTTAAACCTACTTTTAAGGATCAATAGCTATTTTAATTATTTTGAGAAAAATAAATGCATGTTTCTACACACCTCCTTTCTTACCTGGTTTTGCTTTTCCTGGAAGTGAAATCCTGGCCACAACATGAGTAATGACAAACTCCTGGTGAACTGAATGAGTCCAAGACTTTTCCCTGACAGTTTCTTATCCTATTCCCAAATTCAGTTAAATTATTTCAGAGAGTTGATACTTCCAGTCACATGAATTATTTTTTTTGAATTTTAAACATAATAAAATATAGAGTCTTGAATTTGATGTAGTTCATTAACAAATCATCAGAAAACTATGATAAAATCAAGGCTTTTGGCAAGCATTTTTTTTTCAAATGTTCAATGCTTTGAAGTTCATAGGAGAAAAACATCTCCAGCACCAAGAACTTGAGATGCAAAGCTTCAGTTTTGTTCAGGATTGCAGCAGCCAGTTCTCTGACTTTGCCTGGATCCTAAATGAAATCAGAAAATTCTGCATGGTGTAGGAACCTATAAAAATCCAACTCCCAAACTCACTATATGGTAAAGATAGTAAAAAAGTGGCATTGGAGAATAATGGCTCAAATGGGTGTCCTGTTTTTGGCTGTAATAGAGTTTTCTCCCACTTTGGATGGAGAGTGAGTGAAGGCTGTGTGGTGCTGAGCTGCCTGCTGGATTAGCCCACAACAATAGGCTAAAGTGATATGACAGTAATTAACATTTTGGCATATATATATATATATATATATATATTTTTTTTTTTTTGGTTTGGTTTGGTTTGTTTTTTTTGACCCCCTCAAAAATGATTTATTTACATTTATTTTCAAATTATGTGTCTTTTACAGTGTATTTCAGTGCATATAAGGCAGTAGCATTCAGTACAATTTTCATGCACTAGGAAAGAATTGAAACTAATGCACATTACCACTAAAAAATGATGGGGTATCACATAAAGTATTAGAGAAAATGTATTAGAGAGCTCAAGAGGTATCATAATTTACACTGACTTGTATTTAATAATCTGATTTTTCAGCTAAGAAATATTTCATTTAGATTTTTAATGATATAGGATAATTAGTTTTGTACAAATTTAATTTATAATTTTGTAGTTTGCACTTTTTTTTTTTTTTCTAAGCTATTCAGATGTCTTAAATGTTTAAATTTTCCACTCAGTTTTAGGAATTAAGTATATTTCTAGTCACCAGAACTTCTTTTTCTAAGAAGACCAGTTCTACATGTGTTTTTTTTTTGTTTGTTTGTTTTTTTTCCTTGTCTTTAATTTTTATTTGGTAGTGCAAAAATCAGGTCTTTTGAATAATCAGCTTGCAGTTGCTGAAGTAAGACAATTTAAAAATGTCCTTTCAGAATTACTTAATGAATGTTTTTTCCATTATTTGTATCACTTGCATACTGTCTCACAGTAACAATAACATCTGTCAGAAATATAAAAGATTCAGCAAGCAAAACTAGTTAGACATAATCTAGGTTTCCTGGCAGCATGTACCTTCAATTTACTTATTATTTCTATCCAACATACATCAGAAACAACTTCACAGCTCAGGTCTCCTTGGCCCTATTAGCCTCCTTTTTATTTGATTTGAAATCACTCTAAAGGTAAGAAATCACACTAGCTGCTAGATACTATCTGTTAATTGCTCCTGCAGATAACGAGCACCCTAAGGGGCAAAAAAGGTTACAGGGCCTATAGAGACACATCAGAAATGCATAATTTATGCTTCTTCCAGCAGTTAATACAGCAATGTTTCTGTGTGCACACTGTACCTTAAGCTGTTCAGCCTCCAGCTTCTCAGATATTTAATTTTGGACGGTTCCCCATTAAGCAAACTAGTGAGACCTCCAAAAGTCTCTTCAGGGCTTTTTGTCTTCTAAATCCACTTCTATCATATGCCTTGCTTATTTGATGGTGAAAGAATTTCTTTTCCCTTCTCTTTGGTCCTCTCCTTGCTTCCCCATTTTCAGTCCAAAATAAGTGCCAAGTGGTGGAAAGTGTTTAAAACAATTAATTTGGCATCTTGTGCTGCTTGATTGCAAAGCAAGAATTATTAGTACAAATGAGCAATGCCTGTAGGATCTTTGATATAATTGTGGCTTTGTTTATGCTGACACAGTGTAATGTTTGTGTTTTGCCATTCACTCCCTATTAAGATCCCCGAGACAGTGAAGATACATCTACAGTATACAAGAGGCTTTTATAATTAGTAAAGCAAGAACCGCAACACATAGTGCAGAATCTGCATGTGTCTGTCTGAGAACCAGGTAAAGCAGGCTCTAAGAATGAGCCAGATATTTCATATTCCATCCCTAGAAAAACTATTTTCTTATGCATGCCCCTTCCAGATCGAAAACAATGCAGTGTTTGTAATAGAGGCACTTGCAAGCAAGCAGTTTAACTGGCCACTGAACATTTCTCCCTAACAGCTCTCTGAAACAGCTCATGTACGCCAGTGTTCCTGTGCTCTATCCAGACGGTCTCACTGATGAAATCTTGTCTATCTCATGATTCACTGAATTCAGATTGTGTCTGCCAATATGAATTAGACAAACCAGTTGTACAAGGGCACTCCCAAGGTAACATATCGGACCACCTTCTGTACAAGGCTGCAAGGCTGATCTTGTTGCAGGTGGAACAAGCTGTTCCTGCTACAGACAGCAGCACTCTGTCATTTTTGAGGGCAACCTAGATATTATAACTCAGTACATGACCTGTGGAAATATTAAGTCACAAACATTTGTAGTCTCTCATTGCTCCAGGCTTGACACACAACTGCTGTGAGTTCAACCACAAGTTTCTGAAGTGTGACATCCTACTTCAATATTCATGCTAACCTAACTTTTAGCATTTTAGCATTATAGGATTCAAGATTTCTCAGACAAAGTAATAAAAACTCCTGGTATGAACACAAAGCCACAGGAAAGCTCTCTAAGCCACAGATTTTTCAAAGAGCTACCTTGCAGTGAAAGACGTAGAACAAGTGAATGTGTGACTGCTTCTCTGGGGTTTAGTCATCTTAAAGTCAGACACTGAAAATAAACTAATTACCTGGGCTCTGATTCTAGTTAGTGGAGAGAAGTGAGCATGTCTGAAGGGCAAACCATCTCACCTGTCTTTTTTAACTGGCTACAAGAGTAGCTTAAATGGGACAGCTAACTTTAAAAGAGAACTAAAGTTCTGTGAGATTAATTCTACCCTTAACATGCAGTTTCCTTAGTATTATCTTCACAGTTCAGTAATTTTTTTATATACATGCCCAGTTTTCTACAGTTGAACAACTCTAATCACATGGGCCAGTTTAAGTATCTTGTTACACCAGGATTTGTGATCTCCTGAACTGAAGGCTTAACACTGTGTGGCTGCCTCTCTTTGACTCCAGACTGCTTGTTTATGACATTACTTCTCTTTAGCTTTCTTGAGCAGTCACGTTGGTATTTTAGAGAGTAAATGCAAAAAGCTGTTCTAATTTCTTGGTATTTTCAAAAGAAATACATGGCATCATTTACTGCCATGCTTTGTGCTGCATGTCTGACTAAGAGTTTGAATTATTTCTGCTTTCCTTTGCCTAAACCTTTTAAATTTATTTATTCTCTGCTGTTATTTACTGAGACTGTTTTATCTGTCTCTGTAAAGTGTTCTGGGACACAGATGGTATGAAATGCTCCACACATAATAAAGACTCATTGTTCAGGCAGCTCCCATGGCAGTTGATGGTAGGGATAACAGTACTTGGCCATAAATTGTATCAGAATTGTGTAAGCAGGATACTGTTGACATTTGATGTTCCCAATTAAAATAAATAAATAAATCACCCTCCCCCCCCCCCCCCTTTTTTTTTTTTGGAGCAGCTTCCAATATTTCCTTCATATGAGAATCTAGGGAGCACATAGAAGCAGCTGACACCTCTCCATTTGTTGTAATGCTGATTTCAGGCAATCTATTCTTTCACAACTGTCTGAGGGATAGTTAGTTTAAGACAAAGTTTTCCCTTTTGCTGACCTAACTATTCATGTTCTTGAATAAAACTCCAACTTATAAAGAGTTGGTTATGCAGAGCAGTGTCTATAAGAAGGTGTGAATAAAAAGCTAGCTGAAATCAATGGGATAAGACCAAGACCACATCCAAGCAAACAACAAAAAGGAGAATGTTGCTAAAACAGGCTCATTGGAGATAGCTTGAATTCTGGCAGAAAACACAACATGCCAAAACAAACATAATCTCATTTAATATACAAGTCAGAAGAAGCACCTGAGCCACATGAGCAATGATGTTTGAAAGCACTGGCATGTTCTACCAGCATACATTTGAAATAATCACTCCCATTAACTGTGTGACGGTGGATGATGCCCGAGAAGCATAATTCAAACGCACTGAGCCAAACTGCACCCGAACATGAGCCAAGAGCAGTGCAAACCATTGTTTATCAAGAACCGAAGCTGAACCCAAACTGTTAACGTCAACTCTTTGTAGAGTTCCCTTGGACCTACCCTGTGCCAGGCACTGGTGCTGGGGAGACAGGACAGCAAACAAGCTCAAGGCTTGTCTCCTGCAGGACACAGATCTGCTCACCAGGGCCCACATAAGTTTTGCCACTGACATATGTGGTAGGAGAGACTGCCTGCAACACCTACAGGTCTTGCAACATGAGTTATCCCAGGGGTTTGGCTGGAGGTGACCTCTGTGGGCAGTACTAAGCAAGGGTGAAGGCCATGCTTCTGCAGGCCACTATGAGGGCTCATGGTGCTGGTGCTGCAGGCATTCCAGGAAGCTGCTTTGGCTGGAAAGGAAGATACGGTCCAGGAGTCTTTTTTCAGTGTAATGTTGTGGAAGGACTTAGTCCTACGTCTCAGAACAGCTTTGAGTCTAGCTTGTATGACGATAATTGAAATCCAAAGTTCAGGTTTGGTGGGTCAATTATGAACTTGCACTCGGCTGGCCACTACCTTTACCTGCTGGCCTCTTTCTTCCCCTCACAGAACAATATATTTCTGCTATTTTTGATCTCATTTTTCAGTATCCTTGGGTTATAGAACTTCATGGCAACAAGAAAGTATAATTTTAGCATATTTTAGCTTTTACTCCATGCTCTCTCGATTTGCTTCCTTACCTCCTTTTGTTCTTTTTCTCTTAAGCAGAAATGCAACAGAAACCAGGCACTGAAGAAAATGAATGCTACTCTCTGACAACAAAATATAGAGCCAACTGTTGCAGTCAGTTTTAATTTGTATTCCCTGGTGACACCCTGAAGTTTACTGGGACATGGAAACACTCTGGCTAGAACAATTTATGATCATGAACATAACTTTTTTTCTTTGCAATTGCTTAAAGGAAATGTAGAGTCTGCAGAGATGGATGCAGACTTCTGCCAAGTCTGAATAACTTTTAGGACTTTTCTGTGATCTGCTAAGATCCACACATAAAGAGAGAAGACAGAAGGTGATTACTTGCCCCCCAAAATGTCAGTGGAATTATTGTCACTGACTGCAATTTGATCAGGATTTCACTCAGAATGTAACAGCCCTGGGTGGGGGAACAAATTAAATGAAAACAATTTGCTGTCTTCAGACTTTGGGATGGTTGAAGCAGTGCTGACACCACGGGAACTGCAGTGTGCTGTGGGGTTTGCTGAGACTGCGGCACACAGGGGTACCAGCCGAGTCACACTGCAGAACAGCAGCAAAAGCACCGTGCAGCAGGTTGTCAGCACCCCAAGGACTTGCCCGGGGGCTTGTGTTCTCTGTTGACTGTTGCTCTCTGTGCCAGCCAATCTGAAATGAGGCTGGTATTCCGTCTTAATAACTCTTCAGTTGTGCAATCATTTGTGGGGCATTCATGCTTCTGAAGTCCTCAGGGACCCATACTCCTGGAACGGGTGAGCACCTGCGGTGTAAATGCCCATGCCCTGGCAGGAGGACAATAGATTTGGTGCCTTATCAAGAAGTCTCTGATCTCAGTCCTGAGTCCCTCCATACATAAATACATGCCCCATTCTGGGCAGTTTGCCTGTTCTTCCCACACTTTGGACACAGATAGATGGCATATTTATTATTTTTGTTTATTACACTTTTGTGTTTTATAGCTAGGCATTGTTTCATTTGCTTCTTTGTGTTTTGTTGCAGGACTGGATCCTGACTGGCCCAGAGAGATCACTTCTAGTCTAACACCCAACATTTCCTTAACTGTTAGGACAGGTCATGAAAAAACACACTGTGATTTATAGCATGACAGTCCCTGTAATGGCTTTGGAGGGCTCAATATATTTTAATGATTGTATACAAAAGTACTCAGCAGCTAAAGCATTTGGTTTTGACAGGTGCTTTTCAAACAGGTTATCTGTTTGTAAAAGTCACCTCCCTTTGCTTCAAAATTTATGATATTGCCTTTAAAAGCAGCATCTTCTGCAAATGGCAGGGAGGGAAAGGAGGTTTGGGAGGGAGAGTGGAAGGGAGGACAAGGAGAAGGAGAAAATAGGGTTTGTCACTGTAGATTAATAAACCAGAGAATGATTTTTTGGGCAGCAGTGTTTAACTGGAGCCAGCATCAAACAGTCACTGTGAAAAACTAATAAACATTTTAGCATTCACTGGCAAGGTGCTAATGAACTTGTATGTATGTCTTTATGTCCTTACAGAGGAAGCAATCAAAAACTAAATATTAGTTAGTTAATTAATACTACCCCTAAGGAAAGATTTTGTTCCTCTTGGCCATCTTACCAAACAACAAAAATGTAGACCTACTTACATGCAAGTTAAAAATCTGATGGACACAATAAACTTCAAAAGAAAAGTAAAAATTAAAGAAAATCTGTGCTTCATACAACTCTATTTTTTAATATATATATATGTATTCAAAATCCAGTAATGATTTTATGGCACATATTAACAGAGTCAAAGCAATATTCTAGGTTGCAAAATACCTTGTTACTGGATTATCATCAGACACAATGTCACAAGATAATCATGATTTCTTAGGATATTTTAAAAAGACTCACAAATAATTTCATTTCTTTCAAGATTTTATGATTTCAGTTCCCTGATGGGACAGGCTGTAATTTGAGTTAACAGATACTTCGACAATTCATCTATAGGTATAAAATATATGCAAACACAAAACTGCAAACTTTTTTTGAAAGTTTTAAGTGCTTATTCATTTGAAAAGCACATTACCTATTTACACATGTAACTATGGATCCCTTTTCCTAACTTTAGATACCCAATTTTAAAAGTGTTTGTCAAAATGTTGGGTTAGTGGTATGCTACTAGAAGAAACAGGAATAGCATCCCAAAGACCTGATCTTAAAATCTGGTGTTATCTTCATTATATTCCAGCTTTCCCCGTATCTTTAGCTTCTCCCAGGCTTGGAAGTGAAGACATTTGGCAAAGTTTTCTATACAGTTTCTGGGACAAGGAATTTTGTATCTGAGAACCATCTTTCTGCAGTCTTGCCAGCAGGGCTATTTTATTTCACGTCAGGTATAGCTCGCATGTAGAAAAATGTGTGCAAGTCTCTGACTGAAATTGTTTCCAAGTTGAGAACTCTGTTCTACAAATTACTCATGTTAGGACAGTTGTCTAACCATCTTCTACAATATCTTGCAATTCTACTTTTAACCTCTCTGTATGCAGAAATCTGTCTCTTCTGCTTTAAGGCTGAATAAAGAACTCTCTAGTTAGCATTATATCTTGAAATCAGTTCACAGTGTATACAGACATCAAGACTGTTGAAATGGGAGATATTTTTAAAAGTCTGATTTTCCTAATTCGTTCTGTAGAGCCAGTTTAAATACTTCTGACTGTATGATCTGGAAGATTTGATCCTGCTGACTATTCCCTAGTAGGAGAAAAAAAAAAAAAAAAAAAAAAAAAAGCCTTTAAAGCAGGAGAATTCCCCAAATTCCCCAAATGTAGTAATGGATGAACACAAGTCATATGTATTGGACCTGCACACCACCTATTTCATTTGTGTTAACTGATAAAAGGCACTTCACTGAAAAGTTTGAGATTAACAGTTCAGGAATATCTTGCCATGAAGAAAATGGATTTTTTTTTTTCCTTTTTCTTTTACTTTCTTTTCTTTTTCTTTCTTTTTTCCCACTAGAAACTTTGAACTCTGAAAGATGTAAACATGGAAATACCATGTTCACGTTAAACATGGAAATACCTTCAGAATCGTTGGATTTTGAGCATTGACTGTTACAATTCTGAATATCATTAGTATTACTAAGATTATTCAGTCCTCGATCATTCTTATTGGTTGCTTGGCCTCAGTGATACTTTATGACACAGGAATATCTGTGTCATGAACCACAGGCTAGTGGTTTAAAGAGAGCACTTTCTCAAAACACACTTGTGGCTGTACCACTGTTCATTTTACTTGCAGCCCAGTTCTTCAAATTTAATTTAGCTGAGGTATGGCTGGTGTGTTTTTCTAGAGCTCATTCATTGCTCTATATGTTACATCCAGCTGATCTTTTCAGGAGAGTTTTTTTCAAAGCTCCACCCATTCTCATCATCTCATTTATGTCACAGCTTCAGGAACAATCACTGGACCCTATTTGTATTTTCCTACCCTTTGACATTTAAGGTTTTTCACACAGAGGTGAATTGGGATCTCTTTTTGGAATGCTCTGGGTCTTTGCCTGTGTCCTTATTCAAGCCTCAGCTAAAATTCATTTGTACAGCTGCTCAAAGTCATTGAAAATTGAAATTTAGTAGTGAAATGCTGACACCACCTTCCTCATTACAGCATTTAGCTGCTTTCTGCCACGCTGCAATCAGCCCTGTATTGTAAGTGCCTCTGTTGTGAGCATCTCTGATCTAAACATTTGTTAGCTTAAAATATCAATTCAATTGCAATCCATTATGCCCTGCTCAGAACGCCCATCTGGTTCCAAAGGCAGCATGCTGCCACACGATGTGCTACTGCGAAGGCATGGGCCTGATTCTGGCCTTGTTTATGCTGCTCCGAGTCTCAAGGAATGGCACAGCAGTAGCTGAAAGCAGAAACACCCAGAAACAGGTGTGGGGAAGAAGTTAGCCACGCATACGCCTACATAATGCATTCCTTCCAACTTGCTGTCCCAGCTTTGCTGCTATCCCCATTGTCAAGGAAAGTGTAATTCAAAGTCTGCAGAAAACACAACAGAAATAGAGAACACCCTGGACTTTTTCTTGAGGAGATGATTGTAAACCGATTTCTTTCCTGCTGAATTCACCATTCCAGACACTTTATGGTGTTTCTGAGACAGCTCTTTAGAACAAAACCGACTCCATAGGAAAGGAAAGTAAAAAGATATGTTTTGAAGGAAATGCCAAGAAAAAGATATAAAATATTAATCGTCTAGAAAAGTCACTTTATACTGCCGTTTTAGTGTCTATTGTGCTTGGAGGTGAAAACACCTGATTAAAAACCTGTAGATGAAAGTATGGCTCTCATGGCATGCTTACAAGGTCTGCTGGGACTTCACTGGATCTGAAAAAATGATATGGGGAGCAATTTTCAGTTTGCTGTTGCCTTGGACTTGCATTGCTTTTTTTTTTTTTTTTTTTTTTTTTTCTTCTGCTGAGCAAAACCAGCAAAAACCCCAGTTACTGAAGGAAGCAGTTATGCTCTGTGCTTTAAGTAATAGAGATGACAAGCTGCTACCAACACCCCGACAGTAAATGCTACTTAGGTTCAGAATCAAGATCACTAGAGCTCTCTCTCTCTCCTTTTTTTTTTTTTTTTTTTTTTTTTTGTGTGTGTGTGTGTGTGTGTGTGTGGCTTAAGGATGTCTTGTGTCTTGTTTATTAAGGTTCATTACCAAGAGTGACTAACCTAGAAGTTTAAAATGATCTGTGGATGCCTTTTTGTGGCATGAAAGACCTGAGAAGGATCTTATTTAACTAGATGGCACACGAACAGCTCTTTGCTATCTATGGCATGCCACCATTCCAGTCACAATTAACTACTCAACACATCTTACCACAGAGCAGGAAAGAGAATATGAGAGCACTGAAGGCACTTGTTAAAACCTGAGAACAGCCTGAAGTTGCATAAGCTTTCTGAAGGCTTTGGTGCAGGGG
Organism: Anas acuta; assembly: GCF_963932015.1. Lineage (NCBI taxonomy): Eukaryota > Metazoa > Chordata > Aves > Anseriformes > Anatidae > Anas > Anas acuta. Next base: position 118,203,674 of record NC_088980.1, on the reverse strand, counting down.
TGGCAGCAGATGGCTGAAGGAGGGCTACACTCAGCCCTTTGCTTGTCCTTGGGAAGGGGATAACAGCATGGTTCACAAAGCAGCCCCTGAGATACCACAGGTTTTAACAGGGCATAAGATAGGTCAGACTGGCGCTAGTTTATTTAATTTCACGGACTGAAATCTGCAGCAAATCAGGAAATCTGTTGTGAGTCACCTGGCTGTCCGCACCACCTGGGACATACAGCAGCCTTGCAGAAGTTGTCAGAGGGGTTGCTGTCACATGTGAGTCCCAAAGACCTCATGGCCCCAGTGCCCAGCAGCTGCAGGATGTTCCTGATCACTCCCTTGGCCACTCTCTGACAGCGCCACAAGGTTGCTGGGTCCAGCATTATTTTGCGGGGACACCAGGAGGGCCTTTGCAGACCTCTGGACCTCCAGAGGCCTCCAATGCGTGCTGGAAAGTGAAATGGAGAACTATTGCTGGGAAAGCTACATTGAGAGAGGATTCAGTTCACTCTTTGAACTCAATTATGTGAGAAACAGAGAATTCCTCTGCACCTTGAAACATCCACTGGGTGGTATAGAGCATGCAGCCGTAGTGTATATTAAATGTAATGGGCTGGGATCAATAACGATTCAGTAGCCTGATATCATAGGATTCCTCCTGCCCAGGCTATTTAACTCATGAGAGCACACTGGCCACTTATGCACAAATGATATGCTAAATGCCTCAATTAGAATTAAATTCAGAAATTATTTCTCCCATTGTAGCACAAAACCCATTAATGTTTTATTTTTAAATTGTATTCATTATGGGGAGAGAACAGAATCCAGTTTACCACTTTATTAACTGACACACTACAAAAAATAACACCCACAGGAAAAAAAAAAAAAGATTTGAAACCTATTGTCATTATAATTTAGTTAGTGAAACAAGAAACTAATACAAAATATTTAATGGGTTTGTATCCCCATTAGATTGGGTATATTGTCAAGCCTAACACAAAAGAAAGCTATTTAATAACTTTTGGTAAAACAATGGTCTTGTAAGCCCCAGTCCAGTGAGTAGTCTTTATTCCTGAAAGCAGTTCCACTGACTCCTAGGAGAGGGCTCCCACAGGGTGACCCTCCTGTGCCATACGGAACCCTTTGTTTGAGTCTCACTTTTGCATAGGATATTATTCACTGATGCTTATGAAACTCTGAGCACAAAACAGGAATACAATTGGTTTTCATTTAAATTCACCATTCATTATTCATCTAGTGTATGCATGACAGAAAAAATACTAATACCCATAACATAATTTATGGATACTCATCTCCATAGGTCACTTGATTACCCCTATTATATCCCATATACGTCTAAACTTGAAAATCGTACAAGACACATTTTAATGCATGCATTCCCACTTTGTCGTGGAACTTTCAATGGAGCTAAAATCACTCTCAACGGGAAGAATTAATCTTCTTGTAAATTTTAGGAAAAAGAGCAATTTTGCAGGTAGGCCATAATGTACAAGATGAATAACGGAGATGGATATCATGGATGGGCAAGGAAATGACTGAGAAAATGTTCGGTATATGTATTCAGAGTAAGGTTAGACATGCCTATTGTCTGCTTGACAGAAGCTTTAAAAGCCATTGCATGGTGAAAAATTCAAGTTAATTTTTATCTTTGCAGCGTGGTGCAGTCTTTGGGTAAGAAACAATCATGACTGAAAGTTCTCAGTTATATTAGACACAGAAAAGCTTTTTCTGTGCCAAGTGTACCTCACTTTTTTTTTTTTTTTTTTTTTTTTTTTTTTTTTTGGACTCACAGTTAAAAAATATGACAATTAAAAAAATAGTGAAGGAGACACCCACCTAATATCTTTGGTAATCAGCTGGTTGTTTGCAGTCTTTTAATACGATTGTGAAACTAAACTGGAGATAACTGTATCTGAAATTTTCACTAATGTGGTCAGAAAAAAAAGGGACAAAACTAGTAGCACTAAATTAGAGTAGCAAGTATATTAAGTCTTCCTAATACTGTTTTTAATTACCTTTTTCTATTAAAATGACACATGCAGATTTCAAGCTGGCATGTTATGAAGCCTTACTGCTATTACATCAGAAGAATAGTATATACTTCATTTTTCCTATGATTTACTGAGTGCTAAAAATGCATAATAAGTGGCAAAGCTCCACAAATATTATTTTCTCCATAATATCACAAACTCATACTGATATGCTGATATGGTATTATGTTGTTCTGTGGACTTTTTATGATGATTTAATAGAAAGTAAACAGAATCCGTGGGATAAAGATACAGGCATAAACTCAGTAAGAGATTAACCAGAACATACAATTTGGCAAAAATGTTGGAGGCAGGTCCACTCTTGTTCCTGATGGTGCTAGATAAATATTTTTGCTGCACTTAAATGGAAAGAAGAGAAATTTTCACTAATATCTTCTCTAGTTGATTTTCAGAGGCTGAAGTCCTGGACACTGGGTTTGTTGTAGATGTGCTGTGATAATACCATACTGCATACGTTTCCTCCTCTATATGAAGTTGTACTGATATATTATAGCTGCAGACTGAATGCAGAATGATTAGGATATCTGGAAACAGGAATACACCAGTTGCCATATGGATGTCACATCAAGGTATACAGGAATAAGAAGTGTGACAAAAAAGTGATTAATGAGAGCTGTGGTCTGGTGAGTGAGACTAAAAGTGATTAGTGAAAGGATAGTGTCTAATGCATGGAAAATTGGATCAGTAAATTTAAGGAATAAGAGCAGTACTTTTGCAATGAATCTGGGTATCAAGCAGGAAAAAAAAAGCCATGGTTGTAGGACATGAAGTACTATAGGGTTACAAAGTGTACTACAGGGTTATGGAAATGTCATGGATTCATAATCACTCCCTGGATGTAGATACTAGAGGGAAGCTGGTAGTCAGGAAAGATGGAAATAAAAGTGGTGTGTGGGAATGGAAGGGCAAACTGAAGTTTCAGAAAGGTATTGCCAATATAACAGATCCTGTTTGCAAGCAGAATTACTTTTGGGGAAAGATAGTGGGTAGTTGTTAGAGTCTGCTGTAGAATTCCAGAGTTAAATTTGGATATGGATAGAGATGATCAAGTTGCTATTATAGGGAGAAATTCTGTAGAGAATTGTCTCATTATGGGAGACTTCGATTCTCAGATACATGCTGGAGACCAAATGCTACTGAAGACAGCCCAGATATTCTGGAGTGTGACAACTGACAGATATTCTGTCAGAAAGCAGAGATGTTTCTTTTTAAACTTATTTATAGAAAATATTGAGCTTGTTGTAGGATGGCTAATTGTAAAAAAAATAAAATAAAAAATAGCATTAGATCACATGAATGCTTGTTCAGTTTAAACAAACTGAAGAGATAAACAAAAATAGATATGTAGTCAGTCTATCTATAAGAAATTTAGGGAAATGAGTGAAGGCCACACAAATTAATTGTTCAGGGACTTCTTTGTGGAGGACGCTTGGATTTTCTTTAAGTCAAAACACAGAGGAATTTTTGTATCTTTTGAAGTCTGAAAAAGGAAAAACTTCTAGAAAAGTCTCAGAACATAGCTGTATGCAAACCCACCTCAAAAATGATGCCAAGATAGAAATGGAAAAAGGATGATCAGCAATAAAACAGTACCTTGAAGGTCAGTTTTCAATAAGGGCACTTGAATCAATGGATAAAATATAGAACCAGCTAATGAGAAAACAGAACAGAAAATGAGTCTGCGTTACTGTAGATAGCAGAACTCCAAGCTTCATGTTGTCACTCAGTGGAACTAGAAAACCTCTCTTCTGGGATCCTGAAAGAGCTGGCATATGAAATCTTGCTTCTGGTGAGAAGCATCTTAAATTAGTCCATCCACTTAAAACTGGTATCATGTGACTGGAAATCTGATGCATTACACAAGTAATGGACTAAAACAGACCTACAATGAGAGCTCCAAAACAAAATATTGTAGCTTTAGAGCAGCTTTTAAAACAAAAACTAATTGAAGATGAAGGTAAACATATATTTCCCCCCCAAAAAAAGTAGATCATAAGAGAGCCACAGAGTGGAGACCAACTTGATAGCTTTCTTTTGTAACTTCTATCTCAACAAATAAAATGTGGGAGGTCTAATCTACCAAAGTTTTGGTAGAATAGCTATTACCATGCTGGTGGGAAAATACTGGTAAAGTGTGAGAAGATGGGGATTAGTAGAGGATAGATAAGGCAAGTATGAGGAATTATCTTAAAAAAAATAAGGCACCGCAGGATTCTCTTTAAATGCTGTTGAAAAACTCTTGGACTAGAGTAGGATTACTATTAATTTTCTCTTTACTGATTACACTTGGAAACAATCTTTTCTGAATATTTCTCTTACTGACCTTGGTTTTACAAAGCAATATAAGGTTTTGGGAGACATTATCAATGTAGAAAAGGAAAGTGATACGTGGAAAATTCACAAGTACCTTGCAGTTTAGAAAAAAAAAAAGAGAGAGAGAGATGAAATTGGATTACACGCATTTAGTTGTTAATAATTTTTTTTTAATGTAATTGAAGCCTCATCAGAGTGACATGACACCAGAGGAGCCTGTGTGTTTTAAAGGATCATGAAATAACTAGCATTAACCAGTGCAATGTCTGGGTCAACAGGGAATTACAATTCTAGGTCATACCTAGTGAGATATTGCCAGTAGAAATATGAGAGTACTGGCAAAATGCAATCTAAGATAATCTATGGTCTTGGTCACCCATATTCCCCAATGATGAATTCAAACTGGAACTGATGAATTAAAACTGCAATGCCTATGAAGATAATCAAGGGAATGCAGAACCTCTCGTGAGATGAGAGAATGAACAACAGAACGAATGACTTTCCTTGCACAGTGTCTCCTATTCCCTAATTCTGTCTGTCTATCACAACAGTCCCACTGGGTAGGGGAGAGCAATGCAATGGTTCATCTGGAAGGATACGTGCTTAGGCTGGCTAGTGGCTGGTGCCAAACAAAATGGATAATGGCTGAAATCTGCCTGCTTTTTCCCTTTGTGGAGGGTCTAATTTGTCTTTTTTTTTTTTTTTTTCCTTTTTCTCCTCTGACTAGCCTGTTGGTTTGTTTTCATTTATTTATTTTGCACAACATTTAAAGAAACTTAATTATCTTTGAGATTTCTGCTGTATTTTTATATTTGATTGAAATAGTACAATAGTTTAAAAGTTGTTTAAAGTCAGGAACAGTGGACAGAAATGGACTATATGATCACAGAATCATCATTTCCATGGGGAACAAGTGTAAAAATAGGGATAGGTTAACAATAAATAGGGACAGACTACTGATGAAATTAAAAAGGCAGGACAGCAGCAGCAGGTCTCTATCAATCAGAGAATTAAACTTCCAACTGCTATATTGAGGATGGAGGATATAACTAGTTTTAAGATTCTAATCAGGTTATGAAATGGATTATATGACATGATTGCCTTCAGGAAGTCCTCTCTTGTCCTATCAGAAACACAGATGTGCTAATATGATGGCTCTACACTAATGAGTGCAAGACAACATTTTAAGATTTTCAAGGGGGACATATAGATCAGTTTAAGTTGTTTACAGATGACACATTTACTCCATAGTGTACCATATTTGTTCATCTTTGTCACTGAAAATCTGTTTTGCCGAGTTGCAGGCAGATTCTGTGGCTATTGCTTGTTCTGCTTTTCTTTCTCTATGGAAAGGCTGGGTGCTGGATTGCAGTGGTGCAGAACCTTGACAGCACAGAGAAAAGCAGTGGCAGCTTGCCCAGAACTCAAGAGCTGCACTTTATTTCCATACAAATATACTTTGCATTGTATAAGATTTTCCATCAGAATTCTTTTTCTTTTATTTATTTATTTAAAGAGCATTGCAAATGTATGCAGCATTTTACACAGCAATCCAAAGTTGCTGTGAAGGTCACAAAACAAGAAAAAACCTCGTAAAGCACAGCATTGTCCTCACACACACACACACACAAAATAAAATAAAATAAAAATATATATAAACTTAAATGACTTTCAGTTTATTGCACTGATGTGAACAGAGTTTGAATTCCTGATGCTTGAGAATGAGTTTTGCCAGACGATTTTATAATGAACTAGCTAACACATAATTTCCTTCTGACAGATAAAGCTAGGGCCTATCAGCCATGTCATAAACTACCAGCAATTCTCTGAAATTCTTGCAAGGCCCAGGCAGGAAAAGTGACCGATTTGGAGCAGAAAGTCTAGAGAGTGATCCTTGTTGGCACTGTGGACATTTGTGTGTCAGCACACAAACAGTGTTGGAGTTTCCAGCAGAGCTGGTAGAAAATGGGAAGATGGTTGGCCAGAGAGACTTCATGGAAATGTGGTTTCAGCAGAATCCAGTGGCCCCGTGAGTGTGTGTGTGGTAACTTCAACAAAATTGATGAATTTATGAACTGTTCCAAACTTCTCATTTTCCTTCTGCACTACTGTCAGTCTGTATGAAGAACTGTAGCCTTATGTGATAAAAAACTTTGATTAGACTTTGATCAAAATTTGATAACGACTTTGATAAGTAGTACTGTATGGAGAAGCCAAAGCAAACTCCCCAGGGGCTGATGGAGAATAAAACGTCAAGTGCTGACTAGCCAGCATAATATGCAGTAAACAAGAATGAGAAACTAATCTATAATTTAAAAAATGTCTTAATTAATACAATATACATAATGAAATGTGTGGTAAATCCAGGGAGGAATCTTATCTATCTGCTCATCTAGGAGTAGCTACAACACCATGCCCTTGAATAAGATAGCAGTAAGTCTATGCTAACATAAAGGAGTTCCAGTAAGAACTGCAGGCTGTTTTGCTTGCTTGTTTTCACAAATGTTAACACAGGGAGTCTTTCTAAAATCAAATGTCACCATGGGAAAACCCCAAAAAATAAAAAGAAAAGGCCCAAGGATGTTTGCCAGTCTGAGGGAATGGTTCCAAAATGATATGACAGACTGACCCATGCTGACCTTGTGTCCCCCTTCCCCTCCAGTGCTGGCACTATGAATGAATTTATGGGCTAATCCTATAATCCAAACATGTTCAGCTTTACTATTTCATCTCTCTGTGGCCTGAAGAACCAAAGGTCCAACGAAGGGCCTGGTTGCCCAGCCCTGGGAGTGCAATTGAAAATATGGAGAGAAGTGCTCAAGCCCACAGAGTTTCAGATGGTTGGTATGGGCTTGCACTAAGATCATTTTGCTCACCCTGGCCTCTGGGATATTGCTGTTAGACTGTTTCTAGTAGCTGAACTAGCTTGTCTGCAGACAATTTAGACGCTTCTATCCACATATATGTCCTTATGCAAACAGATGGATGTAGGATGAGCATCAGTTTTTTCTGTGGACTTTCTGCTATTGTCCCCCACACATACAGAGTTGCCTCATTCCTCATACATTTCCCACCTAGAATAAGGCTGTTGAAGCTAGTGACTCCCACCATGAAGCTTCTTATATTACTTTTCTACAGAGTAATTACAAAAAAGGCAATGCAGTTTGGAGGTGCTGCTGGCTCAGCAGAGAAGCTGTCGTGGGAGTGCTGTGCTCAGAGCGCATGAAGAGAAAAGAAAGGAAACAGACTCCCACAAGGAAAAGAATGAGGAATTACTTATTTTCTGGGCACTTCTGTCTTCTAGACAGTAGATATTTCCTCAGACACAAAGGACCAGGATGGAAAAGGTGGAGGTAAATAGGTAAAATGAGTGAGAGAAGATTAGCAGAGCTCCAATTTAGTACAGCATCATAATGAACTTGCTTATCTTCTTGAGCAATTAGTGCTCAGAAATCATCAGCTTCCCCCATAACCTGTTTGATACCTTCCACTCTGGGAGGGAGATGGCTGCTGGCTGCAGGCAGAATAAGAAAGATCATTGCCTCTAATTTTTCAAGTTTTGATGAAATCTCAAAGAAGAACAAAATTTGAAGTTAGTAAGCATGATATTTTGATACCATTTTATCAATATTCAAATTTCTTTGTGTACCAATGCCCAAGAATGAAGGCACTCTGTATTGACTGTCTATGGCCTCCTGCCTAAGCAATCACAGAATCACAGAGTCACAGAATTTCTAGGTTGGAAGAGACCTCAAGATCATCGAGTCCAACCTCTGACCTAACACTAACAGTCCCCACTAAACCATATCCCTAAGCTCTACATCTAAATGTCTTTTAAAGACCTCCAGGGATGGTGACTCCACCACTTTCCTGGGCAGCCTGTTCCAATGTCTAACAACCCTTTCAGTAAAGAAGTTCTTCCTAACATCTAACCTAAAACTCCCCTGGGGCAACTTCAGCCCATTCCCCCTCGTCCTGTCACCAGGCACGTGGGAGAACAGGCCAACCCCCACCTCTCTACAGCCTCCTTTAAGGTATCTGTAAAGAGCAATAAGGTCGCCCCTGAGCCTCCTCTTCTCCAGGCCGAACAAGCCCAGCTCCTTCAGCCGCTCCTCGTAGGACTTGTTCTCCAGGCCCCTCACCAGCTTCGTCGCCCTTCTCTGGACCCGCTCCAGCACCTCGATGTCCTTCTTGTAGCGAGGGGCCCAAAACCGAACACAGTACTCGAGGTGCGGCCTCACCAGAGCCAAGTACAGGGGGACGATCACCTCCCTAGCCCTGCTGGTCACACTGTTTCTTATGCAAGCCAGGATGCCGTTGGCCTTCTTGGCCACCTGAGCACACTGCTGGCTCATATTCAGCTGACTGTCCACCATCACTCCCAGGTCCTTCTCTGCCTGGCAGCTTTCCAACCACTCATCTCCCAGCCTGTAGCTCTGCAATGTTTTGCTGCAGCAGTCACGGTACAATGATACATAGTCCTTGCTAGAAGTTAACAATGAATTTTCTTATTTCATACTTAGGGATCCCAAGCAAGGATCTTAAAGGATCCTTGTGGTGCATCCTCTGGGCTTTTGAAATGGCCCTCCCTGCACTGTATGGAAGACTGAGAGAGATTTGCATGCATCGCGTTACATTTTTCTTGATTTTCATAATGACTTCTGCACATGTCAGTATGTATTTTTACCTTTATTAGCAAGGCTTAAGGACTGAAAGAACCAGGAAAATGCACCTAGCCAACACCCATTACAAAACAGGGGATTTACAGCGATGCTGACAGCATTCTCCTGTTGGGAATGAGGCTATATTGGTGCATGTAGAATGGAATAAATGAAGTTTCATAAATAAAATATTTAACAGTTTTTCTTGTGGGCATTAATGGCATTATATTAGAAATACCCTGCTTAGAGAACAAAACGTTTCCAGTATCACTTGCTCCCCATGCCAAATTTGTGGTTTGTAATGCAAGCACACTTTTAAGGAGGTGGACCGGCAATGTAAGCACTTCCCAATTGTCATGATAATGCTATCCTGTGGGAGAGAGAGCTAAAGGAACGACAACAAAAAAACAAGCAGCTTTCTCTAAACAAAGAAAATCAATCAAAACCTCTGTTCATTGATCCTTGTTAGAAATATCTGTAACAGGCTCAGTGAGCAGACAGCTAGCTGAAGCATGTACAGTACGGATAGCCTTTTTAAACACCCAGCTGAAGCATGATACCACTGAGAGAAATTATGCTCTCCTTATGCAACCTCACAGCAAATCTTCCAACCTATAGTACAATGCGTTATCTTTAGCATTTCTTTAAAGAAGTACAGAGAATAGAAAAAAAGATTTTCCCAGCTGGCAATGTATGTTAACATATTAAGTTTCATCAGGAGAATATAATGATACCAGTGTTTAAGAAAATGCTACAACCTTGTTTAGTTTTCCTAATTTTTTTTATATGGGGCCTTTTCTCCTGAGGTGTTGGAAGAAAATGGGGGAAGACAGAATCAGTAAATATTGTCAGCCTTCTCAGCTGAAATGCATAATTATAGTTTTATCCCTTTCTGATACACAGATTTTACAGAGTTGATTGCAGGCTTCAGGAACCATTTTTGCCTTCTAAATTGAAGCATTTCAGGTTTTCTCTAATTAACAACCATTTACAGAGTACATCACAGGCTTAGTGCCTACTCACCAGCCACATTTCTCTTAGACAGATCTGTTATTGCACAAAAATGAATGCGAGAGGCCTTCTGTATTAATAGTTTATGAAGATAGCTCAATTACAGCTGACCATACAGTATTCAGGCTATGTTAATCTCCTGAGTCTCTCTCTGGAGCATTTTTTTCTGGAGGGCCAAAGCTTCTTGAAGTGATAATACCATCTCTTGAACAATAAGGGTTTGGACTTGTTGGTGTGGGGCAGCAGCATTTTGAGAAATAGCTGTAGGAAGTTCTTAGGCGACTAATTAAAATAGAAACTTTGGCTTTCTTTTCCCCTTAAGGTGACAGGGTTTCAGATCTAAAGAAACAAAACTAAGAAACAAAACAGAACAAAACAAACCACCACAGGAACCAGGAGAGCCTGTACTAGACATCAGTTCAAAGTTGAGTAACTGATAAACCTCTGATCCATCCACAGGAAACTGCCCAGAATCAAGATATTCACACAGTTATCCACTTTATTCCCAGTTCTTTTACACCTGAACAGTCTTACTGCATGTTTACTCATAATAAGCTGATGAGACTGAGAGCTTCTTGGAGCAAGGTGCTGTCACTGTTCAATCTTGTACAGCGGCATGCACATGAATTTTCTTTAAAAACAAATGGCAAAAGTGTTGTATTTCCTTCCTCTCTCTGTCCTCCCCCCCTTCTCCATTCCTCCCTTCTGCCTTCTCCCTTCACTGCCTTATAACATCTGTGACAACGGGATCCCAAGTTCTCATTCACCTCATTCACTTGCTGATAATTTCTGCCCACATTCAGCCATAAGACAAAGCAATGGTACAACATGAACGGAAAGCTGCCAGATATCCAAAAGTAGCATCAAAAAAGAAGTGGAGAATGAGGTATTTTTATACCCGTTCCAGTGACTGACAATTGCCTGGAAGGACATGTGCATGCATTTACCATTTTAAAGACGTAATCATGCTTGCTGAAAGCATCAGCCTTCGGAGAAAACCCAGAGCTTGAAGGAATGAGTGTTCTTGTAATGCTCAGCGGCTGACTTGTATTATTTCAGATAAACATGGCTGAGAACTGATGGACATGTATTCCACAGATTCTGGCACTTTCTTCACAGAATATCTGCTTTCTGCTGTGCTGTTTTCTGTTTTGCATAATACCCTACGAACATTATTACTGGAGTTCAGAGGGTTTTGAGCATTCACAGAAAGAAACATAGGGAGAGGAGCAGTAGTTTGATTGATGCAATTTTCACATTGGCCTGGTGGATAATCAGAAGAGCTCTTCTATTACAAGGATGTGCAGAAAGCAAAACATTGTAAATCCTACCCACAATCCAGGGCCAATAAGAAACGCTAAAAAACTCCAACAGCACAGGCTTTCTTGACAGAGTCATAGTTAACAGCTTAATAGCTTAATAGCAGCTAGCAGGCAAGATCTGCTCTTATGCAAGGCACATAGCAGTTTAAAAGGATAAATATGTATGTATAGGAATTACATCTTCCTAAAATGATAAAAAACAAATAGATTAAATGAACCCCTACCTTGGAGAGCCTGAAGTGTACGAGTCTGCACAACAATACAGAGCTGCAGGACCAGCTGTGGTGCACTTTCCAGAAACGTGGCTAGCAAATGCAGCATACTCACATCTGCATACTCATACACCATTTTCCAATAAAACCGCCATCTGTCATTCTCTCCACTCCGTCGACTCCGGATACCCAAATATATAGTGTGGAAATACCTAGAAATAAAAAAGAGAGGTTATAGAAATGCAGAATAATGTTTTACTGCTAACACTTGTGCTTGAAAATAACCCACATTTTCCCAATGTAATGAATGTTTATTTAAAAGGAACATCATCCTGCTATTTATAATAGTTGATGTGATAAGAGTAAACTAGACTACAGACAAGACTTGCTTTCATAAAACTGTTTAAAAAGCTTAGTATCGTTTTATTTGTTAAATAGTATTCCTTTCAAAGTCAGTTTTCTGAACTGAAATGTGAGGAGGATGCGTTGATTATATGGCCTCCCTCAGAGATTTTTTCAAATAATGGAATGAAAAGAAAAGCTGATTCTGCAATGGCCTCTACTGCAAAGACTACAGACTACAAAGAATGGAGCCCATTTCCATGTGGCTCTATTTTGCCTTGGAAGGCCACCTGCACTGCCAACCTGGGACCTTGCTATTGTTTAGAACATAGTCCTGCTTCTCCACAGCTCTAGTGAGTTTATTATTATGTTTCAGATACTGCCAAATGTATAGTGCTTTTTCTCATAGGTTGCCTGTTTTAGAAGGAGAGAAGATCTAGCAGTGAGCTTCTATTTTAGGAGAAGTGGAGATGTGGCTGTGAGTCCCCTTGGTGGTTGGAAATGACTCACTAAGAGCACTCACGTGCCACAGCAGCAGGGAGCAGCAGCAGGAGCCAGGAGCCCAACAGGCTGCTGCTGCTGATAGTGGTAACTAGCAGATGAGAGAAGTAATGGGCAGAATGCATGTGTCAGCTGAATTGTTTCTGAAAGCTACGTCTGTCAGTCTGTAGGTCAGGCTGAGTCTTCTCCAGCCTCTCCTCTTTCAGATATGTTATTCTTCATTGTAACCATCCCACCAAGATCCTGAAGGAAGCAGGAAGTTTCAGCTAAGAAATCTGTATTCCGTGGTAATTCTTGGGTAAGATTTTCATCCCCAATCAGACCAAAAAAATAAAACAAAATAGAACAGAACTTTTAAAATATTCTGGAATTGAAATCCCACAAGTTGTAGTTTCATATGTAGAAAAAAAGAATGATGTTCTGTTCCTGACAGCCAGGCTCGGCATCAGGTAGACCAGGAGCTCTCTTCTGGATGCCAAGAAGCCACAAAGTCCTTAGCACACAGTGGGTCCAAGTAACAGCCTTGGAAAAGGGAACCTGCAATGTTGCACATTGTTGAGGGGAGCTAAAACCTCTTTTGATACTTAGGCAAATAGATCACATGGGTCAGCCCTTGGAAGAGTGTCACATGCAAGGTTTTATGTCCTGAACAGCCACCTAACAACAACAACAACAAAAACACCCATTGCCTGACAATAGCTCAGATTGTCTGTCAGAACAGCCCAAGATTCAGTTGTCCCAGCAAATGACCACTGTCCTTGTACCCAATACACATATCACAGCAGAGCAATAGCTTCACTCAGGACCGTGCATCAAACACAAACAAGGAGTAGCACAAAGAACTGAGAACACATATCTGAGCCTGCAGCATTTTTGCTGCACATTGTAGCCGTATATAAGGAAAACACATTACATTCACACTGAAATTAGAATTATAACAGGTGGTTCTGAATTTTATCAAAGTTCCATCGGGGAGTGAAGTAGCAATGAACGACTCAGAGACGAAGACCACAGAGGTACAGTAAGCAAGATATCAACCCCACCTCTCATGCAAATAAACTGAGCAGGTCCAGATGGCTTAGAGTATACTGGGATAAGCGGGGCTTTCTGTGTCCTCAAGGTTAGGTTGGGTGAAATGACCTGATGCCCAGTTCTCGAAGAAGCTATGGAGGTGGAAAACCATCTTTTCCATATAGTTCTGGTAGTGTTGTCTGTTGGATCCCCAGGTTCTCAGTTGCAATCAGTTTAATTGTTCCTAGACCTTTCCCTAGTGTTCTGCCCCACAACAGGGACAGGTAAGACTTGCATATCATTCTGCAGTTTATGTTTTGTGTTTGTTTGCTTTTGGCCTGTTGCATATGTCCTTTCAAGGGGCGCACCTGGGAATATTGCACACAGTGGGGCAGACAGCATCTTCAGCATCCTTCTTTTGAGCTATCACTAACCCTTGCTATAAATATCTAAAGTAGCTTTGGCTGCCGAGCATTGTGCCAGGAGGCTCCAGCCCTGCCAATGGAGCCATCTGCAACTTCGGTTCTACAGCATTTGTGCAAAAAATACTTTTCCTATTATGAAAATGACAAGCTGTGCCAGGCAACATCCCCGAGGGTTCTTTACCTGCTCTGCAGAGTGGTTGTGCATGGCAAATACTTTGTGATTAATGAACCCTTATGGAAATATTTCCTCTCCCATTGCACTTTATTGTGAAACATTGGCAGTGAGTTATTGGGGACTGGGGAGTCATTGCTCTTTGTCTACTTAGCTCTCTGCAATTTAGACACAAGAGGCAGAGGAAGAAGATACTTTCTCTTTTTACACACTGGGGACCAAATTTCAGCCTGAGGTGGTTTTTGTTTGTTTGTTTGTTTTTTCCTTTTTTTTTTTTTTTTTTTTTTCCTGGTCCTATCAATTTTGACCAAATTAATTGCAGGCTGAAATGAGCATTTACGCACATAATTACTGTCACTGATTTATAGACACAGTCAGGTGATTAGACAGCTAAACATTCTCATTTGCATCCACAATTAATTGTACCAGCAATTGATGTTAGGTGTGCAAATTAGCAGTTATTAAAATAAAAAGATGGTCTAATAAAATGCTTCATATATCAGACTCTTTTTACCCACAGTGAAATTAAAAAAAAAAAAAAAAAAAAAAAAAAAGTACTTTTCTTGTTGTGGTTTCCAAATATAGCTTAACACTGCAGTAATGACACATTCCATTTTATATATATGCATTATGTAATTGCATCTTAGACACTCACAAGAGTCCTGGTATCAGCAAATGCTATTCAGACACACTCAGAGGTAGTTCCTGCCCTGAAGAATTTTTCTTATTCTAGTCCTCTGGTATCATTCTGGTGGAACTCATTTTTTTTTCTGAGGCAAGGTTGTAGCTCTTACATACAGCCATTCAAGAAAGAAATAGAAAGAATTAATGACAGTTCTGCATTGAAAACTATCTTAGGTTCATTGTGGAGCAAATTGTTGCCAATATACATGGAGTTGCAGGTGTGCTATTGTTTCAGTTGTGATTACATCTAGAGACCTCAACTACAGCCTTGTGCAGGTGCTGTACAAATATACAAAAGCTGCCTATCCATCTTCCCAAAGAGCATTTAATTGACATGAAGAAATGACAAGGAGTGAAGAAGAGAGAGTTTGAGTATCAGAGGGGGAAGGGAAGAAAGGAGGAATGGGAAGTATGGTAACAATACTGCCACCTAGGAAACTAACCACTTCTGCCATCTAGGAAAGTAAGTACTTCATCTTCAATCAAGATAGTCTATTAATGTTTCTAATCATGAGAAAAGTCAAAAAGCAAACAAAACAAAACAAACCCCCCCTGCTGCCCCTCTCAAATTCCACAGTTTTATAGCTCTTATATTCGTGGAGAAAAGCTTAGAAATAATAGCATTTCCTATAGCTGGAAAAAGTTAGAAGAGTATAAAATATACTATGAAAAATGAATACCAGATCTTTTCTTTCTTTCTTTCTTTCTTTCTTTCTTTCTTTCTTTCTTTCTTTCTTTCTTTCTTTCTTTCTTTCTTTCTTTCTTTCTTTCTTTCTTTCTTTCTTTCTTTCTTTCTTTCTTTCTTTCTTCCTTCCTTCCTTCCTTCCTTCCTTCCTTCCTTCCTTCCTTCCTTCCTTCCTTCCTTCCTTCCTTCCTTCCTTCCTTCCTTCCTTCCTTTCCTTCCTTTCCTTTCCTTTCCTTTCCTTTCCCTTCCTTTCCTTTCCTTTCCTTTCCCTTTCCTTTCCTTTCCTTTCCTTTCCTTTCCTTTCCTTTCCTTTCCTTTCCTTTCCTTTCCTTTCCTTTCCTTTCCTTTCCTTTCCTTTCCTTTCCTTTCCTTTCCTTTCCTTTCCTTTCCTTTCCTTTCCTTTCCTTTCCTTTCCTTTCCTTTCCTTTCCTTTCCTTTCCTTTCCTTTCCTTTCCTTTCCTTTCCTTTCCTTTCCTTTCCTTTCCTTTCCTTTCCTTTCCTTTCCTTTCCTTTCCTTTCCTTTCCTTTCCTTTCCTTTCCTTTCCTTTCCTTTCCTTTCCTTTCCTTTCCTTTCCTTTCCTTTCCTTTCCTTTCCTTTCCTTTCCTTTCCTTTCCTTTCTTCCGACAGACCACAGCAAAACCCAAGAGAAGGGAGTAGGAAGCAATATTTCCTATATTGCAAATAATCAGATGGCAACTTATATATTGTTATTTGGGGCTTAATGTCTTTTTTACTCTCTGGAGGAAATGGAGAATGCTACAGCGTTTAATTGTTTTAATTTTCTTCAGTATATCAAACAGCACAGTATACATACCATTGATAAAGCATAACCCTGAAGGATATAAATCTGAGACAAGATCCCGAGTGACATTTTTGTTCCATTATATTAATGAAGGAAGGCAGCAAAGTCAAAAACAAACAGGAAAGCAGACCAGTCTTTGTGCTGCACACAAGAAATGTTCAGGATGTAAGTCACATAGAAGCAAAGAGTTACCTATATTTGTGGTTGCAGAAAAAATAAATAAAAAATATGTGCTAGCAAAGGAGACATTCATTCTGATCAGAAACTCTCCAGAGTTTCAAAAGTCAAGAGTCCTCACTTTGTTCCAGGTTCTCATGCTAGACTTGAGGGTCAGTATAGAGTGAAATACCTACATTTGAAATACTTCTGGTGATAATTTAATTGCATAATTAAACCATGCCCAATTGCACATTTAATTGAGATGTGGTAGTGTAATTATATGATAATACCAAATATTTATAAGAGTGCTTTCCAAGTTAAAGTGCTTTACAAACATTAATTGATTAACTGGGATGCATGTAAATAATCTCACAGGGTTCATTCCCCAGGAATTGGCAGCTGACCAATGTAATGCTTTCCTGTAGGAGTGAGGTATAGCATTTACTCAGCAAATTGAAAGCCAGGTGATGTTTTGTAAGCCCATGGTAAGGATAAGTTGACCTTATCTGTCGTGCAGAAAAATCTCCCTCCTTTCTTCCTTATTCTTAGGAATGTTATAGTTTGTCCTGAGTATGTGAATAAATCTTCCCCAGCTCTTGCCCAAGTACAAGGCAGACAAAGAGATCCTCAAAATACTTTCCAAACAGGAGACAATTCCTCAGATTTTAGGTATTCTGGAAAACTGGGATGCCACTGGCAGCTGGGCTGAAGGCTTCCAACCTGACTACAGCCTGTTCATGTCTCAAATAACTTTTTCATGAAAGACCTTTGGTAAATATCCTGGTGTCATTAAAATTGGAGAGTTCTGGGAGTAAGAGGAGAGCTTATTTTTTTTTTTTTTTTACTCAGTATTCTTCACAGTAACTGGGTGTCATTTATGGCCATTACTACTTTCTACGAAATTATTTCAGAAGCTGCTCCACTGTGCTTCACAGACATGATTTCCTTTAGCATAGAAGACTGAGTCTTGTAATAAATGGAACAGCAAAACCAAATTCTTATTGCTGGTGGACATGTTGTTCCCATGTATGTGGGACTGAGATGTTCTCGTTGCATATAGTTTGGCTCAATCAATGTCTTTCAGTCTTCTGAGGTCCTACAGGCTTCTTATCCCAAGGTTTTCCATTTGCACTCACCTCCTTTCTTCCACCTGCACACTTTATTGCAAATCTTTAGCCAGAAGTTGAGATTTTGGAGATTAAGAAGAGTTATATTCAGTTGCTCTTCGTTTAGACAATGTACACAAGTATGTGCAAGTGCAAGCATCAAGACACATAAAAGCCCAGCCCTGGCTATGGCTCTGAGCATTTCCTGATACAGATTTTCATCTTAATGAAACCATCCATCTGATGGTAATATACGCAGCTCTGGAAAAAAGCCTTCAGTTTAGAAGTGTCAAAGATTACATTGCCACCATGTGCTTAACCTAAAAAGTCCTTAGGATGATACACATGAATGAGAGACCATTTGCATTCTTTGGAAAAATGAAAACGTTCAGATTTCATGCCTCATGTAGTCCATATTTATTACAATTGCCTAAGTCAGTAGAGGACATTTGCTTATGTTACATAATCTACTGAAACATTTGTGAGAAGATCAAAAATCATTAATGGCTAGCTGTAGCAATCTGAAACATTTATTCTTATGTCTAATTTGCCCCATATCAAACAGTACATTAAACAATTTAGCCATACCATGAACAATTGCTCTTTCTGTGTTTGAGGTGTGGAGAATAAAAATCACTACTGTAGAGCTAAAAAACCAGTAGAATAAACAGCAATTCAGATAAGTGGTATTTTCTTCTGTTGCCTGGTTACCAGAAAAACTTAACTGTATTTGTATCTCAACAGTATTTTCTGTGTTAAATAACAACAGATTGTTCTATTTTGCTTCTTATGTGCCTTTTTATTAGGTGTGCACGAATACTTAAAAAAAAGTTTCCTTAGCAGGAACACTTACTTTCTTATCAGAACATGCTAACACTTATTCTTTTTGTTCTGAAAAAGGGGACAAATCAGTTCAGCTTTAATTCCTTTTTCTAGGAAGGAACAAGCTGTAACAGCCAATTTTTAATTTTCCAATCAAATTATTTTTTGATGGGAGCATTAAGGTTTAATGTGCAAAAGGAAACTGAAATACATTCTGTAGCACAGCAGTGACCAAAGCTTGTCCAACCAAACACGGTTCTGGCAATTTACCAGCAGTCAAAAGTCTGGGCTTAATTTACTTTAAATTATGAGTGCAGCATCTTCATCTGTGTCACTGAGATGAGATCCATGAGGACAGATCCCACTGGGGAATATTTCATCATAAAAGATGTTAAAAGCCTTATTTCCAGAATACACCTCCATTACAAAAGTCAAAACAAAAACCTAAATTCTTGCATTTTATTTTTCCCTTGTACTATTCAAAGATATCAGAGAAATATCTCCTTTACGTTAGTCCAAAGCAGGACACTTTATGATCATAAACAAAACGATAACATCTATTTTGTTATGACCTCTAAAGCATTCTCCAGCATCCTCCATGACTAGGTGATCCTTCCCAAATGGTCATAAGTCATATAGCAGCATTTTATGGCCATCTGAATTTTTAGGGCCTTCTGAATTTTGCTACCATCTGAATTCATCAAATGTGGCCAGTCAACACCAGCACTCTTCTTTTCTTGACAAGGCCAATCTGCAGACCTACAGTATGTGAACTGCTGTTATAAGGAGATGGTAGGAGCAGATATGAGGAAGTGCAGATTTAATAATAAGAAGACAGGACAGCCAAAAGAAACCCATTTAGTTCCATTATTTCCATGTTTCTAATTTCGAAACTGGAGCATTCCACATATGTGCTCACCTGCCGGGTCTCTCGTTCAGCCCAGCAGCCCCAGAACATCCTGACTGGTCTGTGCCTCCCCATGCTTCCAGGCTGTCCCTGCCCTGCCTGTGGAGCTTGTCCTCACACCAGCTTTTCCCTCTAGCAACAGGGCCCAGGGCACAGCTCAGTGGCCATCAGCTGTTCTTTTGAGACAAGGATGGTGCAACCTTGTCAGAAGATGTGATATAGACATTCTCCACAGCTCCTCAAGACACTGCCCTGATACTTCACAGGGGCAAACATTCATGCGTTTTCTGCATGACCCACTATGGGCCAGAATAAAAAAGGAAAATGATGAAATGAAATTAGAAAAAAACTCCATAGCATGGTTAAGCCATCTGTAGCTATATATCTCACAGTGTTTCTTCATCTAGTTGTTGCCATTGATGCCTTTCCTGTTTAACCAGGGACAAAGCCTTTTAGACTTTCAGCAGCACAGCTAACAGCTTTTACTCCACTCCTGTTTCTGGTATGACACCACACACCTACGTGCTCTTTAACCACAGCCATTGCTTCATCGAGAGCTGATGAAATTGCTGTGGGCCCCAGAGGCCCCTTGGTTTCCACTAGTGGGAAATACAGTTTTCTACGTGTCACCATGGCTGCAGCCCTGGAAGTGATGCCCATAAGAGATCAGACTCCTGGGGATGAGAGGCTTCCCGAAGGAACACAAAACCAGACCAGAGCGAATAGAGATCTTCCCTGCTCTGTGTCCTCTGAGAGGCCAAGGGATGTCCCATCATGTTCAAAGAGTGCAGTGCCAGGAGTTGGACTTGATGATCCTTATGGGTCCCTTCCAACGCAGGATATTCTATGATTCTATGGTTAATGCTAGGGCACTCCAAAGAGCTAAGTTCAGTTCCTGACTCCTCTATAGTCTCCTGTTTTTCCTCCTGCAGAATGAAAGCTTTTTCAAATGTCTTCAAGTGGAAGGCTGTCTCTGTCTTCAGAACAACAGTTGACATCCATGATCAATAGTGGCTTACACAGAATTTCTTTCCCCTCTTTTCCTACTTTCCTCTTTTTGTCCTATTTTAATTTGCTACTAAGTCTGTCTGCATGTTATTCATCCTAAGACATCCTGGGAAACAAATCCAGGTTTGCCTCCATGTCCCAGGCTAAAGATATCAAGAAGAATCAAGGGGTAGAAAATCACAGATTCCCCCAGAGACCTTTAGGCATTCCCTGGAAAAGCAATTAGTCATGGCCAAGAATCCGTACCGTGCAGCTGCCACAGGAATATAATCATAGGCATCCTCAATTCACCAGCCCCCAGGGCTGCAGCAGAAGCTGAATTGTTCCTTTGTTCCTTCCCATCTATGATAGAATTATGATAATAGCCCTTAGAAATGGTCTCAAGACACTCCTCATGAGACCAGTGGGGAAGATGCACCTGTCTCATGATCACTTATTTGACTACACTTAAAGAAGTGACCACTTGTAGAGTTAAGAAATTGGCACGGCTGGAAAGCAGTGCCTCTGGTTTATTTGAAGCATTGGGCAGCAAGTGTATTTCCCAGGTCTCCAGATAAGCAGCCATGTAACATCCCAGCACCATACTAGAATAAGACTAGGATAAGGCATGAAGAACCCTTTGCCTTCCTTAGCTTTGTATTAGTTTCCACAGGAGCAAAGTGTACAACAGCACACTCTGAAAATCCCACAGCTGGAAACCTTGCAGTCTGGGAGCAGGCTCCTCCTGGGTACTGGTGTTTATTATTCACACTGCACACATTGAGATGCTGAGGCCCCTCCAGGGAAGCTGATTTTCTCCCAGCATCCATTTCTCAAACCATTTCCAGAGGGACATGGGCTATTTATTGCTCTGAACTGTTCAGGGAGTGGGTTCAACATGGAGGTGAAGCACTGGAGCAGCTAGGGGGTAAATACCCTTGAGGTCTGCACCAGCTCATAGCCAGCTCTGTTAGGAAAGCCTTCAGTGGTGAATGTCTGGTCAAACTCACCACCTGGAAATGGGAAAAACTTCACTTTGTTATTCACAAGAACCCATGTTATTCATTATGTATCTTTGTGTCTTTGTGTCTTTGATAAATTAAATATATGAGGCTGCCTGCTGAAAAAGCAGCTTTCCATTGTCAATTTCCACAGGAAAAGAGTTGGTGGTTGTGATTTCCTTGGTACAGGAAAGAAAAAAAAAATAAAGCAGAGGAGATGCTTGCAGTATCTTTTGCAAAAGTTAAAAGAAGCAGCAGTAGTACAAATATCAGAGAATGGGTAGGGTACAGGCTATATTTCACCCCATAGACAAAATGTAATGTGTTTCCTTCCATATACACATCTTTCTTTCATGACTACTGGTGTGTGCCAGGATGAATCTGGGTTGTGTCACTCTTGGGGCCTTGCACGTAATCCTACACTGTGAAACAGCAGGAGCTAGCTGCCTGCACTAACCAGTAAAAATGAACTATTGCCAACCTTCCTTTTTCTGCCTCCAAAAAACCTTCCAAATTGCTTATAAGAGCTTTGATAGGACCTGCCTGCTCTTTCTAGCTCAGGGAAAACACACAACTGAGAATTCTGTTTGGAAATATCTACGTTGTAAATAACTATTTTTTTATCCTATTTATACAGCAGTCTATGCTTCAGCTTTCTCTTTGAAGTACTCAGGAAAAGCTATCAGTTAATCCTCCAATACAAAACACCTAACAATTTAATGCTCATTGTTTAGATGGAGCAATCTATAAACATTCAGGAAGGAATGTGGGATTAGTCACTCATTAAGACGCGGACAGACAGTACTCGTGATCTCTATGTGATATGCAAATGACTGTCAGTGTTATTTAACACGAATTCAAACTAACTTCCTGTTGGTGCTTATAAGTGGTCCTGACTAATGGTGAATGTGCTTTAAATGTTGCCTGCTTGAAGAATTTTATATAAGATTCAATTCAAAAACAAATTTGCCAGCTAATAGTATTATCAGTGCTGAACAACATCTCACAAAGAAATGGTTTTGAATACTAAGTTGAACACCGCACCATGAATTCTGTCTTTGTGCTTTGCAAATATAATATTCAGAAATCTTTGGAATAAAGTTTCTGGCTTGGGTTTTGTCTATGGAGAAAGGTCTAGGGCAAATGGCAGCATTTTCATTTCAGCCTTTCATCAATTCCCATAGGCCAAATCCAAAGGGCCCCAGTGAGAAAAAGACCCTTAGCAATCTAATGGGAATTTTGACAACTTACAGACCTCCCAGTTTGCCCTTTTAATATTGCAATGTACAATAGTGCATTATACAGAAAGATGAAGGAACATAAGAGGTGACATGCTGGCAGCAGCACACAAGCCAAAGGAAAAAAAAAATAGAATGAGCTGGCAAGACAGCAATTACATCTAGGACTTGAAAGTAAACTGTGGTTATTAGAGAGTTACAATGTTTAGTCTAACAGGAATATTCAATTTCATTATTAGTTTCATCTTAACATATAGCTTAAAACCCCAAAAGTACAGAAGGGATAGCAAATGCCTCCAAGGACAAATGCTTCAAGGGATAGCTAGTATCAAAAGGTATGAATTTATAACAAAACCTTAAACTCACTGTGAATTCAACAGCCATGTTGTTTGTAAAGTTATTCAGAAAAGACGGCAGAGATAACACAGGCACACAACAAAAAAGAAATATTTTTGCTGTGGCAGGAATTCCCTGGGCAAACAAGAGAAAAGAGACCTGACCACATCAATCTCTTTTACACTATATTTTGAGAAGGACAACCCAAGGGGCATATGAACAATTTTTAACTCTATTTTTAGTAGGGATAAAAATAAGCAAAGTTTTGCAACACAAACACTATCATATTTGCATTCAGATGCATATGTATAAGCTTGTTATTCCCATTCAGTATATGAATCTTTATTCCAGTAGTGAAAGGTATAGCAACTGATAGAAGGCTTTTAAAATTTGGGAGACTGTATTCTTGAAATGCTAAAAAGGTAGTAAAACAACCACAGAATCTGTGTGCAGTTAGATCCCAAAAAGCTATATGTCTAAACAAAGAACAACATCTTCAGTATCAAGTCTGAATTCATGAAGCTGCCCTGAAAATCAGAACAATTAAGAGCCTAAAGTAGTACAGGAGTGCTTTCAAGTGGGTAAAGACTGATGGAAGGTTGCCAGGAAACACAGGGCAATCTGCTCCTAATCAGGGTCAGGGGGAAAATGCTGGAGCAGGAAGGCTCATCTGGGACTTGTGGAGGGAACAATTGCTCCCCACTCAGCATCAGGCACTAGCCCTTGGCATGTGACCAGGGAATAATCCCCAGTGCTGGTTCCCAAAACACACTTCAGGTTAGAAGAGCTCTTAAGAATATCTCCAAACCTTGTTTTGGCTCTGGTATGTCCTTTGAGACTGACTAACTTAGGGTGATATGCTTTACCCTTCCATTACAAACTTAATCACAGAAAGGCTGAGGTTGGAAGGGAACTTCTGGAGGACATCTATCCAACCACCTCCTCGAGCAGGGCACCCAAAGAAAGCTGTCCAGGGCCATATCCAGGTGTTTTTCTGGATATCTCCAAGGCTCAGGAGACTCCACAGCCTTCCTGGGCAACCTCTGCCAGTGCTCCATCACCCACACAGCACAGAAGCATTTCTTGATGTTCAGAAGGAGCCTCCTGTGTGCCAGATTGTGCCCATTGCCTCTTGTCCTGGCTCTGGGTACCACCGATCAGAGTCTCTCTCTGTCCTTTTTGCACCCTCCCTTTAGGTATCTATAGACATTGATAAGATCACCCCTGAGCCTTCTCTTGTCCAAGCTGAACAGTCCCAGCTCTCTCACAGGAAAAGTGCTCCAGTCCCTTCATTATCTTTATGGATCTTTGCTGAACTCTTTCCAGTATGTCCATGTCTCTCTTCAGTACTGAAGAGTCCAGAGCTGAACACAGTACTTCAGGTGTGGCCTCTCCAGTGCTGAGTAGAGGGGAAGGATCACATCCCACAATGGGCTGGCAAAACTTTGCCATTGGGATACCCTTGTTGGCTGCAAGGGCACACTGTTGGCTCATGTTCAACCTGGTTTCTACCAGGATCCCACAATCCTTTTCTGCAGATCTGCTTTGCAGCTAGGCATCCCCCAACACATACTGGTGACGAGTTGTTTCTCCCCAGGTGCAGGACTTTGCACTTCTCCTTGCTGAACCTCATGTGTAAGGTTCCTGTCAGCCCATCTCTCCATGTTGTCATTGTCCCTCTGGATGAAACTACGGTCCTCTGATGAATCAGCCACTCCTCCCAGTTCCGTGTCATCCATAAACTTGCTAAGGGTATACACTGTCCCATCATCCAGATCATTAAGAAAGACGCCAAAGAGGATAAGATCCAGTATTGACCCCTGGGGTACACCACTAATTACTGGCCTCCAACTAGACTGTCACACCACTCCCTGGGCCTGGCCATTCAGCCAGTTTTCAATCCACCTCACCATCTGCTCATTCAGTCCATACATCAAGAGCTTCTCTATGGGGGGTGTTTTGGGAGATAGTGTTAAAAGCCCTCCTGAAGTGCTTATCCACTGCTCTCCCCTCAACTACCAGGCTAGTCATTTCATCTTGGGAGTTTAATACTAAAACTAAAAAGATATTGGTATATTGGTAATGTAGGTCTTATGGCCAGGTTTGTAGATACAGCACTCGTGAAAAAAAAAAAAGAAAAAAAAAGAAAAAAATAAAAAAGAAAAAAACAACAACACACAAAAGCTTACAAGTAAATTAAAGACAACAAAATGTAATTCTAGCATCTGTATAGTGAGCAGACAGTTCTTTAACTCCCATCCTTGTCACTGAAAATCCCTCAGACATATGCCAGATGCCAGAGCTGGAATTCCTTGTTCAGACTGACATCCCATCTCCAAATTATCTTCTGTTACAAACCTGATTCTTGGCCTAGATTGCAGTTTATGGCTTCTTCAATGAAGATATGATACATGTCTTTGCAGCTGTTTGCACAGTGACTAAAAATGTTTTCCATATCACAAATGAAACCAAAGTTGTACATAATGCTAATAATGCTACTGTTAATAATAATCATAATAAAGCATTATTTGCTTAAATTAGAAAACATTTATATTAATCCAGACAGCAAATTGCATGAACTTCCTTTAACCTTTGGAAACCATTAAGAAATTCAGTATTTTTGGCTAATTACTGTTGCAATTCATGCGGCCTGCATCCCTTCTACATCAGGTAGGTAAAATACCAGTGTCCCTATATTTCCTTCCCCTGTAGATCCCGATCACCCAAGTGCAGAACTAGGTTTTCCATGTGCAGCAGCTCTGAAAGTATTTGAGGTGAAGGCATATAAGTGTTCCTGATAAAGAAGGTAATAAAAACTATGAAGTGCTCTTCTCAGCTTTTTAAGAGCACAATCAAGAACTTGCTCTCTCTGCTGGCATAGCTGACATCAGAAGTTAAAAGAGCTTGGGGAAGCAGGAAAAGTAATTTTAAAAGTTGTTCTTTTCCTATGGAGAATATCATAAAGAGAAGCTTTCCCTTTCTAGTCCCACTAGTTTCCTTTCTAACAGCAATTTGTTTGCTTACTACTGGCTCCCAGGCCACAGATGCCCTGGTTTTCCAGAGGACACTTAGAAAGGGAAAATAACCTGGAAGACTGCTTCAGTACACAGCAATATTGAACACAGCAATATTCATATTGAACACAGCAATATGAATACAGCAATATAAACACATTGTGAACATGTAGGAGGAGAAATGCAAACATACGTGGATAAACTGAGCAGCTCCTCTTGGGTTTTCCAAAGAAAAACAGGACATCATGATAGATTTAGAGGGAGGAAAACTATGCAGACAGCTTCCCTACATGCACAGCCATGGTTGCTCCCCATGTGCCCCTTGCCACATATACCACACTCTGCGAATTTTCAGCCTTTCATGCTCCATTGGGAAATAAATTGTTTAGGTCCAGGAGGTATTACTAAAGCTAGCTCTACTAAAGACCTATGTATTAGTGTTCAAAGATGCATATCATTTCCTACAGCTAGAGGCAGCCATTTAGATTTGGCAGATGTTATTTTATTTGTTCAGGCTGAAAGGTCACTATAATTCCGCCAGCTTTATTTTCTGTATTTAAAATGTCACCCCAAACAGGTAGCTAAGGTAACGCATTTGCTTTCTACATATCTTCTACCATTTTCCATGTCAGAGAAGGTCTTTTATGTCTTAGGAATGCTAATTAAGTTTGAAAACTGGTCTTTGAAAAAAAAAAAAACTCGAAGGAAGTGAAGCACCTTTTAAAAATGATTGTCTCAGTTGCAAGGGTGTTCGATTCTATTGTTTTCTAAGGGTTTTGACATGTTTGCTTCTGGCAGCATTTCTTTGCTCTCTCAAAGCATCTCTTCATGCAAGAAGACAATTATAATGATCAGAAAGGTTTCCTGCTACTGTCCTCCATTTCTGTGCTCGCATTTGCTTGTCTGCAATTTGCACTTACAGAGATACAAGACAAATCTGACCCTGTGCCTTGAAGGCCATTTCAAAAAAACAATTAAAGACATGTCTACATAGAAGTCTACATCTATCCATTGGCACCCACCTTCCACTAATCTCAGCTGCACAAACCCACTCCCTTCTTTGCACCAGTTCCTGCACACAGCTGAATCCATGCTGAGCTCTTTCAATGTGCCATGCTGATCAAGAACTAACCCATTTAATTTTTAGTTAGTTTTCTGTCACCTTAGCTTACTGAAATATCGCTGTGAAGATCTCAGAGCACCAGAACTGGAGGGAGAGGTGAAAGAATTGGAAGCCATGGGGAGATGAAAGCAGGAGGAAGATAGGAACATAATGCCCAGTGCTTGGAGAAAGACTCACTACTATAGCAAGGCAGCCTCATGGAAAGACTTCAGTGGTTCTAAGTATGTTGTTTTGCCTTGCTATATTTCCCCAGGAAATATTTTGATTCATTTTCTAGTTAGAACCATCCTACCTTTTACTGACATTTGAGATAGAGGTATCTAAAGGTACTTCAACTGGCATGCTGGTCAAATATACTATACTATCATCCCAAGAATCCTGTCTGCTCATTAATTTATACCAGACACATAATGGCATTAAAGATCTCTCTGTGCATTGTTTAATTCAATGCACCTATGCACTGCATTTTTTCTTTTTTTTTTTTTTCTTTTTCTTTTTCCTTTTCTTTTTTTTCTTTCTTTTTCTTTTTCTTTTTCCTTTTCTTTTTTTTTCTTTTTCTTTTTCTTTTTCTTTTTCTTTTTCTTTTTCTTTTTCTTTTTCTTTTTCTTTTTCTTTTTCTTTTTCTTTTTCTTTTTCTTTTTCTTTTTCTTTTTCTTTTTCTTTTTTTTTCTTGTTCTTCTCCCTTTTCTTCTCTTTTTTTCTCTTTTAATGAAGAGTTAAAGCTCTTGTTTAGTGTTATAAATTATTTGAAAGGAAGAGAAAAACATTCTGCTACTGAAGTATATTTCTGAATGGGTTCTTAGTACATTCTGTTTTTCCATCTTGTGCTTGTCAAGATGGACCTGAAAGCAAAAAGACCAAATAGTATCTCTACAAGAAAAAGACTTATTTTCCCTGTAAAATACATTAATGATCAACACTGTCTTTAAGGACCTGTGATTCTTTCTTCCTTATTGTTGTGCATGTTCCAAACCTTACTGTAGACTGGCATGAAATATCCGTGAAGCACTGAAACCCTAGGTCAAGATAAAGACCATCATTCACTCTTAATTTACTTTTGAAATCAAGTTTGAAAAAATCTGAAGAAAAATCTGTTCCTGGGCCAAGGGTTTCCTTTTGTACTGACTATTTAAGTATTTTCACAAATGCATTTTTATCTTTTTTCCCTTCCTGACTGCATGGTTTGAACATACAGGTCAATGTGACCTTACAGCTTCCTAGGGGAAAATTAGTTGCAGAGAGATGGCACACAAAGAAAGAGACACTCACAAAAATCAGTGGGTTTTCTGCAAAATACATTTAGTGTTTCTTGGCACTCTCTGCCCTCAACACCCACCTTTGCTTTAGTAGCATCTGCTGTGATTTTCTTATCTTGCACTGAGTGGTCCAACGAGATTTTCATTATTTGAAAAGTGCCTTCCATTCACTAATGTGTATCTGATTAAGCTTGGCTCCAGATTACTTTATGTTAGAAACACATTATAGCTACATCTTCACAGAACACTGAAACATCCCACTTCCCAGAAAGCATTGGCAGAGGCCCAACTCTGATTGAAATCAGTGGGACTGAGCCCTCTAGCTGCCTTCAAATATTAAGTCTGATCGATGAAATGGGACAGGATGAGGATTTTATATACATGTTTTTATGTAAATGCATGCATTCACACTCCATATATATATGCACTGACATGCTGTATCATGCTATATCATACATCTGTTGGACACCCAACAAGAGTCTGCATACTTGTGACCTAACTTTCTTTTTCTACAGATACAAACCAAGATTGAACAAAACCGTTCTAGGGAAATTAAGGCAAAGAAATGAGGTAATATTGACAGAAGTTCTCCCAACTAAATCTAGCAAAATGGTACAGCCAGTAAGTTCAGCCAAAGGCTAAGAACAAGCTCAGCCAGAGGCTGCCTCTCCCTTCAGCCTGCCTTGCAGGATGCAGTTCCCGTAGTGTTCCTAGGCTCATGTGCTACTTCAGTGGACAGAATAAAGGCTGTATTACCTTTCCCTTGCTGTAATTTGCTGTCCAGCTGTAAATGCTTCTGTTACAGCTGATTCCCCCCACAAGGGTGAATCTGATGCTTAGCACTGAATTGGCTTAAAACAGTTTATCTAAAAGAAGAACAGATCAAAAATAAGGGAACCTGTTCATTCCCATTCAAAATTAAATCCAAACAAATAAACTAAACAAGCAAAAACAATCAAACAAAAACAGCAAAACCAAAACAAAAACCCTAAATGAACCAGTCTAAATCCCTTCATTTGGTAGGCTTTCAGCATTGTTTTTTTCATGCTCTTCATGACTTCAGTATATCAAGCTGTCCTGGAAGCTGATGAAACAAATTTCAACACTCCGGGAATCTGGCCTACGTTTGCAATGAGTGGACCTTAACTGGGAGCAGGGAGTGCCAGAAGTCATAAAGAAGACTGATCCTCTTGAGACCTTGAAATTAATTTTACTGTACTAAGGAATTTGACTAAGCTCCTGTTAAGTTCTTCCCATTTAAAACTGCTGTTCAAGGCAAACCTGTGGGGTTTCATCTATCACTGTCTTCTTGGCTTGATTTGAACTGTATCCTGGTGACAAGGGGAAACTCTTCAAGTTGAAGGGAGGAAATGCTCTAAAAGATTAGCACAAGGAGCAAGAACATCCAGTCTCGATTCTCACAGTATATCACATATAAGCTTGCAGAATCACTTAAATGGTGATAGAAAGGCTAGTAACATACCCAGTATAAAAGGATAAGACACAGATCCATAAAAACAGGTACACACATGGAGCTGAAACAACCCAATTTAAGCACCTGCAGCCAAGAGCATGATACAAATTTTGACAAATCTTCTGAGGGGGAAAAAATCAGTGGTGTCTCCAATATCATTCATGAGGAATGCTAGAATAACGGCAATGTCCAGAGCTGCCACCACACTGGCCCAGTTGAATGACTCCTTGTCTCCCCTCTGCAATTGTCCGTATGGGATGTACCGACATTCACGTGCTACCAGTTCAACATGGACCCAATAAACGCTATAACCTCAATCACTTCTACACACAAAGTGCCCCTAAATCACTGTTCTGTTTTTCTGGCCCAAGCAACTTTAAATGATCAAAAGCAGAGTGTGCTCTTATTACAAACCTTTCTGGCTGAGTAACTCCCAAGAAATGGGAGACTGGGTTGTGAAATCCCAGCGTGGGAAGACATGCAGGAAGTTTGTGCACTACCTAAGCAGTGCTTAAGACACTTAACTGTAGGCTGATGCTGTTTCAACTTTTATAGTTTTAAGACAAGAACCAGCAGCTATTTTTCAGCATCTAACCAAAAGCAGATGACGTTTCAGATACCTGCCTGTCTCTTCAGTATATCCTACTAAGTAGTCTCCTGTGTTGAAGGAAATATGAGACAGGTCATTAATTCTAATGCATTAATTCATTAATTCTAATACAACATAGCATTTTTTACATTCTTTATCTCCTTGCACATCTCTCATTTCTATATGGGAATGGTACCATTCAAAAACATGGTAGGTATATTTGGAGGCTAATTAAATTAAGATCTGCAGCATACTAGCTCCTTGGGATGGCAGGTGCTATATAAGTGAAAGAGATTATATTTAAAATGTCATGTTAAGTGAGGGATTTTTTTTTCTTCAGAACATTATCTCTCAGAAATCCTCTGCGTTTTAAAGTTGAAATTTCATTAACAAGTTGTCAACACCAGCTCCTCCTCCCAGAACCCTCTCTTTTCCTTCCTACACTTTCCCCAAAACACCAACCATCTCGAAGCATCTAGAATGGCAAAGGAAAAACTAGCATTTTTAACAGAGGAAAAGAATCAAAGTAAGCAACTGGAAAAGTTAATTTCTTTTTAGGACTTGGAACTCTGTCTCACACATACATGGCTACCTTATACATAAACAGAGATAGGAACATACTTACAGAATGAATATGTATGTAGGTTTGACAGCTACATTTGTACACACAAATACAATTCCATGTTAAATGAAAATATATATTGTTTTTGAAGAGAAGAAATGGCTGTGGCCTTTTACCCACCTTGTTCCTCCATTTTAAACATTTTTTTTTTAAGCTTCATTTTATACTCTATTAAATTAATAAGTTAGCACAGCACTGATTTCAGTTTTTTCTAAAATGGCTAGATGTAAGAACCATAACAATTCAATTTTGACTAGGAAAATTATTGCTTCACAGTAGACATTGTTTATAAATCAAAACTCAATGATTCCTCTCACATTTCAGGAAATAAAAGCACTCTATCTATTCCATAAAAGTCATGACAATCCCAATTCATAATGAAGACTGCTACCCTCCATCTGTATCAAATCAGGCATTATTTTCTCCCTGTTCTCATCTTTTACATCACGGTTTCCAATGGTTATTAAATGCATCCTGGCCAGCCATTCTTTTAAATTAGCATCCCCATAAGATGCAATATCCTCCTGAATTCCCCCAAGAACAATTCCAGCTGTAATCTGCACTTAATATTGAATTTGCACCAGAGAAATTCATTAGCTATGAACAGCATAAGACTTCCTTTATGCACGCTTTCAGTTCATTCATCCAAAACCACCATAGCCCTTGGCTGCAGCAAACAAACCTGGCTTCTTCCCAATAAAATCAATTGTTAACACACATACTGAAGAAAGTCCTATGCATTCAGAAAGGATTAGTTTCAGCTTGGACTCATAGATTGTTGTGCACTATCCTGTTGAATATCTTTTTAGGTTTTGGCAATAGCATATAGGATTAACAAAACGAACCAAACAAAAAGTAAAACAAAACTAAAAAACACGTCCTGTATAATATACATCTACATATCACAATACACATTCTGCTTCTTTTCTTAGCAAAAGGTAGGGATATTATATAGGACTGGCATAAAAGTTTTAGAGAGGATTATAGGCTACAATTCTACTTAGATATTGGACAGATTACAAATATTTAAGCATTCCTTCCTCCAATTAAATATGAATATGAGGTAGCAGAGCTCTTGTGGGTTTATATATAGAGAATACACAACATAAAGAATAGCACTCTCTCTATATACGCACATGCATACACATATACCCAGAAATGAAAACATGCAAATATTCTATATTTTTTGCAATTGTTTGTTAATACTTTATGCTATGACATGGTATCCAACACAAGTAGCAAAGCTAGTATTATGCCCGTGAAAAACCTTATCTAATTGTAATCAAACAGATTCCAACAAATGAGAGAGAGTTTGAAAAATTAATCTTGCAAAGCTTAAATTGAGAAGCAGACAAGGGTAGACTTAAACAATGTGGCATGCATGAACTAAATCATTTGTCACTGCATGCCTTAAATGTAATGAAATCTTGAAAAATGGCTTTCCCTTTTAAAGCTTTTTTTTTTTTTTTTTTTTTTTTTCCCATAAGGAATGTAACTACATGCAGTATAATTCTAATAGCATAAGTATATACAGAAATTCTACTGCCCTCTATTTAAAAAGACACAAAGATCCTGCAGTAGTATACCTTTCAAGAATGACTGTGTATTAAAAAAATGAATAAAAAAATAAAAAATGAAAACAATGATCATGGTAGTCTAGGATTCTTTGTAGTTGAATTCTAGAATCTGCATTAGAATCTAGAATCTCCCTAGATTCTGAAGCTCAGTATCTCTTTTAAGTCATTTTTGTTCAAGTGAAATTATGAAATTATTCTATTTGAAAAAAATTGGATAGATACATATATACCAACTAATAGATAAAAGGCCTGTTATTTCTCATGACATAATCTCATGATTATTTCTCATGACAGCCAGCTTGTGCCCTCCTCTTCTTCATGCTTTTTGTATCATTAGATCCTAAGACATTACCAAGCCCAAATTAAGCTGAAGCTGCATTTTGGCTATCATTAACATACATCCAGGATCTTTTTATCTCAGTGGGAATCAATTTGTGACCTTTTAAAGTATGTATTCCTAGTTTGTAACCATGTTAACAACATGAATTATCATTCAAATACAAATAAAAATGATTTGACTTCCCTATATCATACCTGCTTAGTCTTCCAGTCCACAGAAATGTCTACTATAGTCAATAGCTCAGACAGATATAAAGAACTTAAATGGATCATTCAAAGGACTAACTTCAATATTATATTCTTCAGATTATAACTGAGATCTTTCAGCTATAAAGGCAGTGGATTAAAGGGCACTGCTGGAACACAGTTCTCCTGCACTTCTCACCCTCCTCCAAGTAATATAGTCAGGTAGCAGTAATAAAAATATTGTTTGAACTAGTGTACCACTATTTTGTTCTGTTATAACCCTTGAGCTTATACACTTCACCTGCTAGCTAGAAATACAGTAAAGGGATGCGTTTAGCTGCTGCCTTCTCTATTTAAAATGTCAGGTTCATATTTTCAACTATTGCTATCAATTCTAAGGAACTATTTAAACTTCTTTAGCTTGTGGTGTGGGAGAAAGCTTATCAAGGTCAAATTTCCATGTCTGATTTCTAGAAAAAGCATGAGAACTATTGTTATTGTGTGCCCATTTATGCGCTTCTGTGTGTACAGATTATAGTGGCACCAACAATTAGCTTTACTATTTAGATTCACCACTTAATTCACCAATTTCTTATTTTTTTTTCTAGACTATAATTTAGGTGCTGTTCCTTAGGGGGAGAGGGGGATAGGAAAGTATTTTGAAAGAGGTTCAGTTAATTTTACTAACTTGCTGGTGTTTCTATTTATTGTTAAAAGATTCATTTGTCTTACATGTTGCAGACAGAAATAATTACAACTGAACCAAATTTTATTAAATTATTGTTTGTTCTGGAATTATAAGCATGGGTTTTTCATTTTACTGATGTGCATTTTGGTTTCTTGTTTCATTTCTTTTTATGATACAAATATTTAAACTGCTGAAGTGCCTAGCTGCTGAATATAAAGCCAAGGACTATCATGCTGGTTAGACTAAACTGTCTGCCTTGACCAGAATTCAGTGATAAATTATTCCCACTTCAGAGTAAAATTGAAATATGCAGACAAGACCCAGGTAGCAGCCTTCTATAGAGCATCTGTGATCATCCTGACACATTCCCAAATCTCCAAAGAGCTCAAGATTTTGTTTTCCTTTTCCCTCTGAGACAGTGAGAATGAGAGACAATGACTGAAGACCACCCCTTTCATGAAATTATTAAGAAAATCTTTAGAAAACTAGGTTATCAGGAGGGGAATATCAAAACCATATTGGGTGTATATTTAATTCTTCACGTTTCTGAAAGAAAACTGTTCCATTCTTCAGCACTTTCTATGCCAGCTTGTCTCTACAGACAGCTATTCATACATGCTGACCTCTCATAGCTTTTCAGATTTTCTTTCAACTTTAACTCTCTGTTGGTAAAACAAGATTTTCAGCATCTTGAAGGTGAGGCATGGCATCTCTGCAGCTGGCAACAACTTCCACTGTCTTTGCAACGTATATTATTTGATGATGCCATTTGAGAAGCCATTATGATGTATTAAGATAGACTAATATAT
This sequence comes from Anas acuta, assembly GCF_963932015.1. Classification (NCBI taxonomy): domain Eukaryota; kingdom Metazoa; phylum Chordata; class Aves; order Anseriformes; family Anatidae; genus Anas; species Anas acuta. Next base: position 118,169,239 of record NC_088980.1, on the reverse strand, counting down.
TCAGGCAGGAAAAAAAAATCCTAACACTATGTATTATTTCCATTTTACCTTATGTTTAGGTCTACCTTAGTTAGATTAAAAAAGAAGAGAGAGAGTTGCTGTCTTCATTGTTTGGGATTAAGCTATATAACACTTTGTTATTCTCAGATTTTACCACATCTTATTTTCACTTTTAAGTCATTAATGCATCAGTCCCGTTATAATGCCCTGGAAAAAAATGGTAATTAACCTACTTCCATACTGACCACAAAACACCTATAGCTCCTCTTGGTTTCCCTCAGTCAGTTTATAGTCTATAACACTTTTGGGGTTGCCTATCTTAATTTCCTTAAATACCTCTGACAAATTCATATCAAGGCATGACTGAATTTCTCTTCTCTTGGTGCAGTAACATTGTGATGGCAGAGCTGGCTCCTAAAATGCATGAAGAGTCAGCAGGGTTTTCAAGGTCTGTGAGGAGGAATTAAATCAGGTAAAGGGTAATTTGAGTTACAAGACACATGGATGTGAGGAAAGACCAATGAAGTTTTGGGCAGGTACACAAAGGGCTTCTTTTGGCTTCTCCTCAGCATGCTCTCTCTGAGGACTTCTTGTTGCTCATCCCTCTGGTAGTGCTTATCTTTATCCTTCTCAGAGAAATTGCTGACATTTCTCTGCTGCCTCCAGCCTGAATCAAGCGATCCTGCTCTGTTCTCCTGTGCAGCAGCCCCTAGACACTTCCTTGTGCCTCATACCCTGCCAGGGACTAGGAAGAAGAGCAGGAGCAGAACTGCAAAAGAAGGCACCTTTTACTGGAAGGGCTGATCTAGGCTGTCTTTTTATCATAGGCAAAGTCATCTGCTGCTCCAAATGGCCTCCTGCCCTACACAGCCTCCTACTGTAACAAATGCCAGACAGCATCCTGCTAGAGGCTTTTGGCAAAGTCTTTTTAAAAATCTAGATAAAAAGCTGGCTGACAAAATGCTTTCTGCTATTTTAATGACAGATTTGAATTCTATGAGATTAGGAAGATTAGATTTTTTTTTCTTCACAAAAGCCAGACTAATTTGCATCTATTATATCATGCTTAGTTTAATGTTTTATAGACTCTATCTTGCTTCTTTCAACTAATGTTCCCGATCCTAATTTAAGGTCAGTGCTTTATGTTCCTCAGGATCACCCCTCATAAATTTTTTAAGAGAAGTATAATATTTGTTACACTCCAGGGCTGTAGGTAAGTAATTTATTCTAGTATGATGTTACGTTTTTATTAGCAGCTCAACCACTTCCTTCCCAAACATCTCTCTAGTTCCTTCTTGAACAGTGGCTAGTCCTACCAGCTAATTTCAATTTATTCTACTACTCCATTTTTGAGCATCTCATCTCCTATTATGCCTAGTTCTCACTTGCAAAAAGAACTCTTACAGGAGTATATGAATACAGTAGGAGTCTATGACAGGCACTAATGCAAAGTCATCATCAAGATTCTTTGAAATTACAATTCAGGCCTGACTTCCTCTGACTCAGGGCTTTGACTGGCTGTCTTCAGGAACTAAAGAAGAAAGAACTATACTCTTCTCTCCACTGGATGTATGCAATTATCCTTTGGAAAGTCTGCCACAGCTGAGGTTGGATGTGGTTTTGGGAAAGGAAGAGCAAGTTTCCTGGTAGAGCTGAGAAAACACTTGCTTTCCTGGTTTTGTGACTTGTCTGTGTTTTTAGAGGTAAAATACTTGTGACCAGGTTTGAAGGAAAGAAGAAATAAAGGTTAGACTGTGGACAACTCAAAGGGCAGTGAGGGTGGAAAAAACTGCCTTATGTAGCACAGTCACAGTCTACTTTGCATGGAACTATTGCAAAGCCTGTTGTGTTGTGGGCAGCCAGGACATCCAGGTGCTGCTGTCTTCCTATGACACTTTAATTCTGGGAGAACTGTGCCTTATATACAGGAATGCTGGGAAGGAAAGCATTTTGTGGTGGCGGCTGTAGCAGAGACAGGCTGAATTTTCCCGTGGTCTCTTCTGGACTATTACATCTATTACATGCTTGGCTGTGTTTGCAGGAACCAGACTAAATGATCCATGAATTGTCATCCACTCCTGTGGGGAATAATTGGGGATAGCAGGAACAAAATCTCTGCTATTTTAGAGAATTTGGGATCCTTGTTCCCCATTTCCCCTGTGTGCTGCAAGAGTTACTGAGAATTCTTTAGCTTATCCGAAGCTTTCAGAGGTGTTAAAAGGTTTGCTGGGCTTGCAGATCTGTCTGGAACTCAGAAATATTAAAAAATAGTAGCAGAAGGCCTAGATGAAAGAACAAAGGGCTGCAAGCCAGAATCTGTCCTTTGCCAGATGGTCATTTAATAATACTTTGCATAAATATAGCATTAGGAATTTGTACTTTGGCCTCTGAAGTGGATACACATCATTAATACTGTTTTACAAATGGGGAGGCTGAGGATTAAAATGGTACATTCAGTGGCTGCAACATTGCTAAACGTATATGTGAATAATGCCAAGATTTTTTCTGGTTATGCAGAAAAGGTCTTAGTGGCCATAATGTATTCATGAAGGTGCTTGGAGTTCAAAGAAAGCACAATATGTCCCAGCAGCCATACTTGTTTCAGCCCATACTTCAAGCAGACATCAGCTTCTTTTGCCCATACTTAAAGACAGAAGAAAGAGGCCATGACCATATTACCATTACCCTGGGCTTGGAATTAAGCTAATGAACTCAGCTTTCCTTAAATCTTTTCATGTAGGTCTAAGGAAGGGACCGATGTGTGTGTATGATTTTCTAATTATATGGACAAAATATATTGACACCTGCCCTAAAACACAAAACACATGCACATCTTCAGGCTCTATCTCTTCTATAGTAACCTCTTGGAAAACCTTAGAATTTCATTCTTCTCTTTTGGTAGTGAATATAATTTTAAAGGCATGAAGACCTACACCTTCAAAGTGTTACTCAGTAAGACATTTTGCCGAGAATACTGCAAAATGTCTAAATCCTAACACTTCTTCACTTTAGCTCTTTCATGTTCAATATGATTTGTCTCTCAGCATCAAGTACAATTTAATACAAAGGGTACTTAAATAAGGATTTAGGGCAGTGTTTCTGAACCAAAGGGTCACAAATGCAGGACAGTGAAATCAGGGTGACATGAAGTACTATTTGTTATATTATAAAGCAAAGAGAATGCTGTTTTCCAAGTCTACACACACAACCTAGCCATTCAAGGTCAAATATAATCCGTTAACCTCTTCAAACAGACACATGAATATAAATTTATATATCCTTGTTGTTACTATGGTTATATTCTTTGTTCTTACATTTACAATAGGTGGAAAAAAAGTCATAGAAATTGATTAAGACATTGCCAAGTGGAAAAGCTTAGGAACATTGTTCTAGTTTATGTTTTAAGAATAATAAAAATAATAATAAAAAAACTGAAAATATTTAATCTGAAAACTACTGTTAAAATGGTAAGTTAACAGAAAACATTTATTTTCTTTGAGAAAACAGGCTTAACATATTTGAGAGAAAATTTTAAATAGCAATATAGATAATAATCAGCACTTTTATATCTTTTTAAAAAGTAGCCTGAAAATAGTGGTGCTTTAAATACTGTAGACATAAAAGCATCAGTAAGTACTATTATGTTATTCTCTTTTACAGTAATGGGTACCTCCTTTATTGAGTACAGAAAGAAAAAAATATATGATATGAAATAAACTAAGTAGAAATGATTCTCACAAGTAATGTACACTCCACTTCACCCCACTTTAGCTCTGAAGTGCCTACACATTTGGAAATGCTCCTTAAACAGAGACCTTCAGGGAGCCAACTGAAAACGACAATACATTTAAAAAATATATATTTTGTGTGTATTTCTCCTGTACTATCAATAAGCCAACTACAAACCAGCTAAGTACCAGCTAAGTACTAGCACATATTTTTATAATTCACAGAAATGAGAGGCAGTGACTGAAGGTTACTGGGGAAAAGAAAGCACCTCCTGTAGTATTAGATATATTAATAGGAAAGAGGTAAATTTCCCTTGATACCATCTGTACCCATAAATAACTTTCTTTTACTGCTGAATCAGGGGAAATGGCCTGGGTGCATACTGGCAGAGTTGCTTTGTTTAACAAAAACTACTTAAGGATTATACACAGAAAAATACGGTATCATACAGAGTTTGGCATCTGTTTTTGCAGCTGTCACACCAGCCCTGCAAGGGAGCATTTGGAGCTGCAAAAGAGGCCAAAGGGGACTATATTCCATACAATCATCACCAGGAAAACAGGGTGCCAAGTGGGTATTTGAGTCAAATTTATAAGCCAACTTGCTTTAGAATAGTGTTTCTATTTTTAACACAGAGGGATGAGCCAAGAAACACTAGAGTCATGCATTGCAGATTACAGAAGGATACAGTATTAGCCTAAGTTTCTCCCTAGTGCACTTAAATATTTGAGTTTGGAGCCTATGTTCATCTTTGAGGTAAGTAAGTGCAGCTTCATTTTGAAAAGGAATAAAATAGAAATTGCTTACAACAGTTCCAAATAAGTGCATTTTTATTTTTTTTTTAAAGTATCATTTCCTGTCAGAGACTGCTTAGTAATTTATAAATTATTTTGGCAGGCAGTAATGATTAAATGATCCAGATCTTCACTTAAATTAAATGAACCATGCCTTTCAGTTCAATGTTTCACAATCTGCATTATGCAAATGTCAAAAAAAAGACTACTAAAATGATGTTGTTCTGCCCAAGACAAGGCAAAACCTGACTCAAGTTCTACAGGAAGCTATTGGATTCCAGACTGCAGAAAATAAAGCACTGTTCTTTTGAGGACTCTTTTTAGATATTTAGTACTTATCTAAATCTCAGATTTTAGAGAAGCAGTGGAAATATCTGGATTTATACACAGATCATTTTTTGGCTTCTGATTTGGAAATTCTTGCTAGCATTAATAGTCATATACAGTGCCATTAGTATCACCAATTTGACAAGCCTTTATTTAATCAATTTCTCTAGCTTTTAATCTTTTTACAGAAATTTACAGTGTGGATTTATCTTGTGATTTCAGTAAAATCAAAATATGTGCTTATAAAATTAAAAGTAAAAAAGTAAATTAAAAAAATCATATAAAACTATCATATAACAATGAATAAATACATGCAAATGTATTATTTCATTTGGCCCAACCTGCAAAGTTTTGATCAGCCCTCTCAAGTGTAACTTTATCTGAAGTTCTCAGAAATTTATGTTTGTGCAAAGCTGTAGCATCAGTGGAAGGTCTTCACATTAAAACCATGTGGAAATTAGCTACCTTCCTGGTGCCATCAGCATGTGCTGTTGCTTGCTATTTACCATAACTTATGGAAAATCAGGTTCAGCAAATCATATTTTTCCATAATAGAGAACTTTTTAACTGTGCAAAATCCCGTGCACAAACACTCACGATCCTCTCACACTGCTAATTCATACTAGAAAGAGTTATTTGGAAAAGCTAGAGATTTGCTTCCCTCAGTCTGATTTAAACACCATCATGGCATTCATGCTGCATGTTATACCAGGTTAAAATCTAGGTTTAAACCTTATCCCGGCTTTCTGTTTAAGCTGTTAAGTCCCCAGCCTAGACCTTTGCTCTCTCCACTCTTGGTTTTCAAGCACACTACTCTTCCAAGGTCACATCAAATTCTTCCAAACACATCAGCAAGGCTGGGGAGCTTGTTTTGGCCTTTATAGCCTGAGAACAGGCTTGCCCGAAGCAATTCTATTTCAAATATCCTCATTCCCAGGTCAGTACAGCCTATTTTTGTTGTGATTTTTCCCTGCCACACGTATTTACCCTTGGACAACACCTAGTTCTCAACCTCACCAGTATTCATCTGCTACTTCGCAAGTTGTCAAATGACTACTCAGGCGCTAAAAAACCCAACCAAATCTCTCTAGAGTCTTAATTTAAGTGTTAGCAGGGAGCTGAAAATTAGCAGTAACGTTCCTGCCTGCAGCTACGAAAAAATAGTGAGAACTGACACTTTAATGATTGCTAAGAAAGGCTGGATAACAAGTTTGCTAGTTGCTCTCCATTCCACCTTCACTGCCAACGCCCGATGTGTAAGCACTGAACCTACATTCCTGCATTTTTTCCCTTGAGGATAGGAACCTGAGCTACAAATGCAATTTTGGACAGTAAATATCTGTGTCAAGTGAGCTGGTGAGGCCCAGTAACCACTCAGGAAACTCTCCAGAATATTCCCCACATTGCTCATTACACTGTGGAAAGAACCATGCTGCTGTTTCTGTGTGAACTTGTCCACAAAACCCTTTCTTGCAAATTTCAGCTCAGTTACCATCTTCAGGGCTCAGTAACAGCACCTGCTGTTTGTAACTTTTACCCCCATGGTCCATCTGAAACCGCTCTATAGGTTTCTTTTAGCTCACAGTTTCTGCTCTGGCACTCATTTTCAGGTCTCTGTTCTCAGGTCTTTGAGAACTTATTGCTACTGTGATGCTGACTTAACATCTATATGCCATACCGCCTTAAACGGTGCTTGCTCTGCTGAATGTTTTTAAACCAGTTGTGTGTGTTTTTCTCTTTCAAATCACCTTCCCACTCAGACGTGGGAGTGACTGCTTCCTCATCAGGCCAAGAGCTGGTTAACATTCTGCAGACAGTGCCTCCTAGCATTCGTATTTATAAGGCTGTCTTTCTATGACCACCTCATAAAACTGGCTGCCAAAACCAAGACCAGAAATGCTTCAAGTGTCAAGTTTACAAATAGAATAGAATGTGACCTTCAAAGATCATCAGGTCCAACTGCCTGACCACTTCAGGGCTAATCAATAGTTAAAGCATGTTATTTAGGGCATTGCCCAAATGTCTCCTGAACACTGACAAGCCTGGGCATGAAGCATCTATCTGGGAAACCTGTTCCTGTTTCCTAAGCTGCCCAGGGATCTAACACTCACACAACCTACCAACATTTGCCTTTGTCTGCTATGTTCCACCAAAACACCAGCCAAGGTCTGCTTGAGCCATGCTGAAGGTGCAGCTGTGTACAGCCAGGCTGCTCAGAGACTCTGTGACCCAAATCCTAACTCTGTGCCGTCACCACAGAGCAACATCACTGTTCTGCACATTCGCCAAGAAGATTTTTCAGCCTGAGGAGCTACATCCCACAACATCCTGTTGTAGATTTCTTCATCCTCCCAGGTCATCTCAAATCCCAGTATCCCTATGGCAAGTTCAGCTATGCCATAACTTCTTAATGGCATAGTAGCATCTTGAGAGCAGACAGAATGGTCCCAGCCTGCTTTTGTGTTGGAAGTCTATCATTCAGGTAACAGATTTTGATAGACTCCATTACCTCTGGTCCCTCCTAAATTGCTGCTGGCTGTGGCCAGTACCCAGTCAGCACCAACAGCTGATTTCCAGGCCAGTCTGAGTTGGCTATGTGATCAGGTGTGGGTTACGATTAACTGCACAAGGGACAATCTGCTGGCCAGGAAGGCTCTAAATAGACTGAAAATTGCCAAGATTGTCATGGCTTGGTTTGGCCAGTTGTGCACATGCTTAAAATAAAATGACAGCAGTAGACACTGGGAAAAGCACTTAATTTCAGACAAAAAATCTCAAGTGACAAGTATTAAAATCTCATGTCAAAAAATGTAATTTAGAACATTGCAGGTCCAGCTGAACTCTGAGCCCAGGAGTGCTTCCCAGCTCCTGGCTGTGGCGATGCACCTTGGTTGCGTGTCAGCCCAAGGCTGAGGGCATGGGCAGGACGGGGACAGTCGCTGTGTGCCCCAGCAGGTCTGCATGGCTGAGGGAAGAGGCTGCCGGGCACAGCACTGAATACATCCTTCCTGCCATTCAGTCAGAGTGTGACACAAAGGAGACTGTGGGAAGCAAGGAGAGCTGAAGAATTCATGTCTTGCCTTCATGTTCATAGCTTGCTCTGTGTGAACTTTGACATATTATAAGTATGGTGTGAAGTTTTCAGTAAGAGAGAAGATACTAGGGATATTAAGGGGATACCAGAGGGATACTAGGTTTGGTGGAACATGGTTAACCTTCGAGCTAAAATGAGCAACAATCATCAAAATGTGGGGCATTTGAGAGGTATTGAATTAAGTGCCTAAAGCAGTTTATGAACAGATTCAGAGATGATGGTTCACAGTTCACCTATAAAGCTGTAAACACTGTTGGAAAAAATGATTAATTTCATAGAACATCTTAGAAATATACTGTTCTACTGTGAGATTCTTCTAAAAGCTAAATGTATTTGTACTGTCTAATACAAATATATCAAGGAAAAAATATTTTTTCTGGAATGAGTAATCACTACATAGCGTTTAGTTGTGCAATCCTCCCTTTAATTGTCTGTTCTCTACTGCTGACTGTTTCAGTGATTCAAGAATAAATATTAGAGAATAAATAAGGTAGATGCAAGAGATTTCTCAATACTTAATGACTGGCCTGCACTTTATAGATCATATTTCAGATAGTTCAATAGCTACATAACCAGGAGACTCACAGTAATTTTGGAATTTCTTTAGCTGAAGGTTGATTTCTCTCTCCTATGCCTAGCCTCAGAATAGTTAAATCACATTCTAACTCTGACTTAGAGCACCTCACTGGCAACATAAAAGGCATTGATAGTATCTTCAAGACAAAGAACTTCCTCTCTGAAGAACTGCAAAACTGACTCAAGTATTGTAATGCCCATCTTTAAAATAACTGAAGTCATTATTTACACATGCTTTTCAAAGAAGAAATCATTGCAGTGTCTAAAGAAAACAAATCCTGCCATCTTTCTCTGTGTGCAGCTCCCGGAAAGGTAATGGGACCTGAATATACTCACATCTTGGTCTGGATTTCCCTCCACATATCATGTAGCGTCTGAACATGCTGAGCATAGAAGGATGGCTACAGGTACAGGGAAGCAGTAGCAAGCTCATTCATTCTCACTATCCTTACAGTTTCTCCTCAGTTTTTCCCTTGGGAGTGTTCAGACTGTCCCCTTGCTCTCTCCCCTGCCTCCTGATGCAACAGGGACATATTTGGCTTTCTTGAGTAATTAGATTTTTTTTTTCCTGATAAACTGCATGCCTGCAAAAGAGGTGAAACTTGCAGCAGTCTACTAGCACTAGTACACACAAACTGGAAGCTGGAGGTCTTCTATTTATTATGATATGCCATGTGCCATTTCTATCTGAACCTTAATTTACATATTTAAGGGACCCAACTTCCACCACAATTAGCTAGCGATACCATAATTTAAAAATAAAACCTAGAATTTACCACTCCTAAAAAGCCAGCAATTAATTATTAGCCTTGGTATAGACATACATTTTACAATCTGAGGATATCACTGTCCTCACCTAATTTGATCTGAATAACAGAGCTAAAGCTAAAAAGCTAAAGACAAAAAGCTAAAATTGATGCATCCATCAATTAGCTGGGATATTTTATTTCGTTTCATTTTACTATTTTATTTTATTTTATTATTTTATTTTATTTTATTTTATTTTTTTATTTTATTTTATTTTATTTTATTTTATTTTATTTTATTTTATTTTATTTTATTTTATTTTATTTTATTTTATTTATTTTATTTTATTTATTTTATTTTATTTTTCCTTTGGGAGCTGTTTTCTCCTAGGATATAAATACAGATATTGAACTCACGTTTAACTCAGGTATCACATCATTTTATAAACTGCAACTGTCACTGTGCCTCATCTTTAGCATGTGATGGACATGGGGAACAGCTCATCCAATGTAAGGCAAAGAAACAGTGGCGCAACTGGTGAAAGAGTGAAATATGCCTGTATCAACCATAAAGCTACATCCTGAAACTACCTGAAACAACCTGAATAATATCTTCAAGAACCAGTTTATGAAAGGTAACACGTACAGAAGTGATTAGATGTATCAGACTGAGCATGAAGACCAGAATCTCTTGGGGTAGAATATTGCAAAAGGCTGAAATAAGAGCATTCAGATAATGAAAGATATTATTAAAGATAAAAACATAACAGATAAAATAAAGATACTATTCTTATTGTTGATAAAGAGGAAGGATGAAAGATTCCTTTCACACCACTGGGAGTTTTTACATATGGCACTAAAGGACATGTTTAAGTGGTGGAACTCAGTAGGTCAGGTTGATGGTTAGACTTGATGACCTTGATGATCTTTTCCATCCTAGATAATGCTATGATCCTATATCTGTACATGTACAGATATTATCTGAGAAGATACAGGCCATACAGAGGGAGCTTTAAGAGGGCTCAGAGTATTGCTATGAAGGACAACAATAGCCTTCTCTTAGTTCTCTTAGCATGCACTGTTATCAGTGCTCTAATTGCACTCTTAATTTGATTTAAGCACAAGTAAAACTCAGAGTCATGCTCTTATTAAAAAGCACTTATATTCCTATACTCTTTAGGTAAACAACTAATGTTAAATGGCTGGAAGATAGATTAATTGCATTAATTTTAATAACATTTCATGTAGAAGACTAGGAGAAAAATAAATGAGACCAGTTAAATAGATAATGCTCTGTAAACATTTTCTCCATTCATTGATACATTACAGAGTTAGTGGAATTCAAGCCTATTTAAAAGGCTGCATGGTGTGCACCATGATCATGTGTAGCAAGAGAACAGGAGGCTTCCTCCCTGCAATGACCCTACTACCAGGCAGGGCCATGAGCACTGAGGGCTGGGGCTGATCTTCACTGAGGTTGCTCCAAGTGGATTCTCCCACACATGCACAGCCTGGACAAATTAGACAAGTCTAACAAGTTCATGGATGCTGCTTCTCTTTTTAATAATATTTAAAAATTAAAATTATTTAGTTAATTTTTTGCTGCCCATTTTAAATTGGATCTTTAAGGTTAAAAATGTTTACTTTGCATACAGGTTTTCATTTTGAGAAAAAAAAAAAAACAAAAAACATTGTAAACACTATAATTTTTTATAACTCTGGTTCTGAAAACTTTCAGGAACTCCGTTTTTTTTTTTTTTTTTTTTTTTTTTTTTGTAATTTCAAATTTTTCAAAATGTATTTTAGTGAACATTTTTCTTTTCATTTTCTGTAACTTGCTTCAGGACACAAAATGGACTGACAATATAAACAAGCTGTGCTGTGATCTAAAATCAAAGACTGAGATATGCAGTTAGGGCAGTGCATATTAGCAATTTTTATGTTAATAACTTAAAAAATTAAAAATAAATTTTCAGCTTGGTCCAGCTTGAAAGTTTTTGTCCTCGTGAAATATAAGACACTAAGGTTTAGTTATATATCAAGGCAAGGATATAAACATTTCCTGGAGCAAAAACTCACACGTGTCTATCTCCCATCTGAATACCCTACCTACTGAATCTGCTGAATCACAGTTTTCATGGCCTCGAATATTTAGTTTGTCTATTATGGGGACTCATTTTGTTGCAATTTCAATTACAATCGGGTTTTCAAATACGGCAGTCTACCAGAAAAAGAGAAGGCAAAAGTTTCAGTCAATCTGGCTCCGTATGGCACAATGGTTCTCATGTTAAAAACAATTTCTCTGGCTCCTGCCTAGCAGAATCAGTCTAAGTAGCATGTCAAATACGCTCTCAGTTGCCTCAATAAAACCTTTCCATCCTAACTTGATTTTTTCCTCTCATGGGTGTTTCACATTGACTACTGCAATGATTCCCTTGCAGTTATTTAATTAGAGCTTAATCTTACCTTCTCGTACAAAGGCTTTCTGCCCTAGTGGTCATAAACTGTAGCCAACTATTTGGCAGCAGCACTGTCTGAGCTGGTAAAAACAGTTTTTCTATCCACGACCTCACATCCTTCCCTCCATTGCCTCCATGACACGCTGTGGTCAGCCACCCAGCAGGTGTGTAACAAAACCAAAGTCCATGGTCCAGGTGACCTCACAGCCAACAATAGCAGCAGGCGCTGTTTCAGTGCATTCACTAAAAAACAGACTCGCAGAGGGGGTGCTCCTTCATCATGAGTCAGGAAATGAAAATATAGCCAAGACCAATTACTTTCATATAGTTACCAGTTTGTGTAACTCTAGGACGCTTTGATGCCATTAAGTGCTCACCTGGAACAAGTCTATATTAAAAGTGTTTGGCCAGGTAACTCTTATCATCATCAACCTGCTCAAATTAATTATGATTTATGCTTCTAAAACCAAAAGAAGAAAGCATATCACAAGTGAGTTCCAGACTATTCCATCTGATATGTTTTCATAGCATCCAGTGGAACCAGAATCCATGCACAAAGTTCAGAATGGACTACATTGCTGATAAATGAACTTATAACATTATAAGGAACATTAACAATTAATAAAAAATGAATATAAAAAAATAAACAACTCTACTGTAAACATATTCTTCTACTTAGAGAGAAAAGAAAGTATCATGAGACAGATTCTCCCAAGTGTCTGCAAGGCTTCCTCTAATGCACAGGGGAAATATATACTTTCCTTCACACCACCTTTGTGATTTCCAGTTTTGTTTATATTAATTATTCTTTTAAAAATGTAGATTTATATTATATTAATGTACTCAACATCCCTTAACATCTTTGGCAGCCTTTTAGGCTTCAAATTCACATTCTGTAAACCACAAAAAGTATGCTGGACTTTTAGAAAGTTTTACTGGACCAAAAGTGTTCATGTTTCTTTGAGATTTTGCCTGCTTCTCCTGGTTGGGAGCATAATGTGTGCAAACTATGTGTAACAGCCAAAAGGGATCTAAGAAAAAGTGCAGGATCATTCAGAAAGCTAATACAGACACAGAACATACATAACCTCCTTTCCACCATGAATGCTGAAGGCATCTTCCTGTAAGCAATGTTCATGGGAACATCTTCAAATATAAAACTGCATGCCAGGTCCATGTTTACAGGCATCTCTGGAAATGAGGTAGAATTTTTAGTCAACATTTTGTACTAATGCAATACAGAAGTTGTAGCAAAGTGAAAAAGTCTTCCATCACTCTAGCACTGTCATCTGATTTCTACTACTGGATAGAGATTTGAGTATCATATATGGGGAAAGAGATACTAACTGTATTAGTGATTTGAGATAAATGCACTGTAATCAGACTGCACTCTAGTTTCATACTGATCCATGTTCTATGCATCAGCCTGTCTGAAACTCACAGCCTGTTTGGCTCAAGGCCTGCTGAAGTATTAGACTGGGGATACTGTCCCAGCTGCAGCTGGTGTGAAGAAAAATGAAGAAAGATTTATGAGCTTAGGGAGGATCATGAGGAAAAGAGCATGGCCATCTCAATGAGAAAGAGAGAATGTTAGGGTCCAGAAGCCCAAAATATAAACTGAGTTGAGGAATGCAGTCAGGAATCAGGCCAAAAACTGTTATTCACAGAAGTGCAGATAGCAAAGAGGAAAACAAAAAAGGAGAAGACTCAGGATAAGCAAGGATAGGCAGCAATGGGATCTATCTTAAGGCCTGCAGAAGGCAAGATAAGGAGCTAAAACAGGGCAAGAAGAAGCAGTCAGTGATGTTCAAAAGCAGGTCAAAGCAGATTTCCAGGCAGCCTGCAGGTTCCTAGAGCATCTCTGACACATGTGAGTCCAATGACTATAACACAGTGCTTAGGGCAAAGCCTCTCCAGAGAGCTCGTAAGTCAATAACCTGGGAGAGATTGCCCCCAGCTAAGCAATAGCTAATTACAGAGACCATTCAAGGTATTTATTGACATATGTACCAAAATTATTGATTTTTTTTTTTTTACAAAGTTGCCTGTAAGAGCTTTACAATTTTTCCATACCCATCCTAAAACTTTTGAAATTCCAAGAAGGAATGGACACAAAAGATATCAACCCTATTACTCCCAAAAGAACAAAAGTATATTTCCGTCTCAGTTCAGTCTGCTGTTTTGTCATTTTTATATTATCCCATACTTTACTGCATAATCCATTTATGTCACTGCAATTCTGAATAACATCTAATGAGAAACTGAGTAAATATCCGATTTAATGGTTTCTACAAAAAAAGTGCTGTAAGCATCCTCCTGTCCTATTTTTTATACATAACTGGGAATTGATTTTATCACATCCTAGCATCCAGTGCAAATTTTTGTGCATAATCTCTTAGAAAAATATCCCAGACAGCAATAATCTAGTGCTGGGCATATTTCCTAGAGCTCTGAATTGGTGGCAACAAACATTTATAGGCAACATTTAAAATACAAGATAAAAATGATAGATCAAAACAAAGCCTTCTCCTCTTCAGCAAAACACTAAATGAAGCCTCTTGGAGAATTAATACATTGATCCTTCTATACTTTTTCTCCTGACTTAGTTTTATTTTATTTTATTTATTTATTTTCCCAGAACTCTTCAACTTTCAACTAGCATATGAAACTTTTACCTGAGTAACATTGGCCTCAAAGTTGTGACACCAGACAGCGTGAGAGTTTAACGCCAGATTCCATTTTCTTTCATGATATTTTTTATCTTTTCATTCTCAATTAGCTTGGAAGGAAGAAAAGAGCAGCAGGCCTTAATTGATGTCGTCACTTTGTGATCAAATGTACTTTCTACTTACAGGCATTTTTGATTCTGCATACTTCTGCCCTTAGCTGAGCCAATTCTATTTTCTATCTGGATGCTACTTGGCACTCTACTTTTTGGAAGAAGCCAACAGGCTTTTCTGTTCACAAGCACTCAAATGTACCGCAAAGCCTAACCCTGAGCATGTGTTTTACACAAAAGAGCTGCCTAGACTCAGGTTTAAAACAACAACAAACACACACAAAGAAAAACAAACAAACAAAACAAAGATATAACAAAAAAAAGCCATCATCTACATGGGGACTTAAAGACTTTCATTGCACAGTTATGTTGGACCTTCACTTTCCACACTCCCACTTTGCTATTAGTGTTGTATAACATTACTATTTCAGCAACATTAGTTAACCCATATTTAATGGTTACAATCATCTATGCTATGTATGCAGGCTTGTAGTTGAGTCTCACATTTGCATTTGCTGTGCCATTGTGGGCAAGACTGCTCTCATGTGGCTTCTCCTAAAGAAAACTGTAAGGATAAATACTACACTACTGTGAAGGCTGGAGAGAAAAAGGGCTTTACTAATTGAAAAACATTAAAAACTGAAAAGCTGCCAAATACAACTGTGAATCCAAGAAAGCTATCCCATGCATGTTTCTGAAAGATATATTAATTATTTTGGGGTACTTTTTCAGTTCTTGTAGTATGTGGATGTACAAATATACATTTTGGAAGGCATAGCTTTAAAAGTCTCTATCTCCTTTTGAAGTTTCATGACCAGATGGAGGCACCTGGAATGAATTTTTTTGTTTGTTTGTTTTTGTTGTTGTTTTCTTTCCCCTGGAAAGTAGAATCTGTGTCTCCATTTTCACCAGGTATCAAAGACTGAGGAGAGAAATTTACAGGTTCTGTGCTCCATAGCCAAAGTTAGACCCAAAATGTACAAGGTCCATTTTCAAGATTTTGAAATAAAATGTTCCACAGCATAAGTAAGAAAGAGGAAAAAAGGATGAAGAGAAAAAAGAGAGATAAAAACTTACCTATGCATACATTTTGTAGACTGTTATTTGCTTGTCATTTCAGGGAGGAAACACATCTATTCTGGACAAGAAATTCTCTAAACTGATTTTCCAAATACATTGGTACAATGTGTGTTTCTACTCAAGTTATCCTCATTCCTTAGGTAAGTTCTCAGTTTTCATTGTACATCTTATATGAGGTCATTGTCTTAATCTGCAAAGTTAGTGATTAATCAAACATAACCAATCACCTATATATATATATTATACTTAAATACAGATAACTCATTTCTACTCTACAGTAACTATTATCTAATCATGCTATTCCTATGGTTAAGAATGATAAATTTGTTTTTCTACATTCTTCTCCTTTTCAGAAACAGGGTGGTGCTTTCTTTTTTCTTTTTTCTTTTTCTTTTTTTTTCCACCTGTGTCTTACAAATTTTTTTTACTTGTAACAGAATTTGACTATGGAAATTTCATTTTAAAAAGTTAGCCTGTCCAGGAGGAGTTCTATCTCTGAACAGAGATCTATTGGCTCATCTTGGATAGAAGGCAGACACACACATTTGGATAACACTCTTTTTTTAGGGAGTGTGGGTAGAGGTGGTGAAGCAGAGTGAATGCCTATGAGAAAACAGGGCCACAATAATACTAAATGAAAGAACTACTGCAGTCATGAAACATTTTGCAAATGGGAGAATCAGCTTCCTGACAAGTCCTTTTATAAGTGATTCAATGAAAGCATTTAAAGAACACATTACACCACCTTAATTAGAGGGGTTGCCATATATGATATATATTCATTTGTTGTAGAACTCTATCTTTCAGTATTGATCTAGTGTTGTAAGATAAATTTGAGTAATAGTGTTTTGTTTGTTTGCTTGCTTTTGTATTGTGTGAATATCCACTGATACTGACAGAAATTGGGATCCATTTTATCACTTCTCCAAAACCATAAAAAGAAAACTGCTGCAGAAGGTCTTGTATATGACAGACAAAAAGTACAAAGAGAAAATGGTTCAAACAGCATGGCATCAGATCAAATAGATGGCAAAGCTGGAAATAGAACATGTTTCCCTGACACCCCAGTCCAGGACCATGTTCTGACCTCTCCTACCTCATTTATTTAAACCAGTTTTCATTCTCTGCTTATTAACTGAATTACAGAATCCAAATCAACAGCTGGGGCTCACAAAATGTATATATATTTTTAATAAGAAATGTTTGAAATCTTTATTTTAATTGCCAATGGTCATACAGCTTGCACTAGCTTGCTCCCTTTTTGAACATGAACTAACACTGCTTTCATTTATTAAGTTACCGATCATTCATCTAAGGCTAGGGAAGGCAATGATGGAACTCATGATAACAAAAATCAATAGAGCTGTAAATAAGCTCTGCTACAGTCCCTAACAAATTTAAGTCATTAATTAGCTAGAAACATATAATGCTAGACAAAGAAATACACAAGCTTTCTACACTTTTCTGTAGTTGCACCCATTACCTGCTACTTACAGGTCAGAAAAGAGGATTATGTGGACTCTCTAAAGGCAATGAATAAATTGCCACTGCATATAAAGTAATGATTTTGCTGAATAGACAGAGGAATAAAGGTAATCAGTGTGTTTCCATACAGCCACAGAAACTTCTGTTGCCTTTATGTTCTGCCTTTTGGATCAAATCCCTTTTCCAAACTCGCAGGTTTTCTAAAAGACTCCAGAAAGAACAAAGTAGGTCATTTTAATAAATTCCAAACACATTTTGCCCTATGGAAGGACAGTCCAAGCATTCAGGACATACATATTTTACACCTCTAATATCAGAAGGTCAAACATCAAAATGTAAAAGAACAAGCCTCCACAAGGGGCTTTGGGTACTAAAACTGCTGTTTAAAATGTGCTAAAGCAGAGTCCTTGAATTTGAACCCTTGAGTCCTTGAGTTTGAACAGATTTAAAAAACTGTATTTTGTGTGTTTCCTTTCCTTTCCTTTCCTTTCCTTTCCTTTCCTTTCCTTTCCTTTCCTTTCCTTTCCTTTCCTTTCCTTTCCTTTCCTTTCCTTTCCTTTCCTTTCCTTTCCTTTCCTTTCCTTTCCTTTCCTTTCCTTTCCTTTCCTTTCCTTTCCTTTGTATTTTGTGTGTTTCCTTTCCTTTCCTTTCCTTTCCTTTCCTTTCCTTTCCTTTCCTTTCCTTTCCTTTCCTTTCCTTTCCTTTCCTTTCCTTTCCTTTCCTTTCCTTTCCTTTCCTTTCCTTTCCTTTCCTTTCCTTTCCTTTCCTTTCCTTTCCTTTCCTTTCCTTTCCTTTCCTTTCCTTTCCTTTCCTTTCCTTTCCTTTCCTTTTTCGTTTCTTTTCGTTTCTTTTCTTTTTCTTTTCGTTTCATTTTGTTTCTGGGCAGGAGGAGACTCAAGTACTGTAAAGCAAATAAGGTCAAATACATTGGCCACAGACTACACCATTTTCCATTTTGCCTCAAGAAGAACAAAACTCACTATGGGGTAGACTAAGAGTGTATCAAGAGACAGGATAGGATAGGAAAAGTCATGGCACTTTGATGTCTTCTGAATCTCTGAGCAAAGTAGCACTGTAAACTATATCTTATCCCATTTCATACATTCATCTATTTTGATCAAGAATCAGAACCTTGGAAAATTTCTGCAGACATGTTTTTCAGGGAATACTACCTATTTGCCAAAATTTATAAACTTTGGTTTAAATTGATTTGACTTTTTTCTTCCAGATCATATATTTTGTAGAATCAGTTGTGACCTATGGGGTTCAATACAGTGAAAAAATGTGAGGTACTAGAAATCTTGATAATCTTGATATGTTTCTCAGAAGACTATGAAAGAAAGCTGGATTTGATCATTTGCCAAAAGACAGAGGAAAGGTCTTTAAGCTTAATCTTACCGGATCAAAGATGACATCTGACCACTGAGAAACAAATCCTTTACAGTTTAGGAAGTAGTGAAACCTAAATAGCTCCACCAGAGCACCATATATTAACACATATTTGACAACTTTGTTGACAGGAGCTCTAACTATTTAATCATAGAGGAATTTTGGGCTTAGCCTCCCAGGTAGACATAAATATTTTCTGAAAAGAAAGAAAGCCTAAAAATTCTATGCAGAGTGCACACATATTTTGTTTCCCCATCCATCCCTACATACAGTATAAAGTAAAGAGATCTGAACACAGCCAGGTATGTTCAGTCTTGTGTTCAGACACAAGCACAACTTTAACATGAGGAACAGACCAGCCTTAGTAATTTAAAGCTCATGTTGTCAGTGTTCACAATTTCCTCAGTTCATCTAGACTCAAAGGGTTCATCACTCTGAAATAAATAAGCAAGTAAATCAGACCGCCATGGCCAGTCAGTCAGATTTACTACCAGAACACATAGCAGATACTTACCCAGTGTAGCTGGCCACAAGGAACAGTTTATCTCCTAACCTGGGACTCCTTTAGGGAGGCGTTAAAGAAGAAAGCCCTAACTTGAAGAATGCTTAGTCCTAGTTATCTACAAATTAACCTCAGAACTCAGGTGCCCTTGTTAATTGCCACTGACTTTATAAGAGTCCATAAGAATATTAATAGAATTGAGAATATATTTCTCAATGATTCATGCTGGTTATCCTCAATTATCAATTTGCAGCACCATTACAATGTCAAATATGTGGCAATATGTGTGGTCTTCATTATGTCCAATTCCGTCCTTTATTCTGTTTACAGGCAAAAATCTGAATCTTAAACACATATAAATTTCTGGAAAGATTTGTCATAATTATAGTCACTAGAACCTTGACTAAAGTTTAGAAAAAGAAAACAAAGCAAAACAAACAAACAAACAAAACAAAACAAAACAAAACAGTTTGCCTTGCTGGAAAATCCTGTAGGAGGCCAGAATGTTGAAATACTGTCATAAGTTTATAAGACCAACTTTTCTTTTAAAAATCAGGATGAAGCAGCATCTAACATCCAAAACCAAGTTTCAGGAGACACCGTAGTATCAGAAATTCTCAGGCAAGATTTTAGCATAGACACCATCCTAATACAACAAAACTCAATGTACACACCATTTCACAATTCCTACCACAAATTAGTGCACATGGCTTATACGACGTGTCTCACTTCAGAATCACCAAGCTGAAATTGCTGAGCCATACGAGGCTTGAAAATAGCTCCAGTGCAGCTCCAGTTTGGGAGATATAGCCTGCAATTACTAAATGGTATGCCTGGCAGGATGGCTGCTGGGTAACAAACATTTTATTGCTGTGGCACAAAACTGCAGCATAGTCAGGCAACCTTTGGAGATTGGCATGACACTCCAGGGACAATTATGGGAAGAAGAGTACTGCTTCCCAGCATCCCTGCATCTGTCTTCTGGCTCAGCAACTGGCTTAGAGAGCACACAAATCTGGGAAGAGCCAAGAAAAACTTCTACTGAAAATTATACTCAGTATGAACAGACCAACTTCAATGGTGGAACTATTCAGTCCATGAAGAGGGAGGTGAGAGTTAGAAAATGTTGCATGGAAAGTCAAGTAACAACCAAAGGAAAAGAAAGAAAGCAAACCCTAGTGAGAGACAAAAGTGATGGAGTATACATATACCTTATGAGTTTGTGAATATTTTAGAGTGTGATATACAAAAATTCATATTGATTTATGGTTTGGAGTTATCGTGAGGACATTTAAAGAATAACCAAGAGCTAAATGGAGCTTTTGTTTGTCAACCCAGGAGTTACTGTGCTAGTCCAGCCTGAATAGCTAATTCTCTGACAACCCAGATGATAACTTCTCAGAGCTCACTTCTAGTACACGTTAGTGGCAAGAGAATTACAGTAACTGAAACCCTGAAAACTTTTGGTATGATTTGACTCAAATATAAGTCCAAAAAACAGGCTCAGAAGAGCTTGAAATGTCAGTGAGAAGAGTATCAGGGCTAAGTCAAAGTTACTTAACACTATTAGAAAAATGCTAGGTTTAGGAAATAATGCTTTTCTGACACATTCTTTCCTGTTTTTTAAAATCTAATGAGAAAAACAGTTTTGTTTTGTTTTTAAGAAGCTGCTTTCTTTGGCTACATTTTCATGGAAATCATAAGTCTAAGAAAATCTATAATCAAAACCCTCTTCAATGATATAACTACTAAACAGGAGAAACCATTATCTATTGATCCAGCTAAACAACGTAGTAACTCACAGGCTTCTACTCTGTTAGAAGTGTGGGTCAGGCCAATGCTCTGGAAAGAGGTATTCATAGGAGAAAATCAAAGACTCTGCATGGTCATCACATTGCAGTCAGCTCTGTATCACCACTGCACAGCATGAGACCGTGTCTGAGTGGTCACACTGAAGGACTGGGAGGTCTAGAAACATTTAATTGTTTCATTTCAGTGAACCTGTGGCTTCATCTATACTAAACAATAATGTGGTCCAAGACTCTGCCTTTGGGAATGTGCTAGTGAACAGCCTTCCTCTGATCTGTTGTAAGTGATAGTTGGCCTGGGCCAAACCGAGCCAGGGATGAGGCTAGAGGCTAGGGCCTGTTCTCTTGCCTCGTTTTGTTGAGTACATATACTGTCAATGTGTGACCTGATATCCAGGTTCTGATGTCTGCCAAGGACACGCCACTGACATTTCTGTGTGTCACTCACCTGCTGTTCAGTTTACAATACGCCAAGGTCCAGGCCTCTTGCACCTAAGTTTCTTACACTGAGCAGTTGAAAACCATTTAAACTGCAGCTCCCACAGCTCTCCCATGTGTCCCGAGACACACTGTACCATGCAGTCTTGGCAAAGGATCCTGGTTCATCTGAAGGAACACGTATTTCACCAGCAGCACCTGGTCCTGTGGACATGCCCCAAGGGTACCAAATACACTTACAACCTGCCATGAGGCATGTTGCAACTGGGAGGAGGGGCAGGAAGCTTGCAACCCGAATCAGAACAGGGAGCACAGGTAAATGAATACAAGGAGCCAAGAAGGAGCATGAAACTGAAATATTTTTTACAACACAGCATGGGCTACTTAAATACTTGATCTGACCCCGGTGAACAGCTCCAGCAGATTTTGTTGCTTTGGGACAAGATGTGAAGACAGAGATGTGACATTCATCTTGGCCTTTCAGCCACCCTCAGAGCCCAGGTACTGGTATTCCTCCCTCTCTTTTACACTTCTCTACCGTTTCCCTTCTGACTAATTTACAGGGTTTCCCACTCAGCTGTTCATTTTCTGCAAGTCTTTCCCTGAAACTCCTCTTGTGCATGACATGGGGAGCCTGGACGTTTGGCACAGGGTTGAAAATACCACTGTATACAAGCAGACAGGAAGGAGTTGTTGCGATAGGGAGTGGAATAATGGTTAGATATGGACTTGGAGAACCTGTGAGGATATATGCAGGGAACGTGCCCAGGTGGGCACTCAAACATGCTCAAAAATCGAATGCAACACACAGTAAGGTCTTATCTGCACTGTGATAACATAAATGGGTGGCTATCCCCTTATTTAATACAGATGTAAACACCATTACAGAGTAAAACTGTAATCAGAGCAGCTTAATTTAGTAATGAACTCTGATTTTCTCTGAAAGCTTCAGTCAGCAATTTCCAATTTGACAGAATATTCATGCATAGATGTTCCTACCACTAACCCAGTTTTAGCATAAATGATATTTAATGAAAAATGAGTGATGAGCAGTAAATACTGGGTAACAGACACTGGAAGGTTAGGAGAATTACAAAATTAAAAATTTATCATATGTATATATTTATATATAATATAAATTTATCAAAAAAAATTGTCTTTTTTTTTTTTTCTTTCTCCTTCTGTGTTCTGGGAGAGAGAAAATCAGTAAAAGATAATAAGTACCAGAAGCTTGGAACTTTGCATGTAGAAAGGCTTGAGGGTTACTGCAATCTTCCCAGCCCTCTGAAGCACTTTGATAATTTCATACAATCTGGAAGCACTTCAGTGCCAAAGAACAATGGCTGCCTTCCATCGCCCAACTCTACTGCTCTGGTTTACTGGTTGAGAGATTTAGCCCTTCCTTAAGATTAAAGCTATTCTTGCACTTATTCTTCTTGAGGAAGCTCTTTTTCTTGACTGTGATTATGAGCAAGTAATTTTAGGGAACAATTTAGCCTCATGGTTTCCTTGCAAAATATCAGCAAGCAGATTGTAATTTCCTTCAGTTTAGAATCCAAATGTGTTTGGTGCATTTTTCCTTATATGGATTAATCATAAAATTATTTGCTGTATTTGATATCTCCTCTTTTCACTGTCTTAGTCCAATAAGTCCCACAATCATTTTTATTTCACAGCCTGTATGACAGTGCAAGATCTTCACCTGTGCCAGCGCTAAACAAAAGCACCTATTCAGGCATATGACTTTGAGACAATGCTTTTGAAGAGTTACGTGGGTAAAACTTCATTGCTTGGGTGCTAAGGAAGTCAGAAGGGAAGAGAGGGCTGACATGCCTCATGAAAAGCTGGAACAAATATTGGATGAAATATGATGTAGACTTGAAAGAGAAGTTCTAAAAAGGTAGCATTTGGGGACATCAGTACGAACGTTTGTAAAACTTCTCACACAGCTTCCTTCTAACATGACAACACCAAGGCTCTCTGGTCACTTGCAGGTCAAAAGCCTCCCCTGGAGGCATGAGATCTGCACCTGAGCACACTCATATGCCCCAAATGCCTCTAGGTCTGGCTATGTGACTCAGTGCACTCATCTACAGTATTCACACTACCTTGAGAAAACCTGTCGTGCACTGTGGTCTGCTATTATTATTAATTGTTGTTATTATTATTATTATTATTGTTTTAGGTTGGCAGGCCTAAGTGTGCTTGCTCCCAGCATGATGAATTTTCCCCTTCTGCTGCATCTCTAAACTTCCTTCCCTCTGCACTGCTCCCCTGGGGAGAATGGAACAAGGGAGGAATAGCACTAAGAGATCTTGCTGTGCCACTGTGTCTGCTGGTTCTGCCCCCAGAGTAATGAATCTGGCTGAATGCAAGGACTTATTAGCTGGTGTGTGTGCACTGCTACACCATTGCGGCTGTACTGTCTGCAAAGCCTGAGGAGGCATCTGTCTGGTGCTGTGCTAAGTGATCAGAGATCCACAGAAATAGATAGGGTGATCACACACTGGCCAGTGAAAATTTCTACATGGTGGGTACATACATACAAGAAAGGTCACAGCAAATCACAGCAGTGGTGCTCCCTAGCAAGGGAGCTATTATATGCAGGGCTTAAGTGCACTGGTCTTCACTGAAGTTCAACCCTGGACAAATCACAGATGTTTGTAACTTGGAAGAAATTTTGTCAGACTAGCTGCTACAAGCACAGCTCAATGCTGAGTGAAACAGAAGCTGGCACCAGGCACAGAACTTATGCTTTGAAAGGTAGAGCACATGCTTAAGAAACAAACTCCCTAGGACACACTTCTACCATTACACATCTTATTTTTCATTCTCTGCCAGATAGAAATGGGTCATCTGCTTTGTTGGAGGAAGCAATTTTAAAGAACTACTTAGCACCATACAATATGATAAACATTCAATATTGTAGTATACTACTTTCTCATTTCAGTACACATATTTTCCTCTACTGTCTCGGGTTCTTTCTTTACAAGTGCAGTCCATTTGGTCTTCTGAGGAAAGAAGTATTCCACACTGCACTGCCATCTCATTAAGACCTTGTTTTTTCCTTCCACTTACTTTTTATTTGGACTTCCATTTGATCCTCCACATTCTTCATTCCCTCAGTTCTGTCATGTTTTAAAAAGGGAGTAGGAGCCCATTATTCCTGAGATGGTGCTCTACTGGTGGTAGATGAGATTATTAGATGTTTGTGATTCTATGACAACTACATTTTTTATTTTATTTTTTTTTTTTTCCTGTGTATGCTTAATTCATCTATAAATTACACCTTTACACAGGCTTCTTTTCTACATAAATTCTTGCTGAAGCAGTTGCAGGAAGATTCAAAGAGACAGCTCAGCTGATACATTTTCACAGGCATCATTCACATGAAGAAAATTACTTATTTGCTATCTGGTAGTAATGGCAGGGCTTGTTAATACGCCTACCAACATGCAATTCCTTGAAAATGCCTATCCACAAGTATATTTATCTAAATTATTCTTTTTTAATTAATTAAATGGAACTCTAGGCATACTAAGAAAAACACTTTCAAGTACAAAACACTTCAATAAGTAATACCATATTTAGGAATATGGAACTTGGAAAACCTTAACTGATAAGAAGGTATTTGGTATGACTGAGCAATACAGTTTTCCTTTAAAAATCCATCTTTTTTTTTTTTTTTCTTTTTCTATTTTGTGAAATTATGTTATGACTAGTTGATATTCAGTGGAAGAAAATCAAAAGTCAAGCTTTGATAGTACTTGAGTCATATTTTTGAACCTATTAAGCTTTAATACTAGTTAGGAGCCTATGGCTGACATGATTTTTTAAATTTTACATAGTGTTGCATTAATGAAAAACCTAATGAAAAACCCAAACCATCAAAGCTTATATTGGAAACAATCAATGAGAAGGGAAAGGAATGTCTATTTCATAAGAAACTGAAATTTGGGTTTTCTTTCCATTTAACATTGGCACAAATCTGCCACCAATCTACGCTCCAAATGTTGGAATTATGCATAGATTCAAAATATCTGTTTCCTACCAGCTCTGGTTTCCATTAGTGCATCAATCAAAGCCTTTCATTTGCTGGCCATTGTTCCCTACATAAGCAAATGCATTAAAGAATTAAACTAGTTCTTTCACATGTAGCAGGAAGCAGCACAGGTAGACCTCAAACGTAAACCTAATATAGAGCTTCTATGTGTGAATGCCTTGCAGCCAAAGCTCTGTACATCAGAAGTCTACCATCTCTAGCCCATGAAATTAAGAACTGGTTGAGAACTAGGACTTTCTGATGGCAGAAAAGTTTTGTCATTGCTGTTGGTGTGGTTTTCAGTCTAATTTTTGACAAAATGGGACTAAATTCCAGAGAACCAGAATACCCTTAAGCCTTGCAGCAGTTTGATGAGAGTTTCATCAGACTCACTGCAGACTTCATCAGGGAAAAAGCTTCTCCTCTTTTGAACTCTGCTTTGGTTCTGCAGAAGAATTCATCAAACACAGTCCATTCTGAATGACAGAATTCTGCTCACAGGAATAAACACTTCAGGATGAAACTTTATCCAGTATTTCCTATACATGGCACTCAGATACACTCAGATACTTCTGTATCATACGAAAAGGAAGAAACTTCATTCGACAGGACCCAAACTAAATATTTGTACTCATAGGTAAATTGGACAGACGCATCGATTCTCTTCTGTATCTATAATTGTGGTGTCACACTATTTTCTTCACTAGAATTTTTTAATCTCATCTGGTCACTTTTTAATCAAGACTGTTTTTACCACATAATTATGTACTATATTTGCCAGTTAATTTGATCCTGAAATTCTACTGATTCTGGAAAAATGCAGGATGTTTCACATATAGTGCATAAGGAGATGGAATTCAGTTTAAAATATAAGTTTGCAAAGTTGAAGTTATTTATTTTCTATAATTAGCTTGCTCTAGCACATGTTGGGAGTCTCACTACTAGGAAAATTTCCTTTTCTATCAATGCACTCTTTGAGAAGTTAGGTATGCAAGACAGTGCCTCTGAGAAGGATTTTTTTCACTGATGTCCTACTGCTTGTGGTCATTTTAAGCAGAAATCTCTCATGCAGTGAGGTGCAGGCACTTAAAAGTGCTTACTTTGTCATTGGATCCTTAAAATACCACAGTCTCCAAAACCTAGCAAACTATCATTGACAGTTACCCAATCCAAACCCCAGATTTAACTCATGCATAACAGGGCATCTCAATTTATTAAGTATTATGCCCTCTTATTGACTTCACGCAGTAATGTGGAAGTGTTTATGATCAGGAAGGAGTACATTTGCACTGTATGAAGTGCTCTGCTCTTCAGGTTGATTACACTGCCTGAACCTCCTCAGCAAGGGGCTGAATTTCAACAGTGCCCTTATGTAGCAAGGGCTAATGTCACGCTAGACAGCATTTCATTAACTGAAAGCTGAGGGTTGGCAATGAGGTTAGATTGTTTGTTAAAATAAGAGTTTTAGAAAAGTCCTGTACATACAGACAGACACAACAAGATCTACAGAGAGGTGCAATAAATAAAGAAAGAGAAATGTTGCACTTTTTATGGTTCCTATTTTGTAAGGCAAAATCGAATTTGTCAAAAGAGTCTGATAACTGAGTTGTCCTAACATTATCTGGCATGTCTACTTAAGCCAGCAACAAATTAGCATGGGAAACATCTTCAGAGGAAATGAAAACAAGAGTGATATTTATCACCCCTTTTATTTTATCTCCTTTACTAGTATAGTGCTACCAAACTTTGTGTTGGCAGCCAGCTGAAGTTAACACCTGTCCCTTGACAGTTTATATTCCCTGAGGTTGTGGGGGCCAAGTAAACATGGAACAGATCTTTGATTTTATCTATTAATCTTCCATCATAAAGATAAATGAGATTAACAGTATCTAGAGTGGAAAACAAGGATGACAGTGTTGTGTACATTCAGATTGGGCTACATCCAAAAAGCCCATAAAACCTCTGGAACAAAGCACTTTTGGCCAGTCCATATTAGCAGTGGTTTTTTTTTGTTTGTTTTTTTTTTTTTTTTTTCAGGGAATCCCTTACCGGGATAAATATTTCTGGTGGGTATATGTAAACTTCATTGTGGGTATGTGTAATGGTGCCACACTGATCAGCTGTGTCAATAAAATAGCCATGGAAAAGCCTCCAACAGTTATATTCTCCTCT
Source organism: Anas acuta (assembly GCF_963932015.1). Lineage (NCBI taxonomy): Eukaryota > Metazoa > Chordata > Aves > Anseriformes > Anatidae > Anas > Anas acuta. Next base: position 118,141,819 of record NC_088980.1, on the reverse strand, counting down.
CTGAAAGCATTGGAGATGATTTTCATTGCAGAGTTTTTGCATAAATAGAACAACTGAGAGAGGCACAGCACAAGCATTTGCCTCTTGCAGTGTGATGGAGTTTTAAAAAATATCTAGAATGGAGAATAATGGTCCCCCCTTAAGTACAATCAGTGTCTCATGCTTTTATTCCTTTTATGATCCTAGGAGTCTGGAGAGATAGATACAGTTTTAAGGATAAGAAGTCTATCCATTCTGAGTGGTGATTTAGAATAAGAAGTAAAGTTAATGCTGCATGTACTTTAGAATCTCTTCTAAGCCACTAAATTACACATAGGACTAGCAGGAGGATGATGTTAGCAGTTTTATCTTTAAAAAAGCTTCACTAGTAAAAGCTTTGCTTCTGAAATCACAACAAAGAGAGGAAGAAAAAAGAAAGTAAGAATGAGAAATTCAACCTAGATTCACTGAAATAAGACAGAAGTAAAGGTCTGGTTAAATTGAGTTCACGATCTGCTATCATTCTTCAGACATACATGACCATCACATGACCACCGCCTGCAATTGCAAATCACATTGTTAATGAAAGCAGATACACTCTTGGTGAAGAGTCCTTTATTTTAACAGCAATCCAACTAATTTAAGTAGAACCTTGAAATGAATATGGTAATACTCTACTGCAGATATGGAGGTGAAAAATGTAACATCATGGACTTTGAGTCCTTAGGATCACTGTTGGACTACAGGTCAAAAACACCAATACATTTTCATAATTTGGTCGGGTGTTTGACTCTTTCCATGAAAAATGCATATGTTTTTATCTCAGCCCCCAAACAGGATAGGATGAAATACATGTAAATGTGTTTTCTTCATCTAGCTATAAAAAATGAAAAATATATACTTTTCCATTATAGAAGTGGTACATTATGCTTGCCACACCATTTTGATAGCAGTTAGCTGATGCCTATGTTATTTAGCATAAGCAATCACAATCTATCCATTATGCTAAATGAATAATAATAACTTCTGGGCTATGAAGTGACAGAAATTCATAGCTACATAGACTTCGGACAGGTTTTTGCTGATATGGCAATATGAAGTTTCATGGTTGAATAGACATTAATCTCTAAGTGAACAGTAAAATAAAAAATGTAGATGTTTGTGTTCTCTCTCCTTCCCTTCAGGAGAAAATTAAATTAAAAAAGCAGTCAAAATAATTTCCTACCAAAACAAACATGTAAGATAAGCCATGCACAAACTATTTTTACCAACAAAAAATATCTTCCACCTAAGACTAGAAAAATATTATCCAAGTGATCTAGAGTGTGGTACTTCACAGAAGGAATGAATTCCCCAATCTATAAAGGACAAGACTGATCACAACTTTACATCTCACTGGAAAAGCCTTAGTGAATGCAATATACAAACAGTCTGTTTAATGATATGATACAAGATGTTGTCATATTTTATTATCCTTGATTTTGCATGCCTCTCATAGTTTCCGCAGTGGCACCAGGAGGCATCTAGTCCCATCAACAGTTTGAGACTGGAACCCTCAGTCATACAAAAATTACTCAAGTACATAGGACTGTAAGACTCTGAATGGGAACTCTCTGAACAGAGCAGCTGTTGCTGTTATGTAAAATGAAATTCAATAACCCCATTAGGGTTCATTTATAGTAGCTGTTGATAATAGCTACTCTGTATTTAATGAGTGTTGGCTTCTTTTAAAACATTAATCAAAATCTAGTGAGTCACCCCAGGTAGGAAAATAATGTCAAGTACCAGCTTTGTAGTGCTTCATCTACCAAGAGTATGTCTTTTGAGGCACATACCTTATCTTACTGCCCACAACCCACAACCATCAACATAAATAAGAATGGATATAGATTAAATATTAAAAAAAATATCGGTCCTATAACTATAGATTAAAAAAAAAAAAAAGAGAAAAGCCACAGCTTGTGTTTGTAATATTACAAACTGAAGGGCAATTAAACCATTTATATGTAATTTTAATTCTGCTTACAGAAGCTGAGTAGCACAGCTGGAGCCATGCCTCTGTAATTCTTCCACACCATGGCTATACTGTATTAAAGAAAAAAAGAACAACCTGAATTTCTCAAACTATCACAGAATGCCAACTGCTCCTTATTCCAAGAAAGCACTTAATAATTTAAAACCAAGGACAGGGCATCCCTAAAATAAATTAGCTTGATCAAGATAATCAGTGTAGATGCTCAGAACTCACAATTCATATACTGTTGGTAAAGTCGATATTTTAAAAGAGTCTCATTTCAAATTAGAAAGATAGATGGCTAGGGGTAAAGATGTTTTCCCAGAATGTATATTGGGGGAGGGAGAAAGAATTATAAATGTTAGTCAGATTTCTCCAAATGATAATGAAAAGAGAGACCCCAGTTATGAAGCAATCAATAAATCCTACACATTTGCCATTGCAGCTCCTTGCACCAGATTTTATTTTTTTATTTTTTTTTAATGAAGCACATGAAAGTCTCACTCTGATCAAAAATATATAGAAATCATTATTGTACCAGGCTAAAATCACCTGTTCTGCAGCCAGTGTGAAGCTGACCTAAGGCCATGAAGCTGGCCTCAATTGCATATTATGTAGCAGCCTTATTTAACACATTTATGTCTCCTCCTGACGCAGCACTGCACAGCCTGGCTGTACAGGACCCAGACATAAGGGGCTTCAGTGCAGCCCTAATTCACAGATGCCTCAAGGTATTGCTGGGGTTGGCAAAAGCCTGCTTCTCCCCTGATCAGCTCTCAGGCTCTACATTGTCCTCACACCCAGCTGAAGAACTGAGAAGTGATGCGATGGGTTTCAGCCAGATTAACCAAGAGGAAGAAACCAGGCCCAGCTACAGTGGAAGCTTGTTTTCAGTTTGTGGGCTTAGATGATCTTCAAAACCAACTGACACATTTATTCAGAACAGTAGGCTTCAGAAAGCCACTTTTCTTTTCCCTTGTCCCTCCTCCTTATGCTTGATAACAGTTTTGTTGGAAAAATCTCTTATCCAGATCTGAGAATTCTTCAGAGAGTAAGTGACTTGGATATTCCACGAACTTTTAACATAATCCTTCTCTGACTGTAACTTTGTTTTATATAATAAATCAAAAGGTTAAGGATCAAGTGAAATCATGCAGAGAATTATTTCAGGGCTCATAGCAACATAATCAGCTCCTTATTTAAAAAGTCAAAAAAGCAGCAAAACATTCTTTTAAATTTTAGTGTCTAGACAAATTATTGTTTTAACCAGTAATCAGAAGTGAACTCCACCATCATAAATGATGTTAAAATCTTTAAGAGGCATACAGTTCAGTCTCAGGCTTCATAACCTGCCAAATCTTACATTAATGAGCAGTCAGGAACAAACAGAGATGTCAAATATTTTGTACCAGAACCATTAAGTGCCTTGAAAACACAGTGGTAAAACATTTGAGTTAATATCCACTGTAAAAAGTATAAAAATAAGAGTGATATGTCTTAAAGTAAAAGCTTCTGCACAGTTTCTGTGTAATGTCACACCAAGGCCAAACCTCAAAGAAGATATAGAAACTCCTTGTTAAAGGTTAGAGTAATCAGTCCCCAATTTTTAAAAGTATCTTTTTTTTTTTTTTTCCTGATTAAAAAAGATTCCTGGCATAATCATATATATTTTTTAAAGTGTTTATTATTATATGTTGTAAAGTACAATTAATTTGCTTCTTTATTCTAAGAAATAAAAAATATGGACCTAGAGTAAAAGGATTACAAAAATGTGCTTACATGGATTGGAATCTCACTGTTCAAAGAAACAGGATAAACTCAAAATATGTATGTGTATATGCAGAAGGGCAACTATTTAGATAACTCTGGACAATAAACAAATAAATAAATAAAAATTATTTGTGACAGCACATAGCTATTTACAGATAAAAAAAAAGTCCATCACAAACCTTCAAGCAACTTGAGAACAAGAAGGGCCAAGTGCGTCCTTGGACAATAGAAGATTACCATATTTAATAATTTATATGTGATTTGTACAAAAGTAAAGTAGCATCTGCAGGCTCAGCTCAAGATAGTACATTTGGTGAACCTGGTAAATATTTGAGGACTTCAAAGCAAGCTGAATGGGCTATGACATGCTTTCAACAAGCCCTCCACTGTGAAAAAGCATTTTGTTAAGTCCACGTTGGATTTTTCAAATAGATCAAAAAGAATAAGATTTATACAATTCTATCTCATTGACTTGCCCAGTTAGTTAAAACAGGAACAATCAATTTGATGCTCAATGCAGAAAAACAAAACACTCCCATCACCTCCCAAACACACACAAATACTCCTTTTTTCTCAACCTGTCCAAAAAATTCAGAGCCCCATTTGTGAGCAATTCATGTTTTAATGAAGTACTTCTCTATACATTAGGTGAACAGTTACATATTACACTGTTTTACCAATCATTTAGGAATAATACTCAAAACAAAACCACTGCCCTGTGGAGGTGGTATAATATATCAAAATGTGGCTGATACAGATCTATTGCTTTGTCCCTGAACATCATGATAAACTAGTGACAGTGAAATATAAAAATTAATATGAATCCATCAAAGTCATTTGCTCTCAAGCTGTACAGCTGAGACAGAACAGCACATTAACAATAGGGCAGAAGGTATAAGTAGGCTGCTGCACCTTCTGGATGAAGGAGTTCATGTAGAGTCTGAGAAAAGGTTGTACATGTGACTCCTCCCTCCAGCAATAAGGTTCATTATACAAAATTTTTGCTTGGCAAGGGCAACATGAAATTTTGCCATTTGCAATATTCATACCGCAGGAGACTCATGCCATTTTCATTCAACCATCTGGCCACACAACATTGTTTTTCAGGGTATTATCCAGTCTGCTCAATTTAGATATTGCATCACCTCAGTTTTACGTGTTTGGCAAAGGAAGGCAGTTTAGTTTGCCCATTTTCTCTGCAAGTCAATGGAGAGAGTCAGGTACATTTGAAGACTTGCAAAAGTATATCCATTCTTTCTTGGTTACATATTTCACCCTCTGTCCTGCCTATACGTGGGCTCTGCGCATTTCCAGATGACGTCAGTCCAGTCTGTTAAAGAAGCTAAAGGATTTAGCTTCTTTTTGTATGTTGTACTTAGTCTCATCTACCAGCTCCATTTTGAGGACAGGTGCCAAATAAAACCAAAGTTGTAGCACTTTATTGAACTCTCTTGGTATTTAAAATGTTTGATAAAGTTGGGAGATCTGGATGCCAGACTATCTTCAACCTGATTAGAGCTGAGGCTGTCTCAGCAGAGTGCCCAAGTAAATTCTCTACGCAAGAGCTCGTCTCCCATCAGAAAGGGAAAAAGTACTGCAAGAGTTCAAGTCCAGTTTATTAGCTAAAACATTTAGTTGTGAGACGACTTCCTTATTTACTGATATCACATTATGCCATGTCCTTGTCATATTGGGACAGAAACAGGATTCATCCACATTCGTCCAGTATCATACTCATGTAAGGTGAAGCCAGACACAGACTTTGCACAGTCTAACATCTGGCGCTTTTCCAAGGGTTCAAGTACCCTTCTGCTTAAACTTAGATTGCAATATACCTTCGGGTGCACAATTCTCCAGAAGGAAATACTCTTGTGTACATACAGACTGACAAAATATTAGTGCTTAGGAAACATTCAGACTGCATTGGGAGGTATCAATTTCAGTGTCTCATGGATTTAACAGTCTTAGTAACTACACAGACTGAATCACTGTCTAGGACTCAGCAGGCTTCAAAGCTTCCTAATTCCACTGTAAGAAGGATTTAGGAAGATCATAACCTCACTTCTTAATGTCCTTAAAACAAGGAGTAGCAACAAATACTCCAAATTGCAGTCCACAAAGGTAATATAACAGTTCAGAGCTACAAGTTTCACCAGAAGTCAAGTTTCTGACTTGCATATATATTTGTTCAAATTAACAGTAGTGAGTTGCCATTTGATGTAAATTCCATATAAAATAATCTGACAAGTTTTTAAGGGTTAAGTGACTACAGAGCTATCAAACATGAATAACTTGCTCCCAAACCTCTAGTTATGCCACAGAGCTTGTTTGCCATGGTTAAAAGCTTGTATATCAAAAGTATAAAAAAGAATGAAAAATTCGCTCTATAAAGGCCATATAGTGGTTATCCTATTGCCCAAGACAGAAGTCTGGAGCAGTTAACTGTTTATTAGTGTTGAAGGACAAAGGAATATAACAGATCTATACATGAAGGTCTATAATTCCTGCAAAAATATGTGTTATTATGCCTTGCTCACACTCATAAAAACAAATGATATTTTCCTTTGCAAAGGCATACTGTACTTATTGCTGATCCCATCTCCCAGAACAAAAGCTGCTGATGGAAATATCTTTATACACAAGGCACTGAAGATCTGATCTTGAATTTCTTTCAGTCTATGAGCTCACCTCAAGGAAATGAAGACAACAAGCTTCATACCTAAGTGGTATACATTTTTAAGAGATCAGAAATGCATCACACCCTATAACTCTGTCAGTCTCACATGCAATATTGTACAAAGAGCACGTTACTTCTTTCAAAGAGAATATTGCTGAACTAATGGAGATGCTCAAGGAAAAATGATAAAGAGAATGCTTTTCAGAAGAGAAAAAAAAAAAAAAAAAGAAAAACACATTTCTGACCATGAGTATAATTGGAAAATACTGGAGCTGTCAATTCAGTAAAAGTAATGGGAATGAAACTAGTATAGAATATGTAAGTAATTGATGTTTTGCTTTGCCTGCAGAACAGAGGGCTATATTCACAAGACTTGAGAAACAGGTAAGGACATACAATCTCAGTTCATTCCTCAATTTCCGCTATTGATACAAACAGCAGAATTCATTTCTTACATTTTTCCTTACCCTCTCAGTGCATATCAAGCTGATATTTATAGAAAATGGAAACAGCTCTTCCTAGCACATCTTGCAGACTCGTGGCTAAGGTGATCTTTTCCAAAGGTAAAAGGTATATGTTCAAATTGTCACACAAGAAGAGGGATTTCAGCCCAGGCCTTCCATGCTTTGATAACTATATTGCTCTCAGTCACTGTACAATAAGGGCCTGCTGTTTTGCAAAAATCAGTAAATTAAATAAAATAGTTTCAGAATGACCTAATTTTCAGTTCATTTCAATTCATATTCATGAAAATAATTCACATAGAAGAAAACAATAGTGTTCTAAGTGTGAAAACAATAGTTAGCAATCATAAACATGATGCAAAAGGGTACCAAGTGAAACAGGAAAAAATCTGGATATTCAAAACTGTTATTTGAAATTGCTTTTTGGTATGCTAGGTAATGAAACTATAGAGTTTACTTCAATTGTGAATTCCTGAGGTCAGTAATATAGGAGTCAAAGAAAAATATTTATATAGATAGCAGTATCTGAACTATTACAGTGCAAGTTTTGGCAGTAGCATTGATTCTTTCCACATTTAAGTAAAACTCCTATCAATCAGAAGGAAAACAGAAATAGTCTTCACCTTGGTCTACCCTGAAGTCTGATATGTTTTTCCTGAAAAAGTTTGCCCTATATAGAATCTCAGGATAATTAGCTTACTTTAACATGAGGTCTGATGTAAAATGCCAATTTCTATGTTCCCTTAAAAATTCTACTGGCAAACACGATACCATAAGCACAACTTGTAGCCCATTTTGAAAGTCAAATTCTTTCAAGTCTAAATTTTGTATTAATGGCTTCTCTATACAAGCAGCCAAGCCAGAGTCACAGCCCTGCTTTATTTTGGAGCCTCTCTTTCATGACCATTAGTTGAAATTAAAAAAAAAAAAAAAAAAAAAAAAAGTAAAAGGTAGGACCATTAGGAAGAGCACATAGCTACATAGCTTTCAGGAGAATCTCATGGGAAAGTGGTTTTTCAGAAGCATGATGGAAAGATTATCCTGGAAAGACTGAAACATTTATGCATGATAGAAGGAGTCTTTCTCTTTATTCCAGCAGTTGAACACTTGAAATAGATTTGTAGTCAGCACATCAAAAAAAGCAAGAAACTGTGGTCAAATTTGCTTTTATCATATATGATCTTGTTTTGCAATGTTATCCCACTAAAGTGATTATAGGTTTAAGTCACAACTTTGTCTTGCTACATATATCAAGTAGCCTATTCTGCTTCAGTTTTCAAACCTAACTGTCATCATGCTGTTTTGCTTTTCATTGTTATTCCTATGAGGAGACAATAGTGCTTTCCTATCTTCCAAAGATGTTCCAAGTTAGTATCAATGAATTGAAATGCTGAAATGGCACTGATCATAAGAATGCAAAATATTTTTTCTAAAATAAGATATTCAGGCAGTATTATTGAATATATATATATATATATATATATTAAATGCTTTATTCCATGAAAATCTACTGAAAAAAAAAACAAAAAAACAAAAAAACAAAAAAACAAAAAAACATGCATGCATGGAAAATCAGACCGTGGCAAGAGAAATGCTGGATACAATGAAAAACACAGAAACAATTCTGATTCTACAGAGCTACTGTCCACTCCTAACTTGAAATTTTATAAATTTTAGCATCTTCTTCACAAGAAATTTCAAAGTTAGTCATGTACTGTACCTCATGATTTTATAGTTCTCCAAAGAGGAAAAAAGACAGTACAAACATGTAGCAGCTGTAATATTTATGTATATACATGTATACCACAAACCCCAGCTGACACTCTCCCCTTCTGTCTGAATCTGCTCTTTAAGAGCAGAAAGTTAAGAAACATGATCTTTAATTGGCTAGACCAAATCCAGGGACATATAAGACTATGAAGCAGTCAGACATTCCAGTAATCTGAAGCAATTTTTTCTCATAATGGAAGAATCTTAGCTATTCATACTAGAAAATGGGAAGATAGCTCTAGCACACCACATTTACTCTGGTGGTTAAAAAGCAAAGAATACTTTGTTCTGCAGTTGTTATACAGTTACTCCATAATTCTGCTTGGAACTAAACTCTATAACCCTAGTTGGAACTAAATTTATTAAAACAAAAACAACAACAACAACAAAAACCCTACAACACTGGATTGATAAATTGGAAAAAAACAACCAACCAACCAATACATTTGAAATTGAAAAAAAAAAAGCTCCCTCTCCTAGAGGGACAAATCTGCAAAACCAAGGTAGATTCATTAAATGTTCTTGTGCTGCTGAATCTGAATTTACTTGCTAAATGTCTGGCCCCAAAATCAGGTGTAGCCAGAAAAGAATCACATACTGTAGTGTACTCAGAGTAATGGATCTTTGAGGTATTATGGGGTGAGAATACTGGGCAAAGTTAACACCACTTCCATATAAGATCCAGATATGAAAAAAAAGAAGGAAAAAAAAGATCACCCACCTCCCCCCAATCCCTGTGATGGGATGAACCATATAAAATAAAACCCAGCTTTAGTCCCCTGGATGTTCACAGTCCTCAGGTGCTTTTCTTGCAGGTTGTCCTGGATTGATACTACTGACTGGGAAAGAGCTGAGGAGCATTTCAGTGCAGAGAGCCACGGACACAAACAGACCAGTGAAGAAAGGGACTTTGCTGTAGGAGCCTCACACTCAGCCTTTCCATATGGAAAAATTCACTTACATAGTATCACCGCCTCCAAACAAGGAGAAATATAACCCAGCCTTCCACCCTGAGCAGCCTGGGTCTCTAGGGAAGCTCAAGGAGTCATTTGAGAAAGGACTGCAAGGAGTATCTCACAGCAGATTTGAATATTAAACAAGCAATTTTATGCTGCCAGTCCCTGCAGACTATCAAGAAAATTGTTGTGTTACTCAGAGTTGTCCTACATACATTGCTCCTTACATGCTAAATTTAACCTGAAGTTTGGGTTGCTGAAATAATTAATACAAACCTACCTTAAATACAAAAATTATAGTCTTAGTAAAACAAGCAAACAAACTCACCTAGAACTATAAGGCTGAAAATGATAAAATGATGTAACTGCATTTGAAATAAAATTCGTGTTGAAGAGTCATGTGGGTGTGGGTGTTGTTTGTTTGTTTGTTTTTTGTTTTTGTTTTCTTTTAAACACATGAGAACTACCAAAAGAGCAGTCCCTCTGCTCCTGGTTACAGTCACTAATCATGCATTTCAGAGTCAGGCAATGTCAGAAGTAAGGTTGCCTGTGCAAAATTAATCCAGTCCCTTTGGGTATAAACATTATGATACAGTCTTGTAATTACATGTTCACACACTGTTTTTCCCCTCAGGACCACTGTTGTATTCAGCTCACAGGAAGGAACAACGCTCTGCAAAAAATCAGCTGGTCAAGCTTCTGCTTCTCTTTTGTTTCCTCTTTAAGGACTGGTACATGGTCCTGTGCCATGTTTAGTGCGTCCTGTCCAACCTTGCTCCAGGAACAGAATTAGCTTCCTCCTGGGCTTTGCAGCAGTACTCATCACCATGATACCCTAGTGGTTCAAATATAAACTGATCTATTTTCAGAATGTTTCTCTGACTGACATAGTATTATAGGTGTTTTTGTTTGGCACATGAAGTTACTTCCAACTTATTTTGAGAGGACATAACCCAAAAGTTAAAGAATTCAGCTGAACACACAGAAAAATACATGCGATCGGTGACCATTTGTGGAGGTCTGGTTTAAAAGATTTATAGAATAATAGAACTGTATTTATCTAGCATTCTTATATAAAATATGTGGTACATAATCAGGTACAGAATCTAGTCTCACAAAGGAAAATTTAACTGCCTTGAACCTGAAACTCTCTTTCTGATCTCCTGATTCAGAAACTTCTGATGTTCTCAATAGATTGAAACACATTTTAGAGAAAAACAAGCTTCATTACTGCATAGCCCAGATTCACTAACTCTCCCTCCATCACCCTCAGTGTTGATTGTATTGGTAATGTGCTCCTCCAGCACCACAGCTTTTGCTCAATTTCTTTCTTTCTTACTTGTTTCTTCCTTATCCCTGGATCTACATCACAGACCCAAGCTTCAACCTTTCCCTTTCTCTCCTCCACAATTTAACCTGGATTCATCCTCTCTGCCTAATCTTCTTACAAACTTTTCCTTCTTTTTGACCCCAGTCCCTTCTTTTTCCACCCGAGTCCCTGCACTGCAGCTCATCATCATGTTTTGTCCAGTTAGTCCTTCCCCTTTTTTTGCCAAATCCATATCTCAGTATGAGTTTGTGATTCACAGGTAAATAACCTGAATACAATTTTTACTGAAATTCCATGTCATTTAAGTTTGAATTGATCTTTTTAATGAATGGCACACACATGGGGAAGGAAACTTTCTTTCAGCATCACCCTTTTTTCAATGATCCTTTGAAATAATATGTACATCTGCAGGAGCTGTGGACAATCTAATGCCAAAATGTCTTGGGGTATGATGAAACCTTACACTGACCTGTGCACTTCTTCAGTCAGGGACATTCAGTTGATTTTCTTATATAAACCATATCCGTTAGTGATTTTCAAAGTGTGAATAGTAATGAAGTTGCATTTATGATGCTTAATTTGATTTTTAATTTGGCCTCCGTGGGTCAGTGCCTCAGAGAAATGCTGCTGCTGATAGGCATCATCATGTGAAGAAATCTGCATTTAGGCCAGCTGTGTTTATGTATCATTCACACTGGTACCATACAATGGAGAAAATCACAAATTTGACTCTAATTGTGGCAGCTGTGTTCAGTGAAGTGTCCAAATTAGAAGCGACCTATAAAAGACTGGATAATTTGTAAAAGGAATGTGCTCCGGGGAATTTCCAACACAATGGAATATTTTGGGAGTAAGCTTTCAAAACAAATAGGATATTATATATGAATAAAAAACATGAATGATGCATATAACCATGAATGAACTTTCTGAATGTATCGTTGTGTCCTTTGATAGAAAATATTACTTAAAAGACTCAAAACATTTGAGTTTCAAGTCCCAGTAAAAGAGGATGAAGCAGGTCCTGACACACCCCCTCCAACAACAACAAAATTAAAGCAGTTTTAAAAGACAAAGGTACAAATATTCTGCAAGCATTAGCTCTGCAAGTGAAGCTAAAGCCCTGCATACACCAAAAGCAAAAATTTAACTTCCGCAGCATATATTGTGAAAGCAAAAAGCATTACCTCATCAGGCAATCTGAATCCAGGAATTCTAGCCAATTTGTTAGCCTGCCTGGTGGTTTTGTCAGCTGATTGTTAAAAAATTAAAATAATAAAATAAAATAAAATAAAATAAAATAAAATAAAATAAAATAAAATTTATGTTGTTAGATATACTTTAATTTTATTTTCTGATTTTCTGCTCACTTTATTCAAAAGATTGGCTTCCCACAAGCTTCACTGCTTTCTGTAAGTTTAAGGAAGTAGATATGTGGAGATATTGGCATTCTGTATTTTTCCTATTTTAGTATAGCCTGTACCACAATAATAACCCGGTACTTGCTTCACTGCCTGCCTAAAATACTTACAGAAGAAAATAAATTTAAAATGACTCAAACCTCTCTCCAATTCCAAATGAAAAAAAAAAGTTTTAAAATTTTTGAGTGAATCAGACTCTGACAAGGTTTAGAATATGAATGACGTGGGTCTAGGTTACAGGAAATTTGTTGCAGAAAGATTTAAATAGAACACTCAATTTATGGCTTAGTATTGCAGCACTCTGGGCATCTTTTTGCTAACTGCCCAAAATATGACTGACTTCTCCATCCACTAAACATAAGTTCCAGCCTTAAGTAGGTCATTAAGGTTAGCTTTATATAAAGCTACCTATAGTATAGGAAAAGCTGAATTATATTCCCTTAGACTTAGAAAACATGGTCTAGATGAAATCTCCATATAACAGCACCCTTCTGCTTGGGGAAAAAAAAAAGAAAAAAAGAAAAAAAAAAAAAGCTCACTCAGACATCTTAAAAATATTTTTCAGTTAAAATGGTCTTTCAAGAATAGCCTTATGTGGACTCACCTGATTTCTACCTCATTTTTTTTCCAATACATGATGGAACAGAAAGAAGAAAAGATGTTTTGCAAGGTTGGACCCGATAATCTCTTGAGGTCCCTTCCAACCCCCACAATTCTGTGATTCTGTAATGTTCCAGAGGAAGGATCAGAACTCAGTGATGCTGGCTATTTCAAGGTCTAGCCCAAATTCAGTGTCATGGAATTTAATATGTACTAGCATGTTTGGACAAAACAAACAAACAAACAAACAAAAAAACCTAAGTACACTGATAAATGAGTAATGACAGGCTAGACAGGAATAAAACCAGGAACAACAGCAGATATCAGCAAACAGGAACCAGCAGTATATGTGTCCAGAAGCAAATCTGCTTATGGTGTGCTTAGTAAGTGCTGAACAGCAGGAATATCATACCTCTTGTTGCCCAGATTATGGTAAAACAGTGACAGGTAGATTAGGGAGAGTCCAAAAGACAGTGGGAAAAGTGGTTGGAGTAGGTGTTTAGGCATAGAGTTATGAGGAAAAACTGCAAGACTTGTATTAGTCCAACATAGACCATGGCCCAGGTGGGACATGTAAATAGAAATGTACATATGAAGAAAATAGGGAGAGCATTTTAGTAAAGGATGGGAAAAAAAAAAAAAAAACACAACTATTTAACCACTGCAGCTATTAGTGTGTAGTTTCATCATTGTGAAAGCAACAAATAACACATTTGGTTTGTTTGGTTTGTCTGTTACAATAAACAAACGCCTTCCCTGATGATTGAACTTTTGTGCTGTTTGACCAATATCAAATTTCTAAGTCTGCTCCAATATTAATATACTAAGTATAAACGTAACAGTTGGATTGGGGGTACTCACCCTGTACAGGACTTCCAGCACATTGGAAGTGGTTTTTTTCCATACACTAGTTAAAAGCCTAATCACATAAATTTGGAACTCTGAAATACTGTTATATGGCACCTGGAAAGGAACATAAAGTTACATAAACAGGTCCTTAGAAGCTTTTCTGAGGTCAGGACTAACTTTCAGCATTCACAGGAGGAAGATGTGTATGCCTGAAAGACACTGGTGCAGCGTAGAGGCCCATGAATGTGCACTATATTCAGACACAGCTTGGGCTGTTAAAGGAGAAAACCATATTTTTCATTCATATTATTATTATTTCACTATTACATAATTAATATTATAAATATTAATATATATATAATATTATATGTAATATTATATGTTATTATTTCATATTATTCATCATGTACTGGAGCTTCAATGCCTCTGTCAAGAAGGGCTCCCTTTCTGGGACGGTTCTCAATCATATCCTTATTCACATTCTTGTCAGTTACATAACTGAAACCCTGTAGCAAAGGTGGCATAATTAGGAGAAGATTAGCTTAAGCATGTTTCTGTAATCTTCCTTCCTACTCAAGCCCGGACAGGCTTCCATCACATATAGAACCTTACTGAGGTAAGGTCTAAGGTTACCTCTGCCTGATAGGAGAGAGCAAGATCATTTTGCAGATTCCAGTGAAGATCCTGAGATATATCCTCCAGTTACATTTTCAGAGAACAAACCGTGGCTCCCTCTCAAGGAGGAGACTGGCTGTGTCATATTCTACTGCCGACTTCTGGTAATAAAGACTCCATCACATAAACGGTGCACCCTACAGAGAATAAAAGGATAATAGGATCTCCTGTGCTTGAATAAGAGGCTGGAGCTTTTATTCACATTTTAACTTGCTTCATTAAAAAATCCTGATTACTTCGGGATTGTGGTCCTATCTCCCCAGAGGCTAATATCGCATGAGAACAAAATTCATTTTCACTGTAACTGTGACTCTCTGTTAGGAGCAAAGATGTCTTGGTTGTTTTTTGTTTTGGTTTGGCTTTGTGCACCTTGTCATCTCAATGGGAAAAGAGTTCATGCAACAAGTGCTAAAAATGCAAACACTTTAAGAGAAGACAAATCTGTGTACTGAAAAAATGGTAAAAAAAAATTGTTTGTGAGAAATATTTGTTAAAGTTGAGTTGTTTGGAACAGTTGCAAAATTTGTATAGTATGTTCATCTGTTTGGAGAAAGGCTGAACTGTGCTGAAATCCTGAATTGATTTTAGCTTCCTCATGCCTAACAAAAGGCAGAGATTTTTATTTATTTATTTATTTATTTTTCCATTTGTAGTGCTTAACAGTTTTAGGAAAAATAAAAAAGGAATAGAAATAAAGCCCCTGTAGAGAGAAACTAAGAAACCAATAGGCATACTTTTAACTTGCCACTTTCAAATCTACAGCTACATATATTTTTCAAACACAACTAGCTACTTTGTCTGCTTAATTATGTGTATAATTATAAAACATTATTGTGAATTCAGTCCCATTATGTGCACTGTGTTTAGTACACTGAGTTGGTTTTCATGCTGTGACATTACTTTAGACCTCCCTGCATCGAAACCTAATCTTCTTGGATGCTTTTTCACTGCCATGTAATCACACACCATTCAATCTTTTTAGACTGTTTTAGACTTCTCACTCTCTTCAGCAACTCTAGTGGAAGACCCTTGTCCCAAGTTCATTCATTCCAACTTCACGACATATTGCACCCAATAATATGTTTCCATCTGACTAGCAGTAAGCAGTACAGAAACAATGCAGACATTTGTATTACACTCAGCTCACCCACAGCAGTGCAGTCAGTCCCATACAATTCTACCTGACATGCTGTTCATTTAAGTGTATTCAATGTACTGTCTGTAGTTGATATTTCCATATAAAATTTGTCACAAAACTTGCTTGCACTTTCTTTTTTTTTACTAGATTGTTGGAATATTGCAGATAAAATAAAGAATGTAAAAAAAAAAAATCCATATACATGTACATGAGGGTAATAGCTTTTTTTTTTTTTTTTTTTTTTTTAATGTTTTGTTTCCTTTTAAGATGAGCAAAATTTAGAAGCAAAAGAAAAAAGAAATGTCTTCATATTCACAAAACAGTAAGTCGATATTTACAAGTTTCAATTCTAGCAAGACAACAGAGACTTATGGAAAAAAGCAAGGTCAAGATTTTCTCTCATGGAAAATCTTGATGTGAAATTAAACTTTTCCTTACATAGCTTAAATCTTTGGAACCCTCTATTAACTCAAATATGCATAAAGTGCACATGAATTCTATCACAACATATCACCAAGAGATACAGAGAGAAGACAAATACATGTACAATATGGACAAGGGAAAACAATACTTGCATCACTCAAATATTTGCATTATATATGAAAATTGCATCACTTGCACCTCAGTTTATGTGGTCCTGTAGTATTAAAGCCCCTGAGGCTGACATGGATGAAGGTATCTGGAAACTGAACAAAAACAGAGAGAAAGACTTTTGATTGAACAGTGCCTGAAGCTATTAATTGGAGAATATTGTTACTTGACTACAACTGTTCTTGCAAGTGCTTTCTTTCCAGGCCTCTGCTTTGAAAACAGTTGAAGAAAAAAGGCTGGAGATGAAGATGAATGGGGCTATCATCAGAAACTTGAGAGAGAGTTTTGAAAAGGAAAAATCACAACATCTGTGGTTTGTGGGTTGTTTGTGAAAGTAACTGAGCTGAGCAGCATTTCCTGAAACTTGGGAGAAAACAAGATTTATGTAAGAGAAGAGATGTGCTTTAAAGCTTTATTGCTTTTTACCATTCACTTTGCTGACCCTAAAGCACATAACTAAAATAATGTTCTGTTTTCAGTATATTACTTCTGACTTGCTTTCATTTACTTGCAGGTATGAAAAACAGGACCAAGATAACTGAGGCGTTTCACTGAAGTGAAATAGGCATATATCAGAAGTGAAGTCCTTCAAAAGTCACACACACACACACACACACACAAGATTTCATTCTTTTTTTTTTTTTTTTTTCAAAGAGACGGAGGCACTTCTGTACTGTGGCTAAAATAGCCTTCTTAAAGGCTGCAAGCAGCAACAGTAATAACAAAATATAGTGTTCTCTCTGCACTTACCATTGCCATTTAACACACACATATGGATGGATGTCTTCCATTAGCATCACAGGAGAAAACTATCTATATTTGATAGTGCCTAGTCCACTGCGCAAAGCCCTCAATCTCACATCATTATTCAGTAGCCCCTCTGCTCAACAGCCAATATTGAAATGTAGTATTCAGAAACTGGTATTAAGCATACTGGTTTCACATGCAGTGCATAACACAAGGCAAAATATCTCAGCACAGTAACTCAAAACCTTTAAACAATGAAGTGCCCAAAGCTCTCTCACCAGAAATGCTTAGCACAGAGATGTATCTGACATCCCATTTCTCTTCTAAGCTAAAGCAGCTGACTCAATGCTACTGACAAACAACTTAGGCCACCAAGGACAGAGAGCCTCATTCATTGCCTAAGAACTGTTCCAAAATCACTCGCCTCCCTGCAAACTTTTTTTTTTTTTTTTCCAAATAAGAGAGCAAGATTTATAGTTTTCCTTTAAAACACAGCTGTGTTTCATACTCTGTTGAGGCCAATCTGTAAGGTAACAACCTAATGAATGGAATCACACTCATGACATGGGAGACACCAGGTTTTCTTTCTCCAGCATGAGACATTTCAGAACTAAGAGTATTTTGCAACCCTCATTGAAATAGGGTTGAAAATCAACTTTCTCGTATTGAAGCTGAGACTACTGAACTGCAATGAATCCATAGGGATTTCACAGAAATGAGGGTAGAGACCCCAGGACTCCCCCCTCTCAGCATGGTTTCTGCTTAAAACACTTGGATGTTATACAAAATGCAGGTGCACCATTTTTTCTCTGATGGTTCAATTTAAAAGAGTGCCCACCCTGTCTCCTGTGAAGGGCCTGAATCCATTATTAATTCAATAGTTATCCTAGCGTGCTAACAGTGTGTGGTATAAGTACTATAGATACATTGCCATGCTGCAACCCTCTACTGTTCTTTGAAACCTTTTGAAAAGTACTTTTGTCATAATCAGAGTCATTAGAATGCTCTTATTAGAAGAAGACCTACTTCTGATGTTCATTCTATGCAACTGGGAAAACTTTTAAGGATGGACTCTCTGAATACAATCATTTCGAATGGTGCCAGTGTTACAGTTGATCTTAAACTCTGAGTGCTCAGTGTGAAGAGAAACATTTTCAGAGCCAAGTCTTGCTGTTCCTTCCATCAGTGCCTCGAAGTGACTTCCTGACATAGGCTATAATGGTTCCCTAAGTTGCATTTTGTCTGTAGAGGGAAGACTGAGAAAATTGGTACAGATTTGGGCAGGGGTAAGCTCCTAGGAATTGCTGCTGTAGTTCGTCTTCCCTGATCCCAGTCACTGTCTCTGTGAGTTGCCACTGAAGTCAGGCACTGGAATCAAGTAATCTTGCACAGCTGCTATATTGAATTTGCTGGCAAAGACTGGAAAATCTTCTCTCTACCCATGGAAAGATGCTTACCAAAAAAAACAAAGCCAAAACAAACAAACTAATTAAAAACAAAAACAATGCTTATATCTTATACTTTAGATACATAAAAATGCAATACTCAACTCCTTTGGGAGACACTTGATTGTCCTCAACTTGATTTACTTCCCATGTAAATCACACTTCAAAGGCCAAACACCCCAAAAGGCTGAATATTTTCAGACCTCTCTCATTCAGATTTGTGTTTACTGACATCTACTGGCTGTTCTAATTCATATCTTCATTTGCTTATGGAATTAGAGATGTAGGTCAGTTTTGCACTCCTGTAACTCCAGTGACTTTAACAGCATGACAGGTGATCTTTCTGGAATCTATGTACAATACGGAAAATCTAACTTACATGTATTATTTCTGCAATTATCTTAATAAATGTATAATACACTAACAGGTTACCTATTAAAATACCTCAAATAAAAGGTCACACAGTGAAATACAGTTGCTAAATTAAAAAATTACCCCCCCCCCCAAATACTTTTCTCTTTTGTGAAATCCAACAAAAAATAAGAGCTCCTTTAACCAGGAAACACATCCTTTCCAAAGAAAAAGTGCTTGCAGAATAGTTAATAAAATTACCTATTGTACCATGAGAATTATCTGATGCTTCCATCACAGTGTATTTTGCAAACTGAGACAGAAATAAATTACTTTGTTCAGAATAATGAGATGATTCACTAGCACCCATGAACTAGTTAGAAAAATAATATTTTCCCACAGCTAGTACCCTACAAAAATTTTTAAGCTAGCTGTAAAATAACCAATATAGGCTGAAAAACAACAGATGACACCTTGATTCAATGTGATAGATGTCAAAGGAATTTTTCTAACTGATAAGGTTTTATCATTCACCTGAAAGACAGCAGTTTTAGAGAAGTTTCATTGCACATCCTTCTACTATGCTTTGTTATTGCTTAAATATAATCTGGGAAACATGACTGCCTCTTGACCCAAAATAAAAAAATGTGGTCTAAAATACTGTCTGAAAGGAAAGGAATTCAAGGTGTCTCTTTGAGTCAATATGAATGGGAAAATTTGATTTCAGAATCACAAATTTTCTTTGTCATAACAAATTCTGCTAGGACTTATATTAATCTTCCAAGAGAAATATTTAGAAGCTTACAATTTCATTTCATACTAAATTAAATGAAATATTCAAAACAAGGTTTCAAAGGAATTCATGGGAAACAGCTTCTGCCTGAGATGAACCTGAAAAGCCAAGCGACTATGTAGGCTATGACATTAGGATGTTTTCCTACCAGAACTCACTGTTCTCCTAAAATGCTGTGTGATGTCACCAAAAGATGAGCAAGTAGCCAAATGGCAATCCCCCACTAGCTATGAGAAAATAATCTGTTTTCTGAGATTTCAGTTTTGCCTTTCTCTCTTGCACATTGACGTCTGTCAATAGAAGCATCATAGACATTCAAATTATTTATCACCATTGCTGTTCTTAAACAGACAGCTTTTAAAATACAAACACAGAATATTGGATAAGTGTATGATTTAAATGAATCACACTTCCATGAGATGAATTCCTCAGTGGAAGAAACTCAGATACCTGGATTATTCAGGTCAATTTTCTGAATTGTAGAAAGGAGCTAGAAAGAGCTACTGGTCTCCTGTAGGTGAAAGGATGAAATAGAATACTCATTTTTGAAGAGCAATGCAAAAGAAATATGAATCAAACTGAAGGCAGAACACAGGATTTCAGGAAAAAAGTCTCTCAGGAACCCAGGAAAGAAGAAGAATACCTGAATAGATACTTAGGAGTTGGAATTAGGAGTTTGGAGTATCAAGAGCAACTCCAGTTCATACATTCATAGTCTGGAGATAAATTGGAAAAAATCAAGTTAATAGTCCAATAAACTAAGAAATATGCATATAGGCTTTTCTCTATTATATACCACATACTGAGAAGATTTCCAAACTTCTGTTATCACCCTTCTCTGAATATGTAGAAAAAAGTTTTACAATATAAAAACATGCTGAATGCCAGAATGCAGCTCATGGTGCTGCATAGCCAGATAATCCCTTTGTTTCATTCTGATAGGTGCTGCCAAAGAAGTCAAGGGCAAATTAGGAAGCTTAGTAATATCACAGTTAAATACTCCCTTTAAATATAATGCATTCTACAGAGCCCAAAATAATTTCTCAGATGAATACACATCATTTTGTGAAGTTTAATTAAGCAATTTTTTAAAAATGTATTTATTAAAAAAACAACAACAGTAGCCTTTTTGCAACAGTATATAGAAGTTTCTTTAGTTGACCCCTGATATGTTCAAGGTCTAATTTTCCTTTTGTGAATGACACATTGTTTTTGCAAAATCCTGCTCAAATCCTTTAGCATAAAAGTATGAGCAAATAATAACCAACAAATTTCAATAAATAAAATATGATTGGCACATAGTCATGCTAATAGAACTGAAGGAGGGGTAATCCACTAACTTAACTGGAATATCAAGCATCTTCTATTATGGCTGGATTTGTATTTATAAGTAATGTTAATTATGTCATCTAATCCTTTAGTCATGTTGCTAAACTAAAATTGCCATCCACTATATAATTAAATTTTTATCTTTAACAAAAAAAAACACTGAGATGAAAAGCTCTTTGTTATGATGACAAATATTAGCTGCTATTCTTGTTTATTGATGGAGAAAGACAGACACCTGTAGCCTGATTGCATTAATTTTTGTGGAGCATCTTATGTGAAAAAATTGCAGAACAAAAGCTGTAAAGGCTGGCACCTAGATTCCAAGCTGCAAAACATTCATATTTTAACACGAGAAGCATATTTTTAGCACTATGAAGAATGAACAATTATAAACATTATAAATGAGATGACTGGAACAAAACACTACTCACAGTAATAACTTTCTGCTTTCCAATATTCTACAAACCGAACTAAAGCCATCCTCAGAAATAAGATGATAAAACAGAGAGGCTGCATATCTTGAAGATCATGAACACCTTGAAGATCTATCTATTAGCTAGGAAGGAAAAACATTCTAAAATGAAAGGCCACTGCTAGTGCTCTAAATCCCCATCTACAGCGGATCAACACTATCTGAAAATGCAGTCAACACAGCCACTGAGTTTCAACCAGACATCAGTAAATAGCCACTGCAGATCATGAGTTATATAGGTAATACATAGATTAAAGAAACACCAGCTAAGACCAAACCTCTCAAGGTAAAGTGAAAATGTTGTACTGAAGATGGATATATAAGCTAATCCTAAATGAACTTAGCGGGACACCAGAAGCAGCATAACAACATTAATACAGCACACTACATTGGTTAGAATACTTGAGAAGAAAGCTACTGCAAGTGCTTTATAAAAACTTTTTTCCACTGGGAAAAAAATATTTTAAAGACTAGACTCTGACTTTGCATGATGTTAAAGTGTTACTGAGTACTGTGCTCAGTTTTGGGCCCCTCGCTATAAGAAGTACATGGAGGTGCTCGAGCGAATCCAGAGAAGGGTGACGAAGCTGGTGAGGGGTCTGGAGAACAAGTCTTACAAGGAGAGGCTGAGGGAGCTGGGTTTGTTCAGCCTGGAGAAGAGGAGGCTCAGGGGTGACCTTATTGCTCTTTATAAGTACATTAAAAGAGGCTGTAGCGAGGTGGGGGTTGGTCTATTCTCCCATGTGCCTACTGACAGGACGAGGGGGAATGGGCTAATGTTGCGCCAGGGTTGTTTTAGTTTGGATATTACAAAGAACTTCTTTACTGAGAGGGTTGTGAGGCATTGGAGTGGGCTGCCCAGGGAAGTGGTAGAGTCACCATCCCTGGAGGTCTTTAAAAGACGTTTAGATGTTGAACTTAACGATATGGTTTAGTGGAGGACTTGTTCGTGTTAGGTCAGAGGTTGGACTCGATGATCTTGAGGTCTCTTCCAACCTAGACAATTCTGTGATTCTGTGATACAGACCATATTTCATTTTCTGTAAGCAGATAAAGTATATTTTTAAGGAGGAGCAATTATTTCAGAGGTAACATATATTTCTAACAGTTTTATGTCAGTGCAAATAAACCAGTTCTTTTATCATTCTTCAAAGTGCAAACCTGGAAAGGAAGGAAGGAAGGAAGGAAGGAAGGAAGGAAGGAAGGAAGGAAGGAAGGAAGGAAGGAAGGAAGGAAGGAAGGAAGGAAGGAAGGAAGGAAGGAGCATGGGTTGACTAAGAATGCTCCTTTAAAATGTGTGGAAGTAGAGGAATATCAAAAATACTATCCAAGTAGCGAGATCTTTCACTTCAATGTCCAAATTGTATTCAATTCACTTATACCTAGCAGAAATCATCTCAGGCCTCCTGAAGGAGCAAGGAATGTGAATGCTCTGTCATATTTCTACCTGAAACCATGAAGAGCCTTGTAGAAATAGTCTGCATTACTTTGACAGTAGTAGGAATGACAACATATAACCTTTTAGCAATAAACATATTGAATTCAAAATTGAGTAATAGTAATCTAAGAAGAATTTGTTACCATGATTTGTTTCTAGCAATCCATGCAAAACCTTAATGAAAACCTGTGGTATTTCATCACTTGAAGGACTTACAGAATGAACTCAAGTGTTTGTTTCGTACTTAAAACCCTATACTGCTTCAAAAGGTGCCTGTGTCCATTGCTTCTCAGTGATCATAGATGAAGAATATTATAGTCAGAGACACAGCTTTTACAGTCCTGCAAATAAAGTCTAGAGTTTAAAAAGCAAGCTATGTTCATTGTGATCATTTATCAGCAAGGACTTGACATTCACAACTTCATTAAATAACTTTGCGAGTGACACAGAAAAACCAATGCTCTTATTATCCTGAAAAGCATCGTCACTACCACTATCACTAAAAGGGAAAAAGGTTTCCAAAAAATGACCGCTTTTATAAAAAGAAAGGATCTGCAATTTAATTTTGAATACACAGATAGAGCAGACCGATGAAGAAAAGTTCATTTAAAAAAGCACAAAAAAACACTATAACCAGTCTGAGATTCATTTAAAGACATTATTTAATCTTATTCTTATCATAAATAATACCCCCCCAAATCTCATTATAGCTTTTTTTTTTTGTGACATTGCTAGAGACATTTCCCACCCTGAGGAGTTTACAGTCTAATGTAGACCGAAGAATACCATGAAAAAAAAGCTATTGTATTAACTAAAAATAACAAAATATATTACTTTCATATCTCATATCATTACCTGTACAATGAAATAAGAGTCAAACAGCCAAATTAAAAAAAAATGTTCTCCAGACTATTTTAAAATGGACAAAGTGAAAAGATTTTTTTAGGTCATGGGAACTATAGTACATCATAGCAAAACATTTATTATATACATTTATTATTTAATAAAGACTGATTGCCATCAGAACAAGTGACCAAAAACCTCAAAAAAGCATATAATCTATAGGCAAGAATCTAAGAAAAACTTGTGCATGCTTTCAGTTTATCTATACTCAGACATACATGAGAATATTAAAAACATAACAACGTTATGATCTTTTAGAAAACATACAATTGTGGTGACACATTGGATTGCCTTTACAAAAGAGAATTAAACATGTATTTGTAAAACTATAGCATTCTCTCTGTCAAATAGATGTTAAATCCTTTTTGAAAATACTTATCTAATCTGAAGGCCTTTTTTTTTTTTCCAGGTTCAGACATCATATTGGATCATTGAATTTATTTCCAAACACAAAACAGAAAATACAATGTAGTGACACGGCTAATATCTTAATTTAGTACAAATACAGTTTGAGATCAGATTGCCACTATTTTCAACTTTGAAAAACCAAAGGGACACTCTTTGTTCTCAGATGTGAAGTTGCTACTCCTAGCAAGTTCCAAAGGCCTTTAAAAATGAACCAGTTGGAGCTGTGTGAGTAAAGAAATAAAGGATACCAATGCAGAAGCCCTCCACATCCAAATTACTACTGGAGTTTAAGAACATTTAGGTTTAACTTTTCAAACAATACTAGGTGAACTCACAACAAAAGGAAACTTCAGCAGAAAAGAAAACCAAGATGGACATCAAATATCAACATAAATTTTCCTAAAAAATGGCCATTTCTCCTGTGACTAATGGAAACTGAGCTTCTCAGCAAATTTTGTCTCTTCCATCCTTCCAGAGCTCATCTAAATGTCTTAACTAGGGTAACACAGGTAAGCATTTATTCTGCAGCACATCACCCTTCATTTAAAGAGACTGTTCCAGAGTGACTGAAATAAATATTTAGGACCAACTGAGACTAACACACTTCCAAATGAAATACAGTCAGAGCAAACCTGCCAAGTGTTATGCAATCTGCATTCAGTATGAGACTCATTCTCCAGTCTCCTGTTTCCCACTGTGACACCAGCCATCCAGGCAAGTGTCTGCCTCAGTCTGGCATGCTGAGTGTGACTCCTTAACTTGAGTCAAGAACCTGAGATTAATATTTAACATCTAGTGCTAATACCTAACTCTCCCCTGGCTCACTGAATAACCGTTTATGATGGACACAACTTTTCAGTGAATTTCATGCTCCATAATGCATATTTTCCAGAGCTGCATGTGCCTGGCAGATGGCTCCTGCCATGCTCCAGAAGAGAGGTGTGATGATGTGCTGAAGCACAGCAGTGTGCTCACTGGTGGGTATTTGCATTCAGGAAAAAAAAAAAAAAAAAAGTGAGGAAGAAAAGGAAAAGGGAAGGAGAAGGGGTAGGACTGTGTAACCTGTCCTCATGTTTGCCTACCTTCATGGTGAAGAATTTGTTCCTCATGCCTGGCTGTGATTTGTGTCCACTGCTTGTCACTCTCTTACTGAGCACCTGAGTCTATCCTCTCCTACCTCCTGAAATGATGTAGTTGAAGTCAGTAGTTAGATTCTCCATCTTTCTTCTCTTCTCCATCTCTTTTCTTCACTTTTCATATATCATATCTTCTACCCAAATATACATCAAGCATATAAAATAAAATGGTCATAACTGCTGCTTCTGTTTCTAATATTATTTGACCTCTGTGATACAACTAGAGGTATAGTACAACAGTAAGAGCAAAAGTGTCTTGAGAATGCAAAATTAACTGAGGTAACTCTACTTTTTTGCTGGTATATCTCTGCCATAGAATAAATTTGAACATTTGTGCTTATATTGACACTACATTCATTCAGAGGGGATGTTGAGATTATTGGTAAACTATCTGAATTTCCTACTGACTTACAGAACAAGTTGCCTCTCCTTCCTATAGATCCACAGAGTCATAGGAAGACAACAGAAAACTACTGCTACTGGAGTGATATTAACTGGTGTGCACTTCACAGAGCAGTTACAAGTCCCAAATAGTACTATTTCAAGTTTCAGTCTATACTTCCCGATGTGCTTTTTACCTCAAACTAGGAAAAAGATGAGAGCATTCAGCTTAGGGGTTTTACTTATGGACATAACTGGCACCTTAATAGACCTTGTTACTATTTAGAATAAAAGCAAACAAAACACACACATATACACAAGAAAAGAAAAGACCGTATCTGAGATTAAACCAAAAGGCTGTTCAGGTGATCTAGTGGGTGGCTTCCCTTCCCATGGCAGGAGAGTTAGAACTAGACGGACCTTAAGTCCCTTCCAACCCAAGCCATTCTATGATTCCATGAATCTCATCTTGCAGTTTTGCTTTCTGTAAATGGTCAGGGATAATATCTAACTCCTAGAATAGATTTTAAGATTTAACTCAGGATTTCCTAGTTTGGTCAGAACAGTTAATTTAGAACCCCTCAGCGTCTAAAATATAATCTGCAGCTTTCATTTTACAAGCTATTACACAGATTGAATGCTATAATCATTTTTCTTTGCAATATAGCTTGCTGGCAAGTATATTTCTTTCTTTAATTGTGCAGAACTTGAGAAGTGGGATGCTAAAAGATTTGTTTGGACATTCTTAATAAAAATACACTACTAAATCAGCTCCATGTCACACCATGCATGCTCAGTACATGTGCATGGTGAAGAGGGGCTCACAGCAGCTGTATCACAATGTTGGCTTAATGTATGAGAGGGTATATATAGTATCTTCAGTATTTAATCTCAGTATAGCATTTCTGCTTCACTAATAAAACAGATGTAGTGAGCTGTACATAATGGAGTGTGTAGAATGGGTAGGAATGGAATAAGCCGTTGTTTTTTTGTTGTTTTTCTTTGGTGTTTTGTTGTTTGCTGTGTTTTGTGGTTTTTTTGGACCCACTCTCCGGCTCACGCTCTATTAAGAGATATATGCTGCTGCTCCAAATAATGAACTATTAAATAACAAAAAAGGGTCATCAGCTCCACCAGAAGCCAGGTGAATGTGCTTTTTTGGAAGAGAGAAGAATAATTATCACTCCATCAGACTTTGAATTTGGGTTCTCTCTGCAATCTGTATTACTGTTCTCTCTGTGTTCTAGAGACAGAGGAACAGGATGCAAGGCACACACCAATACAGATTTAATATAATTTGTTTTATTCTAATAGGTAAACTGACACGGGTAATTTTCAAATCAATTTTCTTCACAACACAAATTGAAGTACAGCCCCACAGTAATTCTGTTTCAGTAACTGGCATTGCATTTGTGATGAATGGCTGCTATTCAGAGAGGATTCAGACCTTTATCTTGCTACACATTTTTTCTGTCTGCTCAGCTGGGTCATGAGTGCAAGCCAGAATGTCCAACAGAAAACCTACAGGGTGCTAAGGCTTTGCCCCAAAGAAACAGTGAAGAAAATAAATTCCAGAAGGGTCAAGGGAGAAGGGGGAAAAGATAAGAAAAAAACACAACATATATATAAATGGGATGCTAAAATCTTTTTCCTTCTGGAAATGTAACATGACAGTTTGTGTGAATGGCTTTCACATGATGTTGTCACCCTTCATTCTGTAAATCTGGCTGAATGACATCTAACAGAAAGCTGTTTTCACCTAACCTTCAGGGATTAAATTTTTGTAGCAGACTTAGGTAACTTCTAGTAGATGAATGTTAAAGGCATTAAAATCTTTAATATAAGGAATATTCTAACTGAAAAATGCTTCATGGTTTATTCCTTTACATTGCTAATGCACTGCAGTGTATAGAAGTAACTATAGGGTTGTAAAATCTCCTTGTATCAATATGCAAAAGATCTTTGTCCTTTCTTACTAGAGAAAAAACATAGAAATGAAATGAGATTAAATCTAATAAAGGAATTGAGAAAGTAGGTAATTACAGAGATATCAGCAAAATACAAAAAAAAAAAAAAAGAAAAAAAATAATATTAATAGAAAAAGTGTTTGTATATCAAACCAAATCCCAAGTTTTGACATTTTGTACTCTTCACATTTTTCTTTGTTATCATTTTATCTGATACTCCATAATTCACAGTACTATTTACAGCCCATCCCTAATATGTATAATCACCATTAAGCATCTTCCCCATGTTGTTAGGACTGGGCTTCTGTATGGTAAGCTCTTAGATGAAGGATTGTGTCACAATTATGGCGTTGCATTGCATAATGTTGTTATATCTATCTGTGTCCAACAAATAAATAATACATCAAATAATATAGTTATTATCATTCATTTAAAAAATATTTTTTCTTCTATCCCGTCTTGAATGACATGTAACCAAAAAAACAAAACAAAACAAAAAAAGAATACAACCCTACAAATCATACCCCTTCAGTGTATGATAGGTCAACTTCTTAGTTGCGCATTACAGTCACCTCAGACAGACATGCTATTCAGACAGACATCAGAAAGGCAGAGATAGACAACGCAATATCACACAGAGATACTAAACTAAGGTTAAGTGAGCTAAACCTGATCTGAATCTATTCATGATGCTACTTAATCTTAACAAACCAACAGACTGCACAGCTGCACTATTTCTAGTACTTGGGCTACATATACCATATAGTAATATTGTACCTGAAGAATTCATGTCTGGAAAAACAAAGCCATCAAAGGAAAACTGGATTAGAAAAAGAGGAAAATACTTTATTTCCCAAGTCCATGAAGCCTGTCATGAGCACATCTGCATATGCTAGATCATCAGAGCTAATAACAGGAAAGAAGGAACCAGAGTTACTGCAGACACAGGTATTGCTAGGCTCATGCAGTTGTGCTCTTGTCAGTATTTGTGATTACTTTCCATAATGCTTGATAGGCAAAGGACACTGGTGAAGACGGCAGTGGCAGTGAGAGTGTACAAACGTATCTTAATTAATTCAAATGTATCTTACTACTAAGCAATATCATCACTTTTTATAAAAAGTTTTCTCTGTGTAGCCTGGATATTTATTTCCATAACAGTCCAATTCTTCAGTATAAATTTTACCTTGTTTAAATAACTCTTTTCTACAATGAAAAGCAGATGTTTTAGGTGGGTGTACGGACAATCTTCCAAAAGGTGAGACAAGAGTCAATATCCATATATTAAAGAGGAGGATAAGCAAACGCACTAGGTACTCGATGCAAACTAAAGAGTAGCTCAGCAAGATTTGAACAATCACAGTAGTGTGTAAATGCAGCACATACAGTTTCTAAAGCAATAACAAACATTGAAGTTCCTCAGTTGAACTAGTCTCGGTATTAGCCGTGAGTAAAAGTGCTCTGTTGTAGAAAATACCTGCATGGATGCCAGGAGACACTCTCTAACATCAAAATACAAGGTTGGTTTGGGTGTTGTTTTTTTGTTGTTTGCTTTTCATGCTTTGTTTGCATGTTTGTTTGCTTCCCCCTCACAATAAAATTAATGTATTATCTTTAAATGTAGGACATTTGTGATAGCTGGTGAAAAAACTTTGCAGAGGTCTTGTCTATTTTTATATATATATATATATATATATATATATATATATATTATATATATATATATATATATATATAATATATATATATTATATATTATATATAATATTATATATATATAATTATATATATTATATATATTATATATATTATATATATTATATATATAATATAATATATATTATATATATATATAATATTATATATATATATATAATATATAATATATATATATATATATATATTTGTGATCTAACAAATTCAGAATGATGAAAACCTTGGAAGTGTAGCTTCTCTGAAAGGCCAGGTGTAGAGGAATGCACTGAAAGTGTGAGAAAGGTTATTTTACAGCCAGTATTGTGAGACTGAAACCCTAATTTATCACTGACATTAATATTGTAGATTGGCATGCTATTTCTCAAACCCAGAAAGCCACTGTAAATTGTCAAGACAGCTATTCAGATAAGTCACCTAATGCACATGGACACAACTATATGTGATCAAGAAGGGTGAATCCCTTCTGAGCAGGATGCTAGACTAGGGGGAGAAGGAGCACAGGCAAGACAGAAACATGATCTTACCAAATCGAGCAGGTCTCCCTAGGGGCAGAGAGAAGGTCACAGTGTTGGAGTACTGTGGATCTGACAACTATCATTGCTGGTGAGGGCTGCGGAGATTTGAGCTAGGCAATGGTTCAGGCAGGCTCCTTTCCAGCAAAAGAACAGCAGAGAAGGAGGTTTGTGGGCAGCCATGCTTAGTGTTGTGTTGCAAGTGGTTATAGGAGGGAGAGATACAAGAAAAATGTGTGTGGAAAGATATTGGCAATTATAATGTTTTAAATTGATATCCAGTGCCCATGAAAAGTCCCTTTCTTGGCTTACACGGATATTTTTACGTCATGTTAGCACTATTGCAAAGATGAGGGGCACAAAACACACCTCCAAGTAATACAAGCCTGTTTACATGATGTACAGTCCATGTACACAGTAATACTAGCTATCTGTCAAAAACATAAAGCAACTTAGTTTTTCGCAATTCCAAGTAAAACTTTTAGTAAGAGTAAGGAGGAATTCTTTTGGATTCAGTGATATAAAAATTGGGTGAGTACAAAACAAACAAACAAAAAAAAAAACACAACCAAAAAAAACACAATAAAACATCAAATTAGTGTTTGATATTTAATTAAATTGAAAGAATTTAGTGTGAATTGGATAAAACATTTTAACCTGGATTAGCAAACAGTTTCATCTATCCCCAATATTCAGTTTTTGGTGAATGATTCACTGAAGAAATTTTGCCTGGATCTTTATCTAGTACCACTTTTTATTCTGTAAAACCTATCTATACTCATGTCCTAAAAGAAGATTTGAACTTGTCTACTGGATTTACATCACAGTCATTTATTAAAGCTCTATGTTGTAATCTGATCTGAGCTAATGACATTTAGGCTCTCTGAATCTTCCTGCTGTGTTAGTGCTGCACATGATCAGGGAGGTTTTCTCTGCATTAAACAGCATGACCAAGACACCCAACATTTTAGAAGGGGGTCTGAGACTAGGACAACCACTACTGACTCCCTGTAACCTTGTGCAAATCACCTCACCCTTGCATGGCTCATTTTAATCTTCTGTTATACATGAATAATAACACTGGAGAGTACTTTTATGTCTTTGGATGAAAGACTTAATATAGTGCAAAGTATTCTTATTTAATATCAGAATATAGCTTTCAAAGTAACATTTTATATGGAGTGGAAAATTATGATCTTATATAATCTGTTGTATACGGGCACTGACAGCTTATCCTTGAGGGTCTGGCAAGAAATAACTATGAGAAGGTAATGGCTGTGAAGAATATTTTTCTCTCACCATGACACATCCCCTAGGACACAAAGGTCTCAGCAATTAGTTTTGTTCCTCTTTTGAGAAAAATACATTAAGCAATATCAGGGAAATCCTCTAGTCACTTGGGGTAAATGCACCCAAAGCTCAATTGCTATTCTTTGTGGGCAGAATTTTTTCTCATTCCAGAACCTAAATGGCCATGTTAGCCCCTTACAGCACAAGCACAATGAATGGATGAATAAATAGGCATTGTTTTGTATAAATTTCCTCACAGGCACAGAAAATTAATTCTGTCTGTATTTTAACCACAATTCAAATGAGAGCCCTAGCCCAACCTTAGACACTATTCTAAAGTCAAATTGCCAGGAGTTGGACTCAATGATCCTTGTGAAAATCTTCCAACTCAGGATATTCTATGATTCTATGAATGTAAATCTACTCCTATGCACACACCCAAGGCAAACTCTTGGATGTTGCTGGGCTGGGAGCTTAAGTCCTTCTGTTTGGATAGAAGTAGCATGCTTAGCCTGGCCCATATACCTCTGCATACCACGTCTTTTCAGGAAACTTTCAGGAAGGTCTCTTATATGTTTACACCACAAAAGCAAAAGGGATTTACAGCACTTGAGCTTTACCTATTCATTAAAAAGTGTGTGCCACCAAGATACGAGCAACCTCCTTCATTAAATATATTTAGGGTCAAGAACTAGACTGTATGCTAGACCACCTGCAAATCTTAGAGAACATGGCCCTAAGCTGGAGTCCTGTCAGCAGGGAGCACGTTGAAAGGAAATTCAGACTGGAGACCCCAGCTGAAAACACATCTATGGAGATGCTTCCCCTTACTACTGGGAGATTCAAAAAGCAACTCAAAGGTGAGCACCAGAGGGCTTTAATGACGTTTATGTAGTGTTCTAAGGCTTCTCTTCAGAAATTATCTCTAAAGAGAAGACCGTTTATAGTGCAAGGTAATCAAATATTCTCTGGGAATCAGAGGTAATAAAAACAGACCCAAAGAGAGCAAAAGCATAAAGAAAGTACAAGAAAGTGCAAACCTTTCTAAACTAATCATACTTCTATTAAAGAAATATTCAAATTTGGGGAACACAGAAATACTAAATGCTGAATCAGAAATACAGTGGCATAGTTGGCATTCCACAAACAAATAACCTAAGGAAATTTTTATCTACTCAAATGGTGAAGGGATGGTAAAAATTATTATTATCTGGAAGTATATTCTTGCAAATGCTTTGTGTAAAACAAACCTTTCCAACCCAGTAAATGCAGATGTATATTTGCATGCTGTTGAAGCCAAAAATCTTGAAAAATTTTGGCCATTAGAGTGTACTTACCCTGCAACTATTTGTCCTTTCTTTTAATAAAAAGCTAATATTCTATTCTCCCTTCAAGGCTTATTAGAAGATAAAATGCCAAAGGATAAAACAAACAAAAATTAAATGGTAGTAGGGATCCCAAGAGAAGAGTAATTTGGTTTACATTTGGGGAAAGGGGAGGGTTAATTGCTAGTAAATTATACCTCTGAAATCATGTTCAGTGGATGAAATGGTCTCTGCTCTGCTTTATAAACTATTTTCGCGGTTTTCAGGCATGAAGTCAACTGACTACAGTGACATGTATAACCAAAGATATCATAGATCTGCACTGGACATACATTCTTTGGCCTAAAAATAAAACTTTTAATGCGGTATTGTCATTAACAGGGGACGAAAACAAACAAAAGAAAACAACAAAAAAAACCACCACCACCTTGCTTCTTATGTTTACAGATTATCTAAATACCTACTTGGTCATTATCTACTCAGTTAGACATCAGTTTCCATGCAAAAAATATAGATAATAATAAAATAAGGTTCTTCGTAAATTGATTCTAGTCAAAAAGAAGCAAAGAAATTAAATCAAGCACTATATCTGACCACATTACCTCAGATAAAAAAATAAAAAAATAAAATAAATAATAATAAAAAAACCACATTTTTTCAAAAACTATGGTATAATAAGCCTAATAAGCCTCCAAAATTTACAAAGGATATTTGGATTTGGATTTCGTTTATTAATTTTTCTAACCTGTTGATTATTCACTTATACACTGCTGAGATGTCCTGCTCTCTAACTAGCATGTAGATAGTCCTCCCATATACTCACATGATTATTTTTTCGCCTCAGTCTGGTCCCCTTTCATTTATTATAAATGACCCTGATCTAGAAAATGGCTGATCACAATGATTGGCTGTACACAGGTACCTTCCCTTCTGTGTTTGAACTGAGTGCTAGAAATTTCATTAAATGTTTCTTCCTGCAAATCAACTTGGTGGAATATTCACTGAAAAAGAACAGAAAAGGTCTGAAGTACAATCAAAGGAAAATCAGTCTGAAGAGCATTCATGAACATTTTTAAATTTTTGTGTAGCTTCACCTCCCAATATGTGAAAATACTGCAAAGTAGGTAGGTAGTGAATTACAATATTCCAGGACATGGTCCTGTTTTCCCTCTTAACTTCACTCATAGCTGATGCCTTAACATTTTAGCATAAAACTTCACTGCTGTCAAGGTCAACTTTCAAGTACCAAATATGGACAGTGGAGCTTCAGTGGTTTTGTTTGTTTGTTTGTTTGTTTCAAAAAAACAAATTAATCACCACATGTAATGTCTACAGTAGTTGGAAGAAAGGTGAAGCAATTTCACTGTTCGGTAGCTGAAGTGATATGCAGTCATCAACAATAATGATAGGAAACAAATGCTTTGTTATACAAATGGGGAATATTTTTGAAACATCTGTGTATTGCATCATTTTAGTTTGGGACACATGGAATGTTAGTAGAGGTCAGGGAAAACAAATCTTTCACCACGTTTAATGCTATTGATGTTAATAATGTTATCTCTTGAGTGCCTAACTCTAACCCTTAGAGAGAGAAATGTTATAAATAAGGATTGTTTATAAAAGATCTATCCTCTGCCTCTTGGAAGTAAGATTCACACAAAGGTAGATCTTATAACAAGGTTTTGTCTTCAGTATTTTTCATGGTTATTGTTACACAGAATAAAATTATCATTAGATAGTAGGGCTTAATCATGTGAGTACTTACAAATATCATGAGTCACCTACTTAATGGCAGTGAAGTCAAATAAATGGAAGTCACAGGTGCTACACTAAAAACAGAGTGTGACAAGGTAAAACTGCATTGCCCATGCAATCTGTCACAGCTCAGCTCCCACAGCTTCCCAGAGTTCAGGGAACAGAAGCAAGGTGTAAGCTTTCAGGAACTGAGGTTACCACTCTAGATTGTGAGCTTTTTTTCCTGATATTATTGCAATTTTTTTTATATTTTTTTTATGTTAACATAATTTCTCTCTTGACATAATCACTTCTGAGCTAAGACCTCACTAATTGTGGTTGGTTTATATGAACCAGTTTTGACACCCTCTTCTGCTAATCTCAGACATTAAAAACAAGCAATGCAACACCCCCCACACCTCTAAGAAGAAGTATTTGTTTTGTTAAAATCTGATTTGTTTAAATTAAAGGAATCAGGAAAAAAAATATTGCAATGGATATTGCAGTAGATTCAATTCCATTGCCCTTTAACCATATCAGAGTTCTTTTTATGCCAAAGCAATATTTGCAGTTTTACTGGTGTTATGAAGGGACAGCTATGTTTATGCTAATTTACAATGCACAGAAGAAAAGGTCTTTTGATCAGAGCTTTTTATTTTCATCACTTTGATTGACTGTCAACTATACTAATTATCATAGAACCATTGATCATCCTTTGCTGCTAACTAAGAAATGCTGATGTTTTCTTGGTATTATTTAGCCTGCAAACATAATAAGAAACAGTGGTAGACCTACTGGCAATATTTTCATGTCCAAATCATTCAAAAGATGGTCATCAGCTATTTAAGAAAAAAATAAAGTTCAACTGTACAAAGTTCCTGGAAACAACAGACTACAAGGTAAAGAAACAGGGCTATGGGCAATGTATAAAGGCTTCTTATTTATTTGCATTCATATTCTCTCTACACTTCTCTTCCCGAAATCCATTCCCTACCCAAAAAAAAAGTCCTGAAATAAATAACTCAATCATTTGATTTCCCCTTAAAATTGTTAAAGGCATTGCATAACTGAGAATACACTGCAATTCCAGCATAACTTTTTCAAACAGCATCTGTTGACATTACATCAAAGTCCATTTTGCTTTAAAAAAATAGATCTTATGCAAAATAAATTAGCTTTTATCCTTTACGAGCCAATCCTAAATGTCAGACAAAATAAAAGAAAATATATAAAATACACCTCAGAAAAGGAACTAGAAACAATCAATAGCCACGGTTTAAATGGATACACTCTAGACTGTTAAGTTGCATTTACTATACTAGTGATAAATTTATCTCTGTCTTTTAATCAGTCTATAAAAAATTTGGGCAATGGGACAGAATCAACATTCAGTCACAGTCCCTATTTACTTTCTTAGCAACTTATTTGTTAAGACCAATATAAAAATATTACTTAAAATGACTAGCTAATTATTTTTAAATCTACTTAAATTTTCCCAGGCTACTATTCTTGTATCATCTTCAACCCCTAAAACCTGTGAAGAGCAATGGCTGTGAGCAGAAGATGAAGAGGAAACTAAAACCTGATGTGTACCTTTCCTACACTGCCATCACTTGAGGAGCTTTAAAATATTTCCACTGCCCACAGTACAAATACTCTTTTTGATCACCAGCAAATTAGGATTCAGAAAGCTGTAACTTTTGGAGTTGTAGGAAAAAAGACAGGAAAATCATAAAGTCAAGATGGAAGTGTTTAGAACTGCTTTTGCATTGACAAACCACAGAAACAATTGCAAGCAGGAGAAACAGGCCATATCTCACTCAGGAACAATGCATCTCAAACTTGTATGTGTTTTCAAAATACACTAACTTTCTATTATAATGTCCTCTACTAACCATGAAAATGCCACACTAACAGTTACCTAAGCACCATTACAACATTACAACTAAACACTGCGTAACTAAGAGCAGGACCTCCAAAGCTCCTCTGAATATGGTGTGCCCTTGATGTGTATGGTCTCTACAGTACTGGCTTCTGTAGTACTATGCAATAGTGTCATGAGAAAACTTGAGGAATATCCACATGGAGGCTCACTGCTGTTAATTAGAAAAGTAAACACTGATGGCAATGTAACACAAGTTTAGGTTTTTTTTAAAAATTAAAGCCACAAAAATATCTTCTGTCTTTTGCGATATAGCTATTCCACATCATTTTGGCAACAAACCCAGATGCCTGCAAGACCGTATACCGCTCCCTATTAGAAATTCAGTTTTCCTTGCATAGGGTAGACTAGTAACTTAACCCAGCCCCAAAGGTACCCCAACTAGAAAGTTCTTTTGAATTACACAAATCCGTAAATAACACAAAATGATCACAAGAGTTCTCTTCTCTCACTTTTAAGAGTAACAGCAGAAACCGGGTTTTAACTGAGGTGCCTCTGCATTGCAAGAGAAGAAGGAGAAGGGGAAACCAGACACATTTTTTCTAATTTCTTCTTGGGACAAGGCATTTACTCTTTAACATTGACAAAACAGATGGAGTCATCTTTGCTTTATGGCTATGAAATAAGGTACACACAATTCAGGTCCATGTCTGAATTGTCTGAATACAGGCCACTGGTTATGTGTCAGCTTTCAAAATAAGAAGGAAATACCTTGTTAAATTCACCTTACTGATATGAGCTGCCTTATACTGAGTTGATGGTTTGTTCAATACTACATTACATTGAGTAAGATATATTTCTGAACTAAAATTTTATTATCTAGATATTAAAGATTAGTAACAATAAAAGACAAGAGCCCTGATCAATCACATCAATGAAATGCACAGCAGTGGGATATTTAAAAAATGTTAATAAGGTTTAGGACTTAAAGTAATCACAGCACTTCCAGTGAGCATCATCAGTGCTGAATCTCAAAGAACTGCAACCTCAGGAAAGATTTGAGAGATGCTGGTGATGTGCAATAATTTATACAGGACAGATCTTTGTTCTTCTAAGGAATAAAAATTAATCTATTTTAAGTTTTGCAGGAGGGTCTGAGATATTGTTTAGTCTCCCGACACTGTCAGAATTTTTGGTAATTTTGAAATTTTCATAAAATGCCATATAGGCTCTTGTGACCTCTGCATATTTTCTACAGACAAGCAGGGTCAGGTGGATGCTGAAAAAAAAAGGAGGAAAGGCATAGCAAGAAGAAGTAACAATAACCTGAATAAAGGACACAGGTAGTTCTTCCAGTATCTCCTATCCAAGGCAAAAATATTGGTTTGAACCCATGGAGCAGAAGAGAAAAGTGCTTTGAGTTCACTCTTTGGAGGATTCCTAAACTATATATGGTCTTTATTTCAACAAAAACACATAGATCTAAAAAATATACTCTTTCTTTACAGAAATAAACATCCATTACTGGCCTAATGTTGGACAAATGCCTCTCCAGGGGAACTGCTTCTCTGATGCACCCTACAGCCTGTGCATCCACTCAAAGCTGCAAAAGTTCGAGAGCCACAATTCCATTCCTGCTTGCTTAGTAGCCTCAGCTCTCCCTACCTCTCTCTGCCAATTCAAGGACACAAGACAGACACTAATTTTTAGTTGCATATTGTAATCTGCTTTTAACAATATTCATGGTAAGAATTCATATTGCCAGTATGTTTTATCAGATTATGTTCTTCTCTCACAGAAAAGCTTTTTTTTTTTCTGATATCTTTGAAAACAGCATTAAAGATGATTCTTTCTGATTACTGTCAACACTGAAATGTCTCTTGTGGTTCTGTAACTACAATAGCTTTGAAATCTGTAATTCTTTTTTAATTCCTCCTACTGCTTTCAAATAACTTTCCTTCAGAAATCTGAATTTTCCTTAAAGGCAGGAGGAAAAATGATTTAGAAGTTTTCATTTTCCTTTTTCTTTTTCTCCTCCCTACATTTTGGAATCCCCTAATTATTGCAGGCCAAAAGCCCCATGGAATCATGCAATTAACCTGAGACTGCTATCACTTTTATTCCACACTTACTAGGAAAAGCAATATTTCTCTCCTTTTAATGGATGAGAAAAATACCCTACTGACACTAGACAGATATAACAGAATTTGTTGTGCTTTAATTTTGAAGTTTTTAGGCCTTTAAAAACAAAACAAAACAAAATAAAAACAGACTTTAAAAATATTTATAAAGAACAACAAATGTAGCATACTTTCCATAACAATACACATGCTAGTTTCTAGAAACCAAATTCTAGCCTCTTGTAGTTACAAGAATTGGCTTGATACCTCATGTAAGTCTGAATGTAAATATTATTTTATAACAATATTTATAGATAAAATGGCTTAACATTTCTTGTAGCTGCCAAATTGTATCTCCCAGTGGCCTGAAATTATGAAATTGAATCTCCAGAAAGCAATATGGTTCAGCCACAGAAGCTTAGGGATGGGATGAGGCACAAGGGCGAGAAAAAAGTCAAGATGTAGATTAAACCTGAAAAAATGTCACATTCTTAACCAACATCTTATTCAGACACTTAATTCTGAATTGTAAGTGCTTATTTTGATATAATAAATTGCACGAGAGAAGACATGCCACTATAGCAGCAGATAGGAGCCCTAAATGAGGGGCAGAACCCTCTACAACCTCTCTATGTATACAAAAAACAGTTGTGTATAGCAAAAAACATCTGGTAGTTGAGGCACAGGAAAGGGAATATACTCACTACTTTAGTTATAAGAGTAGAGCAGAGGGGATATTTGAGGTTTCATAGCAGCAAATACAGGAATTTTTATATTCTTCTACACCACTCAATTCTTTAACCAAAAATACTAGTCTTCTTTATTTTTTATTTATTTTTTATTTTTTTATACTGCCAGACTGACTATAGCAGCCAAATCAGTGCCCAGATTGTTATAATACATAAACACTGATAATTTATACACATTAACAGAATTAAGAAACTTTTCTTGCTTCATCAGAGCTTGTTTATACTGTTAAAAATAAATGGCAAAAATTTGCTGAAGAGTCTTTGTTTTATGGAGTTCTACAATGAGAAATTTCTTTGAAGATGGTTAGACAGCACACCTGCATTTTGTAATCTCCACATCGAGTAATAAGTTAATGCTTTTAATTATAAAATGACTAAGGTTGATATAGAAGTCACTGACTGACAGCACCTATAATGATGTTCTATGTAATTTCGGTCAGCATTTAGTATAGACAGACATTTTAAGAGCAAAGGTATTATTCTGAACAGTTAAAACCTATTCCTGTTGAGTTGTGCAAATGGAAACAGAAGGTGTTTATAAACTAAAGACAGTATTACATTTTTGTACCAAGCTACAATGGCATCTGGCTATATTTCTTTGTTTTTATTCATCTGTTGTATTAACCAATGTCATAGAATTGATGAAATTTTGAATATAGGAACGCTGTAGAAAGTTAGATTTCAGATACTTAAAGAACAGATTTGCTGCAGCAGTTTGTGACAAATAACCCAGTCCTCATAGCTGACCTTGATGGTTTTAGAAGGGACTTGACAAGTAATTCTTCAGGTCCCTTTCACTGCTACAGACATAACTTTTACCCATCTTTAAGTCTGTCTAACATCTAAAATGTGCAATTTTCTTTTATATTCTTTATGCCTTTATATTTTTTCTAACTTCAAGATGCCTGAATAGGCTACTTAATCCCTTCAGGATCCTTCAGAGAAGCCTTGGTGTTGCATCTGAAGAGGATGTATTTTATATAATACAGCTTACTCATGCAGAAGGAAAAGCACAGTGAAGTTGCAGTACTCACCGCTGCAGTAACTAGCCCTGTTCTTCCTGCAGGTTACCCAATCTTTCCTTTCCTAACTGTGAGTGCCTTTAAATTTGCACATTTCACCAACCTTGATCTAACATCCTAATGCTTATCTTTATTTTTCAAATAATTGTTACAATTAAAAAGGAAAAAAAAAAAAAAGACACAAAAATTATGTGTGCATATATACACACATAATATATATACACATATATGACTTTCAATCTACTCAAACTCTCTGAGGGATAGAAAGAGATAAAGTACTATCCCATATACTGGGAACTTAGATGTAAGATTTGATAACCAAGAAAGATGAGAAGAAATCCAGAAGGAGAACACAAGTCAACTGCCCAGACAGCATAGAAAATGGTTGAACTGAAGCCCTGCAGTTTAAATGCACGTGACAGGGCAAGGAAAGGCAGAGTTACAGCACACTGTATAAGCCATCTGACTTTCAGCAGCACAACTATATCGTAGATGGCTTGCAAGCAGCTTAAGACTCCCAATCTTCTGCTGGCATAGATACACTAAATCCTCTCTCTCACTCTCTCAGTTGCAAGTTTCAAGTAGATTTAAGTCCACTGACTTGTTGCTGCTTTGGATTTGGATTTGTCTAAGAAGAAGTATCAGCCTGACATGAGAATGGGTGGCATGGAAAGGACTGACTGTGAAATGTTACTGCCACTTGATTTTTCCAACAAAATTGATAATCATCACAGGTAAAGACTGATTTTCTGACTGAGCCTTGAACAACCCACAATTTAATTTTTCCACCAGATGCTGCATCACCTTAAACAATAATAAATAAGATTTATAAGCTAGACATTTGTGAATTCTGAATAAAGCTTAACATTTTCGAGTACTATTCAAGGTCAACTTTTCCCACCCTTTCTTCTGTACTATGTCATTATCTATATGTCATCATCACCAAAAATACAGCCAAAACCAAGACTCTCTTGAGGCGCTCTCTGTATGACAACACAATGAAATCATTTCTTTCAAGGAAGTTCAGACTAAGCCAGCAAAATGGAGCGTGCACTCATTGGGAAGAAAAACAGTACTCAGCTTTGAATAGTCTTAACAGTTCGAAATTTAGTCTACCCTCTCCCAAGCAGAAACAGCCTTGGAAGAATAACCAATTCCTGAATGGCACCTACATTGGTCTGGAATCACAAAATGTAATTACATTAGTTTTGAGAGCATTATTCCAAAATGTTTAAGTGGTAACACAAAAGTTTTCCTAACAAAGTTGTATGTAAATCAAATTGACTTGAGAAGTAAAAGCAAGAGACCTGTAATTTTTAGTTATCTTTAATAAAATAGTTCATTTTTAAGTCTTAACTGTTGTGATACTCTCTAATTACCTTACAGACCACTGTATAAAATGTGTGAAGAAGGCATTGAACATTAGGTTTTAATGTTCACTACTTTTTTTTTTTTAAATATATTTATAAACAGTGTGTTATATGCCTTTAAAATCTTCACAAAATATTGTATCATTCTTAGTTACTTAGTATTATTGCACAACAAAAGTCCTTAATTTATAATAAGGTTAAGCAGTTAATAACAATCCTTGAAAAATTATGGAGAATTCTCTCTCTCTTTTTTTTTTTTTTTTTTTTGTATTTATATCTACATGTAAGTAGACAGCCAACTCAGTCATTTGTCTTGCTTCTACATACTGTGCATACACAGAAATCAACACTTCTTTTCAGCACAGGAATTCCCACATTTTTTTCTTCAGTCTGAAAATGGTTTAAGGGGTTATCTCTATCCACAGCTCATTTCTTGCCCTTGTGTCACAATTTGTCATCTGCTGAGTTGTACAGCTGTGTATTGGCTACTTCATAAACTGGGTCACAAAACTCAACAACAGTTAAAAACAACCTTGTTCCAACAACTGCAACAGGACATAGAACAGGAGGAATATTTAAAGTTCCACATGAACATCTAAATAAACTCAGACAAATGCTGAGAGAGCTTCTTGCAGGTACTATGATATATTTGTTGATTATGCTATATATTGGTAATGTTCTGAGTTACTAAGATCCATAAATCTTTGAAGTTGATTTAAACTTGACTCAGTATAGTATTTTCATTATTTAATCCTAGTGATTTTCATGGCCATCTACATGACACAAAAAACTTCTCAGGCACAATTAAAAATATGGAAATTTCTTTCTAAAGTTTTGAATTTGTTGAAAATGTCTAAAAACAGTAGTAACTATCAGATTCACTTCTCATGAGCTAGGTTTACAATTCCATGCAAGCAATATGTTGTTTTGGGTTTATACATCTTCATTCTTACATTATCTATACTATTATAAATTTAATTGGACCTTCTGAAATTTCAGTGAGAAAACAACTGCCAGCAATGTGGAATAAATAAATAAGAAAAAAAATTACCAAAAAAATGCAGGCTATTCCGTTCCAACAGTTCAGCAGTTCTATGGCAAATACTGTGATCTTTTTTCAGGGCACCACTTCTCAAAAGCAACCCTGTTTGCATATTTGCAAAAGCAAATATGGTGCTGAACCCACTGCATGTACTGTTGTTTTCTTGGAACAAGGATCAGTGTGTTGAAAAGAGAAGCTAGGTTAGATGTCCACAAGCAATGTGCCCTTTTCTAATTAAACAATGGCAGCACTTTTTCAGTCAAGGGCTCCAGGTTTGGTATGGTATTGTTGCC
This sequence comes from Anas acuta, assembly GCF_963932015.1. Classification (NCBI taxonomy): domain Eukaryota; kingdom Metazoa; phylum Chordata; class Aves; order Anseriformes; family Anatidae; genus Anas; species Anas acuta. The sequence goes on along the minus strand of NC_088980.1, from coordinate 118,099,163 downwards.
TGTGTACTACTTACATATTCCATCTGTGTAAATGAAATTGCTGTTTCAATGAACTTTTCTGGACAGACAGAATTGGCCAAGTGGTGTCACATCTCTCTCCAGTCAAATATAAGGAAAGCCCATGCTAGGAAGATCTACTTAAATTGAAACATAATGTGATACCTCAGAAAATCTCCGTAGGGAAGTTTCTCTGAAGGAAATAGTCCAGGAGTAATGCAATTCCCTCAAAAGCAAAACAAAGACCAGATTTATTGCTGGGTTTCAGAGGCCTCACAGCATGAATGACTTGAAAGGAATTTAGATTCTCAATGTCACGGGAAAAAAGAAGTGAAGACAGCTCTTTACACAAACACCTACTGTAATTATCAGACCACAGATGAGGTAAATTGGTTACACAGAGGAATAAGTGTCCTATGACTTAAGAGGAAAGACAAAGAAACAGCAAGGAGACCAGTCACAGATCCCAGGCAAGATTCTCACTAATCCTAATTGTGCTGAAAAAGAGATGAAGATAGTCAGTTAAGGAACACAAGTAAGGATCTATTGTTTTGTTCAAATGTATTAACTCTTTTTAGTTAGGGGGAGGATTCCCTTCTCCACCTGTTTTATTTAAGTTTGATTAGCATTCATACACCTTTTCACCAGTTTTGGGGGGCCAAAAAATGACCACAATGCTGAGGCCCTGAGGGCTGTTCAAGGTGTCCTGCTTTAGTAATTTTGGCTCTGGTCAGGACTGGGTATCTAAAGCAAACCTCCCAGCAGTTTACATTTTCTTTAGGGAGGCAAGTTAATCCATTGATCATAAAAGTCTCGGGGTATGTACAACCAGATTTCCTTGGAATCAAACAAAACCCCAAACCATGCCCTGGAGTGTATCTAATCCATTTGAACCAGTCCAATGAGAAACAATGGAAATGCTGACATGGACATGAGGACTTCAGCAATATTCCATTCAACAGATTGGCTCCTCTTGCACCACCATGCTAGTTACTGTAAGCAAAGCCTTACAGACATTTGCAGCCAGCACTTGCCCAGAGATCCTAGGACTGGACATAGACACTTTCATTTCTGCATGAGAGTAACACTGGGGACTGTGCCTGAGAAGCTTCACAAGATGCCAGGAAACTCAAATGCGTCCTGTGCAGGGGTGCAACAGTCTGGCACGTGGTAGTTTGCAACACATGCATGTGATTTCTTTTAATTTTTCCAGCTAATGTCCTTTCATTTCAAATGTATCCATTTCAAAATTTCTACTGCTGTATTTATATCTCATTTGATCTAACTAATTCTCCCCATTACTTTAGATTTAATTGTAATCTCCATAATAATATAATTTCTATTAAAATACATACATTCTGAAGAGGATTGGAGACTGACAGAGAGAACCTGGTAAAAAGTACCAAAGGGAACTCTTCCATGGACTAAGAAGAAAAGATGAATGAGGCAATCCATCAACAGGCATTTAAACTGTAAAAATATTTTCATCTTGCAAGCTCACTCACCAAGAATTAAGTATTCATTTGCACCATTCATGACAGTACATTTCATTCAGTTTTGTTAGGTTACTTTCCTTCAGTTAAAATTTTATTTCAGAAGCCTACAACTAACTTGTTAAAGGAAATTTGATTGGTTTTGAGTAAGCTACATGTTATTTCACTACAATATAGTATTAATGGGAATAACATAAAGGATAATAGAATTAAGAACTCAGTAACAGTTCATAAAACATCCTATTACATCAGACTAATTCCAGTGTGTTTCTGTAGTAATCTGTTCTGCACCACTCCAGTGTGCTTATGCAATCAGAGCAAAGAGCTGTTACCAAGGAAACCAATCAACCCAAGACCCCTTCTGTGTGAAAAATGCAGATATTTAACACAAAAAATCCCATACAAAATAACTAGAAATAGCAATCCAGAGTGGACATACCTCTGACATTTTTAAGTTCATGCAAATCTGGAAATTACTTTTCTGACCTTTCAAGTTAAATAATTTTGCTACTGTGAACTGAAAAAAAAAAAAGAATTTTCTGTTAAAATATATAAATAATGCTCCAACACAGAGAAAAGTGTATCCAATGTTATTAATTAAGGCAAAAAAGCAAACAACAGAATGCCCTATAATTAATTCATTCTTATTTTTCTTAAGGCTGCAGTAAAATAATAATAATTAAAAAATATATACCTAGGTCTGCTCTCAGTATTGGTCAGAGTAATGGTAAATCTGTTGAACAGAATGAACTGATAGAAATCCTTGTTATCAATGAACAGGCAGATCATCAAAAACGGTTTTAACTTTAATTCTTCATACTTTACAATAAGAAGCTTCTTTTCAAAGCATCTAATCACAGTTAGCTAGCTAGCAGATGGTAATGCCCAATTTTCTCAAATACATATTTATTGTAGATTACTACAGGACAGCAGATTAGCTGCATTCTCCAAAAATGTACAATCCTGGATTCTACACAGGGAGAAGCTGAGCAGCAGAGAAGTCCATTCTTCATCAGGATTTGAGTTCTTAGAATTACCAACTAATGTTGCTAACAGATGTGGCTAACTCCAAATGCTCAGCAATGGTGAACCTGGATCTGTATGCACATAGATTAAATTTGAATATATGTTTTTAATCTTATATTTTCTTCTATATTCTTCGAGGTTTTTTCTTGGACATACTGTTTGAAACTGTGAGGGCTACAATTCAAGCCAAAGATTTTCTAAACAGTACAGTACACATAACTGGAACTTTAAGAAGAGTTTTTGGAAAGACACAGAAATTCCAGCCCATGGGCAATGAATGTTCTTAAATGACAATTAAATCCTCCAGATGTAATTTATGAAAACAGGAATATTACTTAAGATATATGTACATATGGCACAAGGCTACTTTTTGTTGAAGTAAATGACATCAACTTTGTTTCACATGATCTTTAAAATAAGTCTGTATTTTAATAGAGATAGCACAATTTATTCTCCAACAATCACTGATACTGTCTTGTTGTAGGACTGTACCTGTAAAGGACACACTGTAGACAGAAAGATTAAATTGGAAATTAATCCTTACTGAACAGAAGGCCTAAAATGGAAAGATTTTGAACATATGGAACTAACAAATACTAATCAGGCTTAACAAAAATTTGCATGCTTCAGGGGATTTAACAATAGCTCTAAATAACTAAATATGTATGCGCTGCTTTACAGAAATCAAACCTTTCAGTTAACTTCATTTGTTCTAATAAAAGTCGCAAAATACATGGCTGGCCTTCTCCATTTGCAGAAAGCAAAGTCAGAATTACAAGCCAGTTACCAAGGGACACAAATCTTTTTAATTTTCTTCAGTGCAGGAGTGAAACTGTGTTTGCAAAGGTATCTGTCATTTGAGAGAAAGACACCATATGTTTGGAAACCAATCCATGTTACTTGAACTGTTTAAATAGCTTGATATAAACCAATATTGTATATGATAATCTTTTTTTTTTTTTTTTTACTGTAAAATTTAGTGTATGTAAATACAAAGAAAGAACCTGTCTTAATGTTTACATGAAGCTACATTGACCCCAACTGATCCTAATCTACTATTTTCATCAACTCAGAGTGCTAAACCTAGCATTAAAACATAAAAAAACATTCAAAGAGCATAGCTGCTTTAACTCTTTCTTTTGCACTGTAAGTTTTACTTACATATATCATGGAGAAAATCCTGAAATAGATTAACCTGAAATGAATACTCCTTGCTCTTATAGATTTCTGAAACCTCTCAAAGCCACAGCCCATCTCTCCTTCCAGTGATGCTCTATGTGATGCTCTTTTTTGCTTTCATCAACACATGATGCAGCACTCCTGAAAGGAGTTCAGATCAGACCACAGGGAAACACTGATTGGTTTTGCACCAGCTGAATGAATTCTTAATATTATGAATGGAAGTACAATGTGCTCTGGGACAGAAAGATGGAAACTTGGGATCTGGGGCCAAAAGCAGGGGCTCCTGTGGAGCTCTTTTTGCTGCCTGGGGACTGGAATTTTGTTATAATTAGATAACGGAGATGTTGCCCAGTGGACAAAGTATGTTCTGGAGCAGTCCTAAGTCTGTTTTGGAGAAAGAAAATGAAAAAATAGCTCTTAAAACACTTCCCACTTCTTAAAACTCTTCCCATGGCCAAAATGAAAGTGAGCTAAGTGGTAGTTTGGTGGCTCAGCAGATGACTCTATCATGTGTTAAATAAAGCATCCTCTGTTCTGGTGCACACAATATTCAGTTTCCATTTTTTGAACAAAATAACCACTGTATTGTCACACAATATATTCAACATCTCTGTACTTGTAATAGTCATTTATTTTACTAAAAGATATACATAAGCAACACATTTAGTATTTTTTTTAAGTTGTTAATGGCAAGTGCATTGAATTATACAGTCTCTTCAAATTACTTATGTGGAAGCAAACATGGGAAAAGTGGTGGCCCTGGTAAATTAGTCTGGGTTTGGAAGGTGAATGTGCTTTTTTTTACCTCATTTCCAAATCATCCCTGTTTTGTCTTAAACTCACACTGCAGTCTGCAGGATAGTCTTCAGATGCTCAGTCTAGCTGTGACTGAAGTGGTTTGCGTACATAGCTATTGAGGGGCAATAGCACAGAACTCAGCATCATCAAATTCACCATGCTCTGAGGCAGGTTACCCAAGAAGAGTAAATTGTCTTTCATTGTGCATGTGTGCCCTTGTCTTGCCTTGCCTTCTCTTTCTCTCTCTTCCCCTCCCCCTTTTCTCTCTTTCTCTTTTTGTTTTTCTTCTTTTAGTTTTCATCCACAATAGTTAATTCATCTCAAGAACCTCCAAACTACAGAGTAGCTCTGTGTATCTGTAGTTAACAACAAAAAGCTGTGCATACTACTTCAGTTAAAACAGAATCCAATACCCTCCCTTGTAGTTTAATGAGTCCTTCCAAACTAGTAAAAATCCTAGGAACATAAATTGCTTACAGCAAAGGAAGCAAGTGAGGCCTGACAGCATCACACCTAGCAAATAATTAATTCATCTTTATTATATTTGATGCTTATGTTCATTCTTACATTTTTTGTTCAAGGAATAACAAAGGCAGAACTACAAGACATCTTAACACAGAAGTGAATCAGCAAAAATTATCTGCTTTGTCTATGTGCTCTAACAAGTCCACTTGTTTACAGGACATTGCATTTTTCTTCTCACAGCCATTGCATTTTTCCTCTCATCCATCTCCTCACTGCAAGTAGGAACAGATTCCTATCAGGAGCCAGACTCTGGGAACCCATCACACTATGCAGTACCTTCTTATATGAAAAAAAAAAAAAAAAAAAAAAAAAAAAAAAAGCTAACTACTAAAGTGTGAAGATATTATCAGAAAAGCATGTCCCTCTGTCAGCAGGGATAAAATCAAGGCTGACCTGTGTTCAATGAAGGTGTTAATGGAAGACAAAACTACAAGTATTTTTTGAGCTCACTATGTTAATAGTGCACACATTTTTTGTCCATTAGGAGAAGAAAATGGTATTAGCTTCCAGCATGCTGTAGAGGAAATTCCAAAGGGTGAAAATTCAACACTTCCCACAGAAACAAGCCTTCTCCAGCCTAAAACTTAATCTAAATATTTTACAGCAATACTTGCAAAATAGAAGCAAATATTGTTTTGTTTTGTTAATGACTTTTAATTCACTAAATCCTAGTTTAATAAACCAGGGTTTATTAAAAATAGACGTAAAAATAGAGGAAGTTTCAAATGGCTAATGATTAGGAGTACATTCATTCTTCTGTGACCAACTGGATTATTAAGTGCACTGAAATTATTAAATGACTTGAAAATATAGAGTTAAGGCAATTGAAAAAAAAAAAAAAAAGCTTTGACAGATGGCCCTAATTTTAGCTAAAGCTCAAGCTGAAATGTCAGTTAAGACAATATACATCAACAAAGTTTAGACAATATGTACACTTGATACAATGGGAGATTGATTCAAAAGAAAAACATTGAAGGTATTATTTACTTGCCATCACTTGGGACTAAAATTTAAGGTTTGTTTGTGAGTATCAGCCTAAAGACAGCACTGAGTGAAAGTCACTGACCACTGTTGAGATGGTAAAAGCTCATTTTGTTAGCATTGAATTCAGACAGGTAAATGTTTAAAGTGCTTGCTGAATTACAGACCAAAAAGTGATCAAATAATTGAAAAACAGAACAGTCATCGGGGCAAGACTTGATTTTTGTATGAAATAACAGTAATTGCCATAATATGTGCTAGCTGTCTATGAAAGAGCTTGAATATAAGTAGTATATATTTAGTAACTATATTTGAAGTCTGATTCATACTTGCAGCTCAAGATCTTGAGTAAATAATGCTCATATAAAAATCTTAGTCTTAAAAGTGAATTAAGATTTAACACAAAAAAGCAACAGAAATTAGAGACAGATAATGAAGTTCCTGTGTACTTGAAGGAGGACATTTAATAAACACCTGTTCGTTACAAGAATTAATGATGGCTATAGTAAAACACAGAAAAAACAGGATATGTTATCAGGACAATAAATATTTTTGTTGGGATTTGAAAGGGACTGTATGAAATAACTTTCAAAACTTATTTATGTCAACCTTTGTATCAATCTATTTGGAATCTACAAGCACATCTGCTTGGTAATAGCCTTTTCAGGTTTATTTTAAGTATTCACTCAGGCATTTACTTTTTTTTTTTTTTTTTAATCACAATCTCAACAACCTTTACAAATGAAATGAACTGTATTTTCTTGTGGCCAAGACACAGTTTGCCTTATGTTGGTATTGTCTATGCAATCAATTGTAAGGGCATTATTGGAATTAAGTGCTAGAGATTAATTATTGTATAACATTCAAAGATAATTTAATGTGGACCCTACCTTATTCAACAACCATTTTAGTCAACACCGAGGTAAAAATATTAAACTAAATATATATGCATACATATGTATGAATGTATATACCCATACTATATATAGACATACAAATATAGACATACATGCACACGCATGCATACAAAAAGATGCAAAAAGACCTAAAGACGTAAAAGCAATCAAGTAGAAATAAAACACACACCCCAATACCCTAAAGCTAGTTTTGACTTAGAAACATGTGAAAACTTGTTCTTAGTGAGGGCTTTTCTAAATTAAAAATGCATTCACAGTATTTAGCTTGCTGCTGCCTCTTCTAATTCAGGTCTTTGTTTTGACCAGGAAGTGAGGAGCTGAAGCATCACTAGAGTCAGCAAGAGACTGCAGAAACAGCAATCAAATGACTCAGCATTTAATAGCAGATGACTGCTAAGGCATTGCTTATCTCAATCAGAACACGAGTTATAGTTTATGTAGATGAGAAATAGGAACATTCCTCTTGCAGTGGATGAAACTGTTCCTTTTGCCACAGCCCTGGGTGCAATTAGCTAATAGAAAGCGCAGAAACCACATTGAAACCAGTTCAATTTTTACAAGAAGGAAATAAATGCTACTTACTCTCCTCTTTACAATATGTAAATATAAAAGTGGCTGTCTCTGAAAGCCCATTATTGTAGTAGCAAAAGAATCTAATTAAGCCATAATATTAGGGTAGTATATGCAATGTCACTAAAACTTTCTTTGCAGTGACAGTTCTTTGCTTTCACCATTGACCATTGGCAATCACAACCTGGGGTCAGAGGTCTGTCAAGCCTCAGTGCTTTTTTCATCTCTGGCTTCTTTTTAACACCACCAATAATTCCTGCACTGTCAATTGCTGTGTGGAAACTTATCCACTTGGGATGCTATTGAGAATATTGTGTTTATTTCATAAGCAATTACTAATTCATCACATAGTAATGATTCTGGCTACTGTCAACCTGTGTGGCTTCAAATCAACAACCAAAATAAAGTGAAAACTTTGACCTCTTTCCATTATATAGGGCTGCTAAATTAAACTTAATCTGTCATCTGTGGAGCTACGTGGCAGCTGCTGGGAGAACATCCAAGTTTTACAAGTCTTGGAAGTCTGACAGAATCAGAAAACAGCAAGAAACAGCCTTCTACACTCATAACTCACATCCTGACTGTGGCATATTCAGTGATGGCAAGGAAGAATTTCCTAAGAATTTACTCCCTTAAAAAGGAGGATAATTTCAGGGGAGAGGGAAGGAGAAGGAAGAAAGAAAAAGAGAGCAGTATTTCTGCATTTCTTTTAATATGTTCAAACTACTCCATCTATATAGCATACAACTGCCCAACAAAGGGAAGGAGATAAAAGGGTAAATTTTTACTGTGGTGCATAGGGATTTAATTATACGACTCCCATAAATGTTAATGGGAATCACATGATTCCTTCCTTGTACAGTGCAATTAAAATTCACCCATGAGTATCAATCATTTCTCAGACCAGAAAAGGTAGTTTAACACAGCTGAATGCTGAGAAGAAAAAAAGGTATGCAGAGCAGACAGCAGCACTGGATGTGAAGGCTGGTTTGGGAACACACCCAGGAGAATATGAAAAACTAAAACTCTGTCATAACCTTAAAAGGGTTGAGATGAGGACAAAGAAAGACAAGACACAACAGACTGTTTACAGATAAAGCCTCGTGCAAACAGTCTCCACAGAAATAAAAACAATTTGGTTTAAAACTGTTATACCAGGGACAACAGTTAGGATGAAAATAGCAAGGAGGATTCTGAAAACTGTAATAACATAAGAATTTCTTGTTTGCCCATTGTAGATGGGTGTCTTAGGTGAAAAAAAAAGCTTGAACTCTGAATGCTAATAGGCAGATAATAATGGGTGTGAGGGGATGCATGTCCAAAACTAAACTTTCAAATTCTCAAGTAGAAGCCTGCTGCTCACTAGCTCCAGGTGGTAGAAGCTAAGAGCAAAATTCAGTAATAAGTGGACTAAGCAAAAGCGGAATGCCCTGAATCCTCCTATTAATAAGGACACATGAGACAGAGCCACCAATCAGTAGGCTGATTACATTCTGTGCTTCTGCAGAGATTATTTAAACTGGGGGCTTGGGTTCTGGAGAAAGCAACTGCTGTCAGATAGAAGGTTCCTGAATAGATGAGGTGGTTTCAGGAAGAAGGGTGCCTGGAAAGAAGCAGGTGAAGATCTTGGCTGGAGGATATCTCCTGGAAGTAGGGGGAAGATCCTGAAGATCAATCTGCTGCAAGCACATGGATGCCAGAGGATGCCCACAGACCTTTGGCTTATAACACTTGAAAGCGTGACTATGAGCAGCAACACAGCATGGACCAAGATGACTTTCAGCCCAACCTGCAGCAGCTACCCTTCTGTGGGGAAGCCAATGGAGTGGAACACCATTAGAAAAGTGAGAAAGTAAGTCAGTAAGTGAGCTAATCAGATAAGATAAAAGCTCTGCTCTCTTTGGGTTTTAAATCAGCCAAAAAATCAGCCAAAATATCTGGCAAAATATCATAGCCCAGATCTGCTATGGGTTGCTTTTTATTCTGTCTCACCCATGAGAGTAGACTACCACACATTTAGATTCCCACGTTAATAGAATGACAGTTTTCTTCAACTTTACTGCCCTCTAATATTTATTCTAAAATAATTCATTCTACACGTTAATGGAAATTCTATTTAATTGCAAGTGATAAGTGGATGTGGCTTCTGGTTAAAAAAATATATCCTTAATTCTTTAATTTTATTCCTGTTTATTATTCCTTAGACCCAACTCTCTACTGCCTGGAAAAAAAAAAATCATTGGAACTAAACCACTATGAAATCAAAGACGGCAAAATCTTTGAAAAGAAGAGACACTTTTTTCTCAGGCTTCCAGTGGGGAAAAAAAAAAAAAAAAAAGCTATATAATGAAAATATTTGTTATTACTTATCTCAAAGGGATAAGACTAAAATTGTAACTTTTTTTGTGAATTAGATAAAGACCTTAGAGGCAGCAGGTGTCATAAAAATATAAAGTATAATATTAAAATTAATTATTAAATGTAAGTGTCTCAGTTGCGGCCCTGTGAAAAAAAAAACAGCTTAGGCATTAAAGGGGTGACTCTGAAATAAGCTTAGTACATTTTTTGTTGTGATTCTGCGAAGATACACAGGAACAGATGCATATTTTCACTGTCTTTTTAAAACGTAAAACTAGGTAGGAAACGAGGCAATAATAATGCAAGGTTTCAGAACTTAATTTTACTCCATACTCATATACAATCAAAACTTGCAAAATAAAAGCAAGGGCAGGAGAGTAGTAAAAGGGAGAAGACACACAAGGCAAATGGTAGGGATCTCCTTGGAACTTGCCTTCATACCAAATAAACCTCTCCTAGTCGCTTTTGTTGGAATTGTTCTGTTTTATATTGATGAAAGAACATTTCACTGGGCCAAAAAGAAGCCCACCACTTCTAGAATCAGCATTTATTTCCCCAGCATTATGACCAGATATTTATATGAAGCAAGAGAGCTCCAATGGGGAGCTCCAGTTGATGGGGGAATTATTCTATGGTATGGCTATGGGAGAGACCCATATTCATGCCTTTACTCTGCTCAGTTCCTCTGTGTTTGAGGAAATTTATATAACCCACCTCTGTATCTAACTTAAGCCTGACTGTTTACAGATGTAAGACTGAATCTAGATCACTTTGTTATTACCACTACTATCCTTTCTTCCTCTTGAACATTAATTTAATTTTGTGTTTCACAAAACATCCCTAAAAGATTTTTTGAAACAAACAGGTGGAGATGATGCTTCACGATGCTATAAACAAGATGGCATTTCATATGAAAATCTTGTTGAGAAATGTTTTCTAAAGTGACTTTTTTTTAAATAACCACATAACAAAATAGATGATAGTATACATGGCAACCTGATGCAACTTACCCTTTTCTTTATCCCCTTTTGCAGCTGTTAGCTGACTTCCTATGACAGAAGAAGGGAAACTGGGATCTTTTCATCTCTTCCTACCTTGTCAAAGCATCCACGGAATTCCTGACTTTTAATTGTGCTGCTCCATGGTTGACTCTAGTGTTGTCCTTTGAATGCCAAAAGTTAACTAAAACTCAATGGAATTAAACTCAAACAAAGCAAAGGCAAATCCACTTTCAAAACTCAAAGTAGAACTCAAAGCAGGGGTTCCTGTATTTAAAACAAACAAATCAAACCAAAATAACAACAACAAAAATTAAAAAAAACAAAACAAAACAAAACAAAAAAACAAAAAAAAACACCTCCACCACCAGCAACAACAAAAAGATGCAATTCACCAGAATCTGTAAGGTACTGAGTGATTTATATCTTGTTGATTGAAAGCTGATGGAATTCAGCAATAGAAAGAAGAAAGGTTACTGAGCTATGAAGTTCTGTGTAGACAACATCGGCATTTCATCCAACACCAAGTGTTATAATAAGCGTGATATGAAACTTTACATGGTATATAACTTTTGTGAATCTGTGAAGACGTAGCCATGCAAGAACAAAGGTGTTTCTTATTTTAAGTTTCTGTCCTGCAACCAATAAGCACATGAAAACCTAAAACTATAAGCCTAATCCAACCACACAGTCTCCAAATTTGGTTTTCAGTATAGGGAAAGGGTCTTGAAGACTCCAGATCACTCTCTCTCTCTTTGGATTCATGAACTACCACAGTTACAGTTTCATTCATCAATTAAAAACAGCATTTGTGTAATTAACAGAAAAAGATGAGAATACAACAGAAAAATGAAAAAGTTGTCAAACCTTTATTATTTATATTGTGCTACCATTAAATACTATACTAGAGGAAAAAAAAAAATAAGGACTGGTTATGACAGGTTATCTCCTAAACTCATTGCTAGGGTTTGAAACCCTAGACAACAAAGAGAACTGCAAGATTCGTGATACAGTATCCTACCAGTTAGGGGTAGGTGATGATTCTGAGCTTCATAAACTTGTAAAACAAGACTAAGTTTCTAATTCATTTAAATGTTTATTTGGGATGTTCAGATGTTATGATAATAGATAGTATCTAGCACTCTTGTTTTTATCACCTCTGGACAGTACATGAACATTTTTTAAAGTTACCCTAAATGTACACTTCTTTAAACTATTTGTCTGGTTTCAAAAACTGATAGTTCTACAAATACAGGTAATGATAATAAACGTATTTTGACCCCTGTTTAGTCCAAAGTGTTATGTATTTCTCATTTCCTGAGTATAAAGAAGAAAATATTTTTAGAAGCATTAAGCAAGGAGAAGGAAAGATGGAAGTAAGGGCGTGAGGAAGGGAGGAATGAAGGGAAGAAGGCAAGAGGAAGGCTGGCAAAGAGAAAGAAGGAAAGAAAGAAGGAAAGAAAGAAGGAAGAAAGGAAGGACAGAAGGATGGACGGAAGGACGGACGGAAGGATGGAGAAAGAAAGGAAGGAAGGAGGGAAGGAGGGAAGGAAGGAAGGAAGGAAGGAAGGAAGGAAGGAAGGAAGGAAGGAAGGAAGGAAGGAAGGAAGGAAGGAAGGAAGGAAGGAAGGAAGAAAGAAAGAAAGAAAGAAAGAAAGAAAGAAAGAAAGAAAGAAAGAAAGAAAGAAAGAAAGAAAGAAAGAAAGAAAGAAAAAGAAAGAAAAGCAAAAAACAGTATTTTCTGATACAGATATTGCATATTTTTGTTGAGGTCATGAGATAAAATTGGAATTGCTTTAAAATAGATTGTGCTTTGATTAGCCATTTTCCAGCCTTGTCTTTCCTTCATGCAAGTTCATTAATATATCCCTGGAACTGTCATTATCTCAGTATTCAGAAAGCTTCTTTTTTAATAATTAGTGTTCTAATTCCAAAGTAAATGCATTCAGCAACTACTGTTTCTTCAGCTGAAAAAGGACTGCAGGTGTAAATACATTTTTTTTTTCATAAATATTTTGTTGCAGTAGCTGCCTGAAATAAGATGTTTTCCTAGCTCTTCTTATTGCAGAACATTGAAGTTCTTCCAAGATGGTCAAATCAAATACCTCAGCAATGTTCTCCTAACTGGTTTCAGCTCCCATTCGCCTTCCATAGCTCAAAATAACAGCATGAAGGAGATTCCAATTCATTTCTTGGACAATCTTATCCAGTCACTTGCTCCCTCCTTCTTCCAGGCTGGAAGTCCTTCCTAACATTCACCCCAGTTTAAAGATTTTTGGCCCCTTTGGCTCACTGAAAACAAACGGTAAGTTTTTCTCTTCAAATAGCTGATTTGAAGATAGTCATCAGTCCTTTTTATATAAATATTAAAATAAATTAGTAAACATGATAAGATTAGTATGTCTGATAAATGATAATATAGGTAAATTTTATTGTTTCAACATCAATAACCTCATGATTACAAGTTACAATCTCATACTACACCCACCTTCCCAATGTCTCATGCGCCTTCACACTTTCTTGAAAGTACGCAAGCTTTAGTAAAAACAAAACAAAACAACAACAACAAAAGCCTTTAATGCTAACACAAAAGCAACTGGTGTTTTCCAGGGCCTATCTCTAGTCTCACAGTAGATGACAGTAATACTTTCACTGAGTGGACTGAGAAGACCGTGCAAAAATGAATTTTCTTGGAGATCTCATCCTGAATTATAATCTTTAGAATGATAAACATTATTAATTAAACAAATTGTAATTCACTTTCTTAGTCTAGCTTTAATTAGGAAAGCTTTCTGAATGTGCTTGTGATCTCAGTGTAAACCCACAGTATTATCAATTAAAATCAGAGGGGTTACTTTGAATTCACAAGAGCATAAATGCCATCAAAATTTGATCTCTTACGTGTCACTATTTCATTCAGTCTAAATCTTAGAAAATAAATCCATAAAAGCAATAAAACACAGCATATTCTGAAGCCATAAAACCTTTGACTTGCAAACTAAAAAACAAACTCAGCTTGCAATATTAATTTTAAAATATCTCCAGAACTGGTAAGAAAAATTACCTTGTGGTACATATTTTGGGTGTTATGAATGTCATCTTCAAAAGATTGCTAGAAAAACTTTTCTGAGCAGCAGTTATGTGTAAAATATGATAGAATCCTGAAGGAGAATTAACCTGTGGATTTTTCTTTTGTTTGTTCTGTATTTGTTATTTTCATCACTTCCCACTAGATCCACAGGAGAAAGAGAAAATAGCGTCACATTATTCTCTGTGAGCTTTTAAAACAATTAAAGGTATTTAAAGGGTCAGCAGTGAGATTATCATTGTCAGGGAAAGGGTTTCTCAAGCTATCCCCCACAGAATAAAGAATTAACACAGCAGATTAGTCCCCTCAGTGCTGTGATATTAGCATGTGATGCACTACACCACACCATGATACTGTTTCAGTGTTGCCAACTCATGCAAATCACACAATAATTGGTATTTTCCCTAAGGCTGGTGTAATGAGATTACATGAAAATAATACATCTTTAAAAAGTAATACAATTCTGAGCCATATGCTTAGGAAAAATCTTGAGGTAATTTCCTCCTTCATCTTAAAAAGCCAACAAGTAGAATGAAAAAAAAATTTGAAATTCATTATAGATAAAATTTCCTATTTTGTAAGCAAATGGAGATTATCTAAAGATCAAGTTGGCAATACGGCAAGAATACCTTAGTTATACCATAGCATATCAGTATTAGTATATCATATTAGTATATTAGTATATCATAGTTAATGATCCCATGCCCAAGCCATAACTGCTATACGTATTTTTCATTTACCCTCTATCATTTATTATGGGCAGTTTTCTTCTTTAGAACTTTGTTAATCTTAGGTACAGAAAATAAGTTTAGTATGCATTCTTAGGGGAAAAGTCTTATTATTTACTTGGGGTTATTTAATTTTATTATTAAGTGGAAACTGCTGTTGCCTAACGCCCATCAAGGGTTATGTGACTTTTACCTCTGTGGTGGAACAGGAAGGATAGCTGCTGAAAGGTTCATGTCAGCCAAGGAATGACAGTGTGAGAAGGCACAGTAAGGTTTCACCGCATTCAGAGGGGCCTGGGAGAGTCATCATGTACTCAAATCTCCAAAGGAATTATATGGTATGAGCTGGGTGCCAACACTGCTGACAAAAAATAGTGACTACTAAGAACGTTTTGCAGTTCAAGTCTGCCAAATATTGCTAGTGGCAGTATTGCTTGTGCATTGTATGGTATGAACCACACTGGAATCTTTATTGTCCCTGAATTGTTGAAGCTACACAATGGAATGCATAAATATATGCATATATCACTGTGCTCATCCTCTATACAATTACATTGTTATTACAGCAAGTGGAGTAAGGGATGCCATTAATTTCCTAGAACCCTTTTAACATGGCTGCTCACTTAATTTAAAGACAAAGCAGCAGCAAGTAACTTATTCTAGCTATTCATGCCATGACTCTGCACATTAAACAATTGTAATGCATTGTGCCTCAAAGTCTTTTAGAAACAAAATCTAGTAAAGCATGGACTTAGCTATATCACATACATTGCACATACTCTCATACAGAAATCTGGAAACAAATAAGAGTTCAGTGCAATACAGAAAGATAATTTTGTATTTAATGTATGCATGTAGTAAGATACAGAGGTTGATATAAAACTGTTTTGGCCCTAAATAACAAGAGAATTGACTTCCTGAAATGCTTTGGTATCAATTGCAAGCAGCTCAGAGGCAGAATCTGAAAGCACCCATTTTTACAAGCCGTGACCTCCGGACTTTCTTCCTGTGTGGTCCTGGCTTTCACTATGTCAGGTCAACAGCCCCTGCTCTACCAAACTCAGGGCATGCTGCAGGCTATAGCTTCTCTTCTATTCTCTGAGCTCACGGGATGAGAGTTCAGAAATGACTGTTCATAAGCTTTGATGCTGGTTGTCTCCATATACATACACTGTGGTAGACTTTGGTGTATTACTGTCAGGTGACTTTAATATGTAAGCCATATATACTTCAGTTCATCAGCAATTTAGATTAAAACCCCATTCACATGCTACCCTTAGACATAACTTCTGTGTTCTTGTCAGACCTACACCAGAGAGACTGTACATTTGACTTTTCAGAGAATATGATCTGAAGGCAGCCCTCTGACAGAGTTCTGCCTTCTGCTGGGTGGAAGGGCCCGATAGTCCTTCACCTGAGAAATCAGTTACAGTAGTGGTCTCCAAGATTTTTGGATTTGATCTGCCTATCAGAAAAAAAAAAAAAAAGTTGAGCAACCTTCGTAAATGTATGTTTATTTAAGTTATATACACGTACTATTGTACTAATGTTATGTAGATCATAAAACACACAAAAATAGATATTAAAAATGGATGAGATAAACATTATTTTAAAATATGTTGTTTTATTTATTAATGGTATTTATTTATTAATGATAAATATTTTCTTCCCACACCCCTGAGGTGAATGCACCCTACTTCAGAGCTTACTGAGCTAGACCCCCAAACTGCTTCTGAAGCACAGGTTAAATGCACACCACAATACTCCCTGAAACCTTGGCCTCTCTTATTTAGACCAAGTGATCTGCTGGTGTGTACTCTGGCTCTCCTTAATCAAACAGCCAGGTTTCTTTTCAGAGACACCAGGGGTATATGCCCAGGTTTCATCACAAGATTAGGTTGTTTTATTGTATTTATATTAGGTTGTTTTCTAAAGGTGTGCACCTAAACAAGAAAAAACTCCTGGATTCATCAGTCAGATGTCTTCACTGCATATCAGCCTCATTTTTCAGTAGGTTCTAATGAGTTTGACATCTGCAAGTGACATCTCTCTGGAGACATGGCTGGATGATAAATACAGTAACTCAGAACAGCTCCTTCAGAACCCATAGGAAAAAGCAACCAGAGAAAACACTGACACAAAAGCCAGGTTATATCTTATCTTACCTAACCTCAGCATTCTCCCTTAGGCTCCTGTCTGGTCCTTCTGAGTCTGGCCAGTTTTGTTCATCTTTCACCCCAGGCAGCAGGAATGGAGAGCTGTGATTGCCTTCAGAATTAGCTAGCTCCCTATTTTTTCTCTTAAATGCCAGAAGAAGGGTTGTCTAAAGCCATTGCTGCATTCCTCTCTGTGCAAGTTGTCTCAGGCGGAAATTAACTCTTTAAAAACAGCCACAGTTTAATAATCTAATCAGCTAAGATACACGAAAATCACAGGATCTGCACAGTTCATTAAGAATTTTTACTGTTTCTTCACTGAGATTAGGACTGTGAACACAGGATCTTCAAGGACTGCAGTTCAATCTTGTACAGGATATATAAAAAATCTGGATTCCTGCTAAGCCCTTTAAGCTGATTCACATTTTTCTTTAGGTATCCTTACAAAATATCAGCTAATCTTTCAGATTAGTATATTACAGTCTTATAACTGGAAAAAGATTAGCCAGAAGTTGCTATTTCTAAGTATTAAAAAAGATTATGAACACATAACAACTCAGATATGGTATATTTGCTTAAAATCCATCTCAATAGAAATGCTGTGGAAAACTCCTTATTCCTGGAATGCTTCATAAAGAACACATTATAAAATGTTTTATAATCAAAGATTATATTCAAGCAGTTTTAACCACAAATATTCTAGAGAACTTTCTCAAATGACACAGTATCCCGATGCCAGGATTTGCCAGGTTACTTTATGTACCTCAATTCTTTCTTCAGCGTTTCTGGGAGTGTTTCTCTCATTGCCAGGTCCCAGGCCCTCTCTTCGCTCCAGGGGGAGCTGTCCAAAAAAAAAAAAAAAAAAAAAAAAAAAAAAAGTCCTTGCCTAATACACTTTGATTTCACCATCAATCAGTATTGAGAAGCTGATTATTCACCAGCTCAGACCCTAATGGGTAATGCACAAGCCTAGCAGTAATATAACTATTAACTGTTTTTCAGTGACCTAGGACAATTTTTTTCAGAACAATGCATTACCTATTAATCTATAATCTGTTATCTATAGGAATCATAATGTAAAGAGAAAACTAAAAGAAAACAACTGAGTGGCCAGATTTCTGCTGCGCTCTCTTTCTTGCCTAAAAGCAAACCCCCCTAGACACATGTAGGCTATCAGAAGACTAACCGTACCAGCAATTCCCTTCACAGGTTCCAGGTAAAAAACCTGAGGATGGGACTTTTCACTATGCTTTGTAAACAGATTTTAGATAAAAATTCAGATTTCTCATACAAATACCCCATCTTAGGTCTTCAGGTGCAGTCATTTCATTTTCATATGTAAATCTGCTGTCCTCTGGATTCAGGAAAGGAAGGGGCTGAAATGGGGCCTTTACTTAAGGATCTCTTGTTTTGGACTTTCATGTCCTTTAGAGGCTCAGGTTAATTCTGTTACTAATACTGACAAATATTCAAGACTTATTCATACCTACCTACACATGCCTGCATGTCCCAAAAACAAATTAAATAAAATGCTTCAGATCAAGTGAGATGTGCACTAAAAACAAAGACAAATTGTTTGGTTTCCATGCTTTTGTTTATCTTGGATCTAAAAACCACGGGACATAGAGCCTCGTAGCTTCCACCCTCTTGCCCCTTCAATGCACTCTGATTTCCATTCTTTTTCCACATCCTCTTTCAGTATTCACTAACTGTTTTCTGAGAAGATACAACCTTTTGAGAAGGCCATCTTCTAATTATTCTAAATAAATAAAATCTAAATAAAATCTATCAGATACATAGATTTTAAAAAAAGAAAACACCTCCAAACACCCAGGTTTTAAGGTCCTCCAGACACATCTGAGTCAATTAGTCTTTAAAGGCAAGTATAAGCTGAAGAAACACTCTTTCAAGCACTAACACTTACATTTCCAGTTGGAAAAAAATTGGGTAAAAAGACAATGTCTGTGATCTGGATGACAGATATCAGAGACTTTGAGGAGAATGCTATTTGTGTATCTGAGCCTCTAAAAACAACTTTGTAGAAGAACATTTGTATGTTTTTTATTTATGTCTGGTTCATAAAGCAATGAGCTTTTCATACAGCTGATTTTACTTTAGCCTTGAATGGATGCTCAAGAAGGGAAGAGCGCAGTTATTTACCAGCATGCAAGTTCTTCCAAATCACAGATAACTACTTTTAGTAGTTATAAAAGCTCAGATTCACCCCACAATGAGTGAAGAGCCATCTGTAAAGCTGCCAACATAATTGCTCAAAGAGCTCCCCAAAGAGCCAGATGCCACCACTTGAACACATTCCCAACTTAGTCATCTGAGTACTGAAGACAGGAGGGAATAGCAGGAAGTTGAAGGGTCAATTGTATGCCATTTATATTCTGAAAAGATGAAACGGATTTCTGGAGAAAATTAAACTGAAAGGACGTCACACCAAACAGAATGTGCTTTAGCAGCACAATTTAATACTAGAAATAAATGTGTGTGTCATTCTGGAGTTTTTAGAATATGAAAGGCATGAAAATTGTGCTCTGATAATAATACAGAATGAAAATGTGGCAAAATTTCCCCATAATTAAAAGATGTAGTGAAGACACTCATGCAACTTGTTTTTGATTCTCTGCACTTTTCCAATCAGGGCTTTGTTCCCAGGGCTTATTTTTGTGGTAAAATTAAAGCAAGCACTTAAAATCTCATTTTCTTATGCACCTGTTTCTCTGTTTTACTAGCATTAGCTGCTGTAATTTCTGTAAGTGCATGAAGGCTGATATTTGATCTTAAAGGTTCTTGTAATGGACACAGTACAAGAAAAGTGGATAAATATAAGGACAAATGTTCAAAGTATGATTAAAGCATGCATTGGATATTTCCTCAACACTGTAACTTCTCTGCATCACATTATTGTTATATAGCACTGAGTCCTGAAGTCTTAAAAATGGCCCAAATTACTTACCACAAAAACAATAATATCTGTCAAAAAAGGAAAAGAAAAAAAAACCTGTTGACCAAAATAAATACGTTAGTCTCTGGGGATTGATCTGTGCAAAAAGTGTGGGCAGACAACCCCTGCTGAAAGAAACACTTGTGCCTCCCCACTTCTTCCTCTCCATTGTCATTTCTGTTGCTGCACAGATACAAGCCACAGTCACCTTCTCTTCTCCTTCACTCACATTTGTACTTACCTTGTAAACTAGTGATGAATTTGCTTTTTCCTTATACCAGGACACTACTCTACCTCATTCCAATGATTTCCTTTCCAACTTTTAATCAATAGTAGAATAGGTCCATGGTGGTCCATTATATTTTTCCAAATAAAAAACATTAATTAGACTTCTCCTTCTCTAACCTGTTTGAGAAACACTGTGATTCTGTTCTGTTCTAACAGTACAAGAAATACATGGGATCTCCCTGCTGAGATTGAAAATTGTATCATATATAGCAATCTCCTTTGTAAATAACAAATGCATCAACATGTGCACTTCATTTTTTTTGAGGCTGCATAGCTATTTCCCCTTTGTTTGACTGAAAAAACAAAACAAACAAAAAAAAAACATATATACTTACATGAAGCATATGTCATGGCACAAGAAATAAAGCTGCCTCTTAATTATACAAAATTCCAATACAAAATACAAGTCTGATCTGTAAGGTATGACTATAGTCCTCTTTTTGAGCACTATCCTTTCAGCATTGTTCATTGTAACAAGTTACTGAGGGTTTGTCAATGCAAGGGTCACTTGAGAAAGTTAATCTGAATTCATTTTTAAAGTGGATTAGTCAAAACATATTAAACCTCTGTGTAGACACTTTCCTTCAGAATTACAGCACATTTAATCTCACTAATTTGCTCTGGAAATTACATTAAATTGAATCAAGACACTTTTAATTCTGATTCAGAGTATCCACATGAGAGTTTAATGTCATTTAATTAATCCATTGTGTATTCGCACTTCTATTTAATTTAGATTACATTTTTGGAGGGTTCCAGTACACAACAGTTCTGATTATGGATTTGGGCCAGAACTTTCAGAAGAGAATCTTTAATTTCAAAAATAAAACATGAAACAGTGGATATAATTTAAATTTAATGATAGAAAGCTATCCTCATTTGATTTCTTTCTGTCATTTGCAGTGTTAAACTTGATGACTTAAAACAATAGTAACAATTTGATATTTTCATTTGATGAGATTTTAAAAAATATTTAAATATTTAAAATTTGAAATTCAATTGAAATTTATGTATTTTTTATTAGTATCTATAGTAACCCATGATATTAACAGAGATAGTCAAGTTTAAACTGATTTTCCCTCTTCTCCTTTCTTGACTGTTCACTTCATCTTGACTGTTCACATCTTATTTGGTTGAGTCATTTTTCACCATGATGTTGGAGGTTCAGCCTCCCCTTCTGCATCCATAAAGGTCCTGTAAGGCAGTGTTTAACCTTAGGAAAACTGTGCTGTTGTTATGGTCTGAAGCAAGCAAATTTACTTAAAGTAAATGCTTTGAAGAGATTTCATGATGGAAACATTCAAAGAATCTAGTGAGCATGTAGGTCCCAATAAGATCTTCAGAAAGCCACCAGCCTTCTTAGCCTTCTCAGCCATCGTTACTGTGAAACTGCAGATAGTTCTTAAGTCATCACTAGGTCAAAATTTGTACCAGTAATTAATTGTCCCAAGAATAAAGGGACAGCACTAGTAATGGTGCCTGAAATTGAGTCATTGAGAAGCACCAGACAGGTTCCTCCAGAAATAAGGGGAAAGGATGGATCTGGACATATCTAATATTATAATTCAGAGGTCTATGTCTATGCAAACTCTTATGGCCATCAAATAGTTTGCAAGAATACAGATACATAGACTGCCTTTCTGCAAAACCTTGTTGTGGGAATTTTTTTCTGGCTAAAATTATCCCTTAAAAAAATACTATTTGCATTGCTGTCTAGAAGTATTGCCTATTGGCAGAATTCAAGCATCCCTTGAATTTTGCCTTGACAGCAGTAAAGTTGAAGTAATGCAATAAAGCACTGGCAGAAGAGATTTAAAGGATGCAGGGAAAAAAAAAAAAAAAGCCAACCTATTTTAATCAAAAGCTATTATGAAACTCTAGTACATTTAGTAGAATGGCTTTGAAAAAATGAATTTTCCTACAAACAGTGCCAGTAAAGATTTTTTCATATTTTCTAAGTATGGCAATAAAAATTGCTTCAAGATGGAAATTTAATCATTAGCGTCACTTCCTAGCAACAAAATAATAATAATAATAATAACAAATAAATAAATAATCCATGACCAGTCTCAGCAAATTTAGCAGTTAGCAATTTTACTACTATAGGCTGTGGTCAAATACTTTTTGCTATACTGGTATTTACTGACAGCTGTCGATAAGAAAACTTGTTCTTATTTTAAGTTAACTTACAATTATACTCTTCCTGACTTCAACATGAGAAGGGAAAAGTCTTTCAGGAACCTGTCACATCTGTTCTTCTAACACAGGCAACAGAGATTAACTATTTATTTATTTTGTATGAACTAACATTGTCACTTGTCTGCAGTTTTGCAAACTCAACAGAAAACAAACTAAAAAAAATGTTTATTTCTTACTCATGAATGAAATAGTGCACATACAAAAAGGCACGTCTGTCATCCAGATTTACTATGCTTTCCCTTCAGGAATTGCACTGGGAGGGCTGCTACATGCATCATATCTTAACACATTTACCATTCACCTCTGCATTTCTTCAGTACCTTCAGCCCTTGGCTATGTTTCAGGTCACTGTCAGTTCATGGCTGTTAACTCACTCCCAAGCACCCATCACGAATCTGCCTTAGAATTTAATGTGGTAGTGCTGCTGCAG
This sequence comes from Anas acuta, assembly GCF_963932015.1. Lineage (NCBI taxonomy): Eukaryota > Metazoa > Chordata > Aves > Anseriformes > Anatidae > Anas > Anas acuta. Next base: position 118,076,476 of record NC_088980.1, on the reverse strand, counting down.
GCACGATGGCTTCAGGATAAAAGGGAACAAGGCTTGGCGGAAGGGGAAATATATCTTATTATTCCTGTTGATACAGCTAAGAAAAGCATCCAGTTATCAGGATACGCTCTCCCTTTGCTAGACTTCATATAATTCCAACGCAAAACGGTGATTGGACTAGGAAAGCAGGCATCTCTCTCATCAGGGCTAAGATGGTCTACTTGACTGTGTTAATTTTCTGAAAATCCTCTCATTAGATACTGCTATTATTTTCCAATTCCAGCCATATTAGCCATTATTACTGACATACAAATTTTATAAGCACTTTAGTTATGGTCTCTGCCTGAGAAGGTTTACAGGTTAAAGGTCCAGCCCTGCTCAGTAGGCTTTCAAATGGGGGCACTTAGTGTAATTACCCACAGAAACATATTCTATGACAAAGCTTTGAAAGTAAATGAAGAAAAGACATAGGGAAGAAAAGTTGCTGAGAAAGGCTAAATTTCAAATAAAATGGGAGCTAACAACACATTGTTATGCCTCACACACACCTGTATGTAGCGGGGTACAAAATACCAGGATTTTGTTCATGGATCAAGCTTTGTTTTGCAGCAGTAAATAACTATCCAGCTGATCAACAACACCAAAAGAGACCTCAAACTTAGCTTCATAATAAATATGCAGCTGGTAAAAAACAGTGATCACAACTCACCACTTGCCTATGTGAATTCAATCACCTCATATCTGTTTACAAAGTAGTTTAAAAATCTTTTCCATCAAAATCTTCAACAGTGTATGAAAGAACCAAAAAAAGGAGCTAAATATTTTTTTTTCTTAAGAAAGCACAGACAATAACCACATCTTACTGTAGATTAACAGTTTTCAGCTATGACCACCATATATATACAGAATAATAAATTATCTATGAAATTAAAAACAAAAAACAAAAAACAAAAAACACGCATACACACAAAAACTTTTATAGATATTGTAGTTTATACTTATGCAGCCTAACAATTAATTGGTATCATAACCTGTATTCATTCCTATATATAAGACATTTATCTTTGTACTAATTAACATACTAATGAGATATCATGTTAATTTGACTTTATGAAAAGAGAACAATGACTTTTGCAAAAAGGCTTAAATATTTCACTTACCACTGAAAACTGTAGTGTTGTGTGTTGTGTTTTTTTGAAAAAAAAAAAAAAATCCTCTCCATCCTCTACAAAACCAAAAAGGACAGATCCCTACAGTGCAGAACAATTATCTTTCTATCCTCAACACAAATTATGAGATGAATTTCACAGAAAAACAGATATAAGCATCAGAGACAGGTTAATGTTATAGGAGAGCCATTTGTGAGCAGCATAGGTAATGTTCCCACTCAAATTCTGTTAACACTGAGCACCAACAATAGGGATAGGCAGAGGGAATATCAGAGGAAGTGGGAAAGGGGCAGCAAGGACAGTTCAGGACTAGGAAAATAGAACCAGGGAGAACAGGAAAGAAAGCCGCTTGGGCAGATGTTTACAGTGGTTACATTCTTCTCATGCTTTGTGGGCTTCTTCTATGGGCAGCAGAGGAGATGGGATGTTCCAGGGTGATAATTCAAAGCACCAAGTAGCTATCACCAGTCTTCCACTTCAACTCCCCTCCTGGGAGAAACTCCTTTCTTTAAACTGAATGTAAGAGTATATTTCCTAGAATAAATTCAGTCTTTGTGAATTCCCACACTGTAGATTTTCAAAAATGTCAATCTGCTAGCTCTCTTTTGAAAGACCATGGTAAAATTTTCATTGACTTGAGTGTCAACATAGTTTGGCTGATGCTAGTATCCATAAATATCCTATCCTAAGCCCTACCACGAACAGAGAAAGAATACAAACACAGGGCAGGGCAATCAGCAGTAGATGTAGATGTAGATCATGCAGATCTACATCTGCATGAGGCCAAGAGGCACAATGTGGGTATGCTAGCACAGGACCAGAAAACAGCACCACACCTGAGTTAATAAATTCACTTTCTGAGATCTTGATGCCAGAAATATTCATCAGCAACCTTAGAAACTATTTGTCTCAGGGCATCTTCGTAAGAGATGTGCAGAGTACTTCATGTTTGAAACCCAGGCACAGCTAGGGTTGACACAGACATCAACCTGACCAACTATATTAGTATTACATTATACTTTTCAGAAGCAATTCTTTTGTCACCTACATAAATGCATTGCTTAAACTATGGTGCTTATGGAGTTTGAACATTTCCAGATTGAAATAGTGACTGAACTGAATTTCAGATTGAATTCTGGGTGTAGACGCTCAATTTCCATCATACATGGCTTATTTATTTATTTGCCTATTTTTTGGTAGGAGGGTGGGATACATCTTGTTCAGTATCTTAGTTCTTCCAACAAATCAAAAATTATCTAATGATAGTTCAGGTCCTTCAGTATAGTGTTGTAACCAAACAATCATTCTTTCTCATTTGGGAGATTATGAGATAATATATTGTCCTAATAATGTACTAATAACTGTAGTACTACTGTACTTCCTAATTTCCTAAAACTGGTAAATTACCAGTTATTTTTATAGATAATATGTTGCCACATCAAACTCATGGGTTGCCAGTGTATCAAAGGTCTTATATTCTACATAGTGGGTATAATATGTAACTCACTGGTCTCTAATCCAAAAAAGAGTTACAGAATGGCATAGGACAATATCTGCCCTTGGTCATACCGTATCATATTAACTGAATATTCTATCAAATAATATCTCAGTTTTTCTCAGATACAGTAGAATTGTTTTTATTTTTTTTTTCTATCAGAGTCCACTACTGTATATTTTGTTGTATAATCTTTTATTTTTCCTTTTCTGTTGTGTGTGTGTCTCTCTCTCTCATAGATCTTTTAAATTACATCAGAATATCAGCATAAAATCTTTTTTCTAAAAAATAAAGAACTGAAAAAACATTCTTGGAGACCTTATTGCCCTCTAATGTCCGTAGACACTATTGGCTTTCCTGCTTTCCCAGACAATCTGTAACTGAGGAGAACATAGCTCTATTAGCTATATCAGCCAGAATGTCAAAATCTGTGTTATAAATCTTCATCTTAATCATTTATGATTAAATATTCAGATGAGATTATGTGCAACCTAATTCTACACATCCATCTCTACTTCCCTAATTAAAAACAGACAGCAACAGAGGGGGAAAAGACACCAGCTTTCTGAAGCAACTAGGCAAAAATAACCTTTTGTGGATAACTTTAATTTCCAAGCACAAGTTTATTTTTGATCACCATTTAGGAAAAAAATTATGAAATTATGTATATTGAGCTATATTGAGTCTGTTGATTTACTATAGGTTGTTAAATTCCATCAGTGTTCATCCCAGTAGCCCCAAACCTCTTATTTTTACGAAACGTCACTAATTTCAGTTCTCCCACAGAGAATTCTCTGTCAGAGAATTTGACATGTATGAAGTGAAAGTTACACAGGAGGCAACTTTCCAGTGCTCAGCAGGCAAAGTTCACCCTTGTGCCAAAGAACAATATAAGAATTATGAACCACTAAAGATCCTCTTAGTCTTTAGTATAGTTCTTTTTTGAACCACTTCAGCTTTAAACACCAAATTTTACCTACTTAGAGCCCAGTTTTAAGAGGGTATGAGCGAGTGTATATCTTACTGAAACTGAAGTCACTGATACATATCACCCAATTTTTCAGAAAAATCAAACTTGAAATCTACTAAAAGTAGCGCTTTAATGGAGGCAGACAACTCCACCTGTAGATCAGGGACTTTAAATAACAAAGATTTCACAGAAAAAGATGAAGTCCATCCTTCTGTCACACCAAAACTGATTTTTCAGTGTATTTTTTAGAACTGTGCAAATAATAGATTCGGTTCAGTGAGAGAAAAAAGAAAAAAAAGAAAAAAAAAAGAAAAAAAAAAAAGAATTTTAGCTCAATTACATTGTGAGCTTGGGGAAAGACAGGAAAAGAAAATGTAATTACATATTTTCGTGTCAACCTGGAACAAGTGTGAGCCAATTCTTAAATGAAAAATACCATTTCAAAATGACAAGTCACATGTTTAGCATAGGACTTGTCTCCCAATAATGCAGGCATTTTCACAAAATAACCGAAATAAACTGTCTCCAAATTTGTTCCTCTTCAGCCCAAACTACTTCCAAAATGCAACCTGAATCTGTTATTATTTCCCCAACTGACATTTTGTCAAATTTACTGGGGGGGGGGGGGGGGGGGGGGGGGGTGAGAAGGGGGCAGAGAGGTGGGTGGAAATTGCCTGGCTCCATCCTCCACTGCTTTTTCTAATTGCATTTAAATGATCCGTGCAACTGGTCTCCTACAACATCCCCGAGGGGTAATATTTCACAGTCTAGCTAATCTCGCTATTGAAATGTGTCCTGTTTTTCAGGAAAAAAAAAAATAAATAAATCACTAGCATAAAGCACAACTGGAATCATTTTTGCTGACGTCTAAAAAATTTTAAGTGAGTTTTAGGATCAGGAAGTACACAGCAAAATTCAAATACAGAATACCAGGAAAACATACATCCCCTGGATACTCTAGCAGGGCAAATTAATCTGACATCTAAGGTGTCTCATGTCTACTCATGAGTCCAAATCTGTAGCTGAAACTGAACCAATCTTTTGGCCCAACAATATTTTATTGTATCTGAATGACTGGTGGTTACTTTTTTTTTTTTTTTTAAGGTGGGAAAATCACATAAGCCTAAAGTGATTTTTCTGTATTACACATACTTTGTATTTAATTTAGTTAATCATCTCTTTCTCTGACAATTGTGACTATATTTTTTGAGCTTAGTAAGCTGTGCCCTTGGTTCTTCAGCTGCTTGTATATGTACTTAACACAGGTGTTGTGGTGTTTGAAGGATCAGAGCTCTGTGTGTATTTTTACAGGTAGGAAACAAAACAAAATTTTAGAAGGTCTGGAGTCCTGATATGGCTGTTCCTTCTCATTCATGCCAGCTATGAAGTCTAGTACACACATGTGGCTGTGCCTCCTCCTGCACATCACAGTGTTTCCTCTTACTATGACAGCTGCTAAAGCAGTACTCACCAAATAAAAATCCCTACTCCGTGGAGAAAAAAAAAAAAAAAAAAAAAAGTGCCACAGCTCACAGTGATTGAATAATCCATTTTGCTGCTATTATTAGAAAACTTACAATATCACCTAATGACCTGATTCTGTCATTTTTGCCCAGGATGAGTAAGATACTACTTACGTTGTGAATTCCCGAACTGGAATCAGTGGCTGATAAAGGAGTCAGACACATGGTTAAGCCTGTGGGGACTTTATGCAGATCCCAAAGGATGGGTGCCTCTGCCCTTGCCCAGCATGCAAGGTAACCTGCCCAGTTACCTCCTGTGCTGCCAGATGTTTTAACACACCATGCAATTACACTGGCCAGCCTTACTCCTCACCACAGTTTCCACTTAGCACCATTTAACCATCTGGGGCTGTGGTACTTTGGACAAGGAGTGTGTTCCAGACTCTGCCCAAAACAACATTTTTTTTTCTTTTTTTCTTCAAACTAACTCAATTTCTGAAGCACTTAGCTCTATGTAATGCCGGGGAAAAGAATCACCTCCACATCTGAGGTTAGAAAAATTCCAGCATGAACCAACCAACACCAAAACTATTGACCACAGTCTAAAGAAAGTTCTTCAATACTATTTTAACAATGACATTACAATTTTGGACAAGGTATAAAAAACCAGGCTCAGTGAAGCTGTACTGTTCTGCTTCTCAATTAGTCTAATTTTCTAGATATGGCACTTATTCAGGAACAGGTAAAAATGTTTCAAAGCAAAGTATAAAACATAAAATAAAGATGTTTTCACAATAACATGTTATTTATAGATTTCAATTTAGGGATACTATAGGACACAAACAAAAAATTGCCGCCTTGACTTGCAGGAACTGTCAAAAGTCTTTTTACTGTAATCCTAAAAACTCCAAGCAGGAAGCGTTACAAAGTAATAAGCACATGGTCTAGTAATAATAATAATAATAATAATAATAATAATAATAATAATAATAATAATAATAAATGATAGCTTTTTAGAGTAATTGTTCTCTACACTTCAGGTCTAAATTATAAAAATTTAGACACAATTTTCAGCTGTAAAAATTGGTTTTGTAAGCACCTAAGTAAGCAACTACAGTTCATGCTTGTGACTGCTAAGCACCCAGTAAACTCCTCTGAGATTATGTATCTACATAAAAAGGTACAAAGATTGTACCTTTAGAAGAATCTTGGTCCCACATATATATTATCATAGCAAAGCTTAAGTACAATTTTATGGCATGCCGCAACATATGGAGAGTTCTAACTTAACTGTGGTCTCAGGGT